>NC_057723.1:3206612-3210887 GCF_004010195.1 Chiloscyllium plagiosum
TTCATCAACAGATGCCTAAGGGAAAGACAACGGAACAAGGACATGCCACAACCCAAAGGACTAGCCACACTACCATACATCAAGAGCATTTCTGAACTGACAGCCAGACTACTGCGACCACGAGGACTTATAACAGCACACAAACCAACAGCCACTCTCAGACAACAACTCACCAGAACGAAGGACCTGATACCCAGAATGAGCAAAACCAATGTAGTGTACAAAATCGCATGCAAGGACTGCACAAAACACTACATAGGACAAACAGGAAGACAGCTAACAATCCGCATCCATGAACACCAACTAGCCACGAAATGACACGACCAGCTATCCTTTGTAGCCACACACACAGATGATAAGCAACATGAGTTCGGCTGGGACAACACTACTATTATAGGACAAGCCAAACAGAACAGCCAGGGAATTCCTAGAGGCATGGCACTCATCCACAGATTCAATCAATACGCACCTAGACCTGGACCCAATATACCGATCACTGCAGCGGACAGCTGGAACTGATAACCGGAAGCGGCAGAGACAAACCACTATAAATCCCGGAGGAAACATCAAGGAAGTGCTTCACAGGAGGCTCCCAAGCACTGAGGATGTCACGTAGACAGGGGACGAAACGTCTGCAACACAAATTCCCAGCTCGGCGAACAGAACCACAACAGATGGGATCTATCCCAGGTTACTGAGGGAAGCGAGAGAGGAAATAGCTGGGGCTTTAACAGATATTTTTTCAGCATCCTTGAAAATGGGGGAGTCCCAGAGGACTGGAGAATTGCTAACGTCCCCTTGTTTAACAAGGGTAACAGGGATAATCCAGGTAATTACAGACTTGAGAGTCTGACATTAGTGGTCGGGAAGCTACTGGAGAAGATACTAAGGGATAGGATATACAGAGGAACCTCAATTATCCAAACAAGATGGGAGGGCAGGATTTTATTCGGATAATTGATTATTCAGATAACTAATTCAATGCCTCTCCTCCGGGAGTCTGAGTTTTCTGAAGTCTCCTTTTTTCCTCGCTCTGCCTGCCTTGCTCTCTCTCTGTCTCAGTGTTTCTGAGCAGACATACCTTTGTGTGTAAGGGACCTGCAGCATTGGGGGGATAGGGGAGGCTTCAGCAATCAGTTCAATGGGATTGACACAGCAAGCACTTGCTAACTCCGCTCCCTGTCCCCGACCCCGACCCTGCCCCCACCCCATCCCCTGTCCGTCCCGTCCCCTTTCCACCCTTGCCCACCATCCACGCCACCTGTCTGCCCTCTTGCTCCTCCCCCCATTCAACCCCTCCACCCGTTCCCCCCCACCATCCCCCCATCTGCCAGAAGGTGGCAATGCAGGTCAGTAGAGTGGTCAAGAAGGCATAAGGCATGCTTTCCTTCATCTGACAGGGTATTGAGTACAAGAGTTGGCAGGTCATGTTACAGTTGTATAAGATTTTGGTCTGGCCGCATTTGGAATACTGCATACATTCTGGCCACCACATTACCAAAAGGATGCTTTGGAGAGGGTCCAGAGGAGGTTCACCAGGATGTTCCCTGGTATGGAGGGTGCTAGATATGAGGAGGGATTGAGTAGATTAGGATTATTTTAATTGGAAAGAAGGCGGTTGAGGGGGGACCCGACTGAGGCCTACAAAATTGAGAGAGGTGTAGACAGGTGGACAGCAAGAAACTTTTTCCCCAGAGTGGGGGACTCAATTACCAGGGGTCACAAGTTCAAAGTGAGAGGGGAAAAGTTTAGGGGAGATATGCGTGGAAAGTTCTTTACATACGCAGTAGTGGCTGCCTGGAATGCATTGCCAATGGAGGTGATAGCGACGGGAATGATAGCATCATTTAAGATGTTTCTAGACTGATCCATGAATGGGCAGGGAACAGAGGGATACAGATCCTTTGAAAACAGGAGACAGGTTTAGATAGTGGATATGAATCAGTGGAGGTTTGGAGGGCCAAAGGGCCTGTTCCTGTGCTGTAAGGCTCTTTGTTCTTTGGAATTTGAATATAAAAGTGAGAAAGATTACAACAACTATACAGGGCATTGGTGAGACGCCATTGCTTCGGTCTCTTCATTAAAGAAAGCATATAAAGACACAGAAATCATACTAAGTGTTCACTCTGATGATTCACCATCCTGACAGAGGGAGAGGCCATTGTGAACCCTGCAGAGATCGAGGCTGGGGAAATAATAACAGGGAACCAGCAAAGGCAGAGGAGTTGAATAAAATCTTTGCATCAAACGTCACTGTGGAGGACACATGTCGAAAATATTAAATAACCCAGGAGCAAAAGGTGAGAGTAGGGGCGGAAGAAATAAACATAACAACGATCACTAGAGAAAAAGTACTAGGGAAATGGGGGGGGGGGGGGGGGTCACAGTGGCTCAGTGGTTAGCACAGCTGCCTCACAACACCAGGAACCTGAGTTCAATTCTGCCCTTGGGTGACGATGTGGAGTTTGCATGTTCTTGCTGTATCTCTGTGTGTGTTTCCTCCAGATGTTCTGGTTTCACCTCACAGTCCAAAGGTGTTCCAGGGATGTGTAGGCTAAGGGGATTAGCCTTGGGAGATGCAAGGTAGAGGGTAGGAGGTTGGGCCTGGGTGGGATACTCAGAAGGTCAGTAAGGTCTGCATGGCCTTCAGAGAAACTACTGGGATTAAAAGGTAAGTCTCCTGGAAAAGAAGTAGTGACAGAGATAACACAGGTCGTAATCTTTCAAGAATCCTAGCTTCTGTAAAAATTGCAGAGGATTGGAAAACTGGGAATATAATGGTTTTATTTTAATAAAAAAAGAAAAGAAAAACAGGAACTATCAACCAGTGAGCTGAATATCTGTCATGTGGGAAAATGCTGTTCTTTATTAAGATGTAAACTGTAGGATATATATTTAAATATTATTTATTGTAAGTTTGTGTTTCAGGATTTTGAGTTAGTGGGTGGCACGGTGGCACAGTGGTTAGCACTGCTGCCTCACAGTGCCAGGGACCCGGGTTCAATTCCCACCTCAGGCGACTGACTGTGTGGAGTTTGCACATTCTCCCCGTGTCTGCGTGGGTTTCCTCCGGGTGCTCCGGTTTCCTCCCACAGTCCAAAGATGTGCAGGTTAGGTGAATTGGCCATGCTAAATTGCCCATAGTGTTAGGTGTAGCGCTTCGGCGGGGTGGTGTGGACTTGTTGGGCCGAAGGGCCTGTTTCCACACTGAAGGTAATCTAATCTAATCTATGAGTTTTTCCATGAGTTTTTCTATTGCCATGGTGATTTCTTTTAAAATAACAGTTTGACTTTAGTGTGTATGTGTTTGTGCACCACTAATGGACTTTCATTTATTTTATATTGTTTTATGACCCAGCAAGTTCAATAATGGGGCCTTAAGGTTTATGAGAACATTCTGGAACTTGGTTTGTTTTTAAGATTAAGGGATACACTCATAGCTTTGTATCAATTTGACCTTCTGTTTCTATATTATATGTTTGCTCTAATATTTTATTTTCATCCTCTTATTATTTTACTGATCTATTGGCTTTTAACATTCTTAATTCTCTGATTTATCACTAATCTTTGCCACATTTTATGTTTTTTTTCTTTCAAATTGAGCCTATAATTATCCTTCTTGGTTCACCGTGTTGGCACACCTTCTTCCAAAAATCCTTCTTCCTCCCTGCAATATATCCTTGCTGTGGGTAATGAACTATTTCCTTAAATCTACTATTGCTCATCAATTGCCATTTCTATGGAATTCCTTTTCAAGTCTAACTCTAGCCTCATCTCTATATAGCTACTTATACTTAAGCTAACACGGTTGTTTCTGATCCAAATTACTCACTCTCAAAGTGAAGGCTAAATTCCATCATGATATGGTCAATGTTCCCGAGGTGCCTTGTACTCTAAGATCATTTATTAGACCTGTCTCATTACACAGTACCAGATCCAATATAGCCTGATCCCCGATTAGATTCATAATTTACTTTTCTAGAAAACTGCTCAAATATGCTCCTTAAAGTCTTTTTATTGTCAGTTAACTTGGTGTCCTGGTGTCTCAGATCATTTGGAGTCCAAAAACCAACCTCAGTATTGTATACCAGCAAACCATAGCAAAGGCATGTGGTAAGTGACCTTTATCACATCATCACTCCAACGTGCCTGCTCAAATTGTCAAACAGAATGTGAGGTGTGTATTATCAAGTCACTGCTCATGACAGATCAAACAACGAAAAGCAAGATTTTTGCAATACACGTATTTCTGTGCAACACAAATGAGCGAGAGAT
>NC_057723.1:3211387-3219923 GCF_004010195.1 Chiloscyllium plagiosum
GAAAGCTAATGGCATGCTGGCCTTCGTAACAAGAGGAATTGAGTATAGGAACAAAGAGGTCCTTCTGCAGCTGCACAGGGCCCTGGTGAGACCACACCTGGAGTATTGTGTGCAATTTTGGTCTCCAAATTTGCAGAAGAACATTCTGGCTATTGAGGGAGTGCAGTGCAGATTCACAACGTCAATTCCCAGAATGGTGGGACTATGATATGTTGAAAGATTGGAGCGACTGGGCTTGTATACACTGGAATTTAGAAGGATGAAGGGGATCTGATTGAGATGTATAAGATTATTAAAGGATTGGATACTCTGGAGGCAGGAAGCATGTTTCCGATGATGGGTGAGTCCCGAACCAGAGGTAAAAGCAATGACTGCAGATGCTGGAAACCAGATTTTGGATTACTGGTGCAGCACCACTAATCCAGAATCTGGTTTCCAGCATCTGCAGTCATTGATTTTAACTCGTTGATTTTAACCCTACTGCGAATCCTCTTGCAAGGATGCCTGCCTTGAAGAAGTTTTCCTCCTCTCTCTACAAGAATCTCAGGGAGTCCCTCTCCCACTGCAACTCCCAGGTCATTTCCTCTGCCCTGAAGCTCTTCACCTATTGTACTCTATGCTAATTTCTCCCCATCCCCACCCTCCTCTCACTTATCTCTTCACCCTTCAGGCTCTCTGTCTGTATTCCTGGTGAAGGGCTTTTGCCCGAGATGTCAATTTTACTGCTCCTCGGATGCTGCCTGACCTGCTGTGTTCTTCCAGCACCACTAATCCAGAACCCGAACCAGAGGACACAGTTTAAACATAAGGGGTAGGCCATTTAGAACAGAGTTGAGGAGAAACTTCTTCACCCAGAGAGTGGTGGATATATGGAATTCTCTGCACCAGAGGGCAGTGGAGGCCAAGTCTCTGGATTCTTTCAAGAAAGAGATGGATAGAGCTCTTAAAGATAGTGGAATCAAGGGTTATGGGGATAAGATAGGAACGGGATACATATTGTGGATGATCAGCTATGATCATAATGAATGGTGGTGCTGGCTCGAAGGGCCGAATGGCCTACTCCTGAACCTATTGTCTATTGTCTATTATGTATAACATGTGGCGTATCGAGCATGCACAAAGAGGATGAGGGAGAAGTCTCTGATAATGATTGTGCAGTGATGTTGAGTGACAGCAACCTGAAGTAAGAAAACTAAATTGTGAAACAAATGCACCAGAGAACAAAATGTAACTGTCCGTGAGGGTTAATGATCATCAGATCCAATTGTCAAACTTCCAAAGCCGAGCTCTGAAGTTTGAAATGCTGGTCTTGTAAACTCGGTTTGATCTGTTTGTATGATTATCAATTGAATAACTGGAGTCATTTGTCCCTGTTTTGGATAGATTTTAACTACTTGAATAGGTGGCACTGGGTGGCACTGGGTTATAGGTTAGCACTGCTGGTCCACAATGCCAGGAACCCAGGTTCAATTCCAACCTTGGGAAGCTGACTGTGTGGAGTTTGCACATTCTCCCTGTGTCTGCATGGGTTTCCTCCATGTGCTCCGGTTTCCTCCCAAAATCCAAAGATGCACAGGTTAGGGTGGATTTGTCATGTAGGCTACAGGGTTACAGAGATGGGGTGAGTCTGGGTGGGATGCTTTTTGGAGAGTCGGTATGGACTCATTGGGCCAAATGGCCTGTTTCCATCCTTACAGTGTGGGAAACAGGCCATTCAGCCCATCGGGTCCACACCTACCCGCTGAAGAGCATCCTACCCAGAGCCATCCCCCCCAAAACTGTAACCCTGCGTCTAATCCACCTAATCTATACATCCCTGGACACAATGGGCAATTTAGCATGACCAATCCACTATAACCTGCACATCTTTGGATTGTGGAATGAAACTGGAGCACAGGAGAAAGCCCACACAGACACAGAGAGAATGTGCAAACTCTACACAAACAGTTTCTTGAGGGTGGAATTGAACCCAAGTCCCAGGAGCTGGAAAGCAGCAGTGCAAACTACTGAGCCAACGTGCCATCCACACTTTCGAGATTCTATAAAAATAAAAATAAAAGTGGGGATATTGTGTTATGTCTCACAGTTAGGATGTCAGCCTGCCTTTAAGAGAGATGATATCATTACTGCAACATAGCATGTAACCTGAGGGCGAATTAAGGCATCAAACTCCATCTTACCTCAGATCACTTCAGGCACGACACCCTACTGGAAGCATGTTCCTTTGTTTTAACATCATAGCTCAATATTAATCCTTTTTCTTATGGGAGATAACATAAGCATTGGCATATCACTATTACTCAGAAAGGTTCAGCAAACATTAGTGAGAATCTGACAGATGAAGTGTCTTTGGTGAAGGAATAAATATTAGTTAGAATTTCAAGAAATCCTTGTTTTCCTTCAGAATGTTGGTTTAGGGTCTTTTAAACCCACCCGAGAGGCCAAACCCCTTACAGGTGTACACCTCAACTGAGAAAGAGCACAGCTGACTGTGCAGTCTTCCCACGGTCTGGCATTCGGAATGTCACAGATCAGCTGACAGATTCAGAGCGGAACTTAAACTCAACCTTATTCTACATGATCCCTAACCTGGCCAGTTCTGACACATTTACTCAGTTTAATAAAATAACTGAGATTTATACAAAGCTCCAGGAGGGACTACATAGAGTTTAGGCCTATGGTTTCCTTGAATGCTATTCAATGATAGATGTGTTTTGATTTTATCCACAAAGGCTGGTGTTTTCCAACAATTCATCAAAACATGCTGCTTCCAACTTCTGAAGTTAGTGCCAATAGATCTAATGTTAAATGAATTCTTGAAGTGATTGAACACTCTACTAAATTCCATTAATACAGATTCAAAATGATTGGTATCATCAGTCTCCATTACACAGTCGCCCACACACTCAAATTGAATATGACAGAGTTGTGATCATGCAGATTCCCCACTCCATCAGAACATCAGAGGCTGAGGGGTAACCTGATAGAGTGCATGAGGAGTAGGGATAGGATAGGTAGTTGGAGCCTTTACTCTAGGGTAAAAATGTCAAATACTTAGAGGCATAGGTTTAAGGTGAGAAGGGAAAGATTAAAGGAGATGTGTGAGGCAAGTCTTTTGCACAGAGGGTTTCTCTTCACAGATGCTGCCAGACTAGCTGAGCTCTTCAGCAATTTCTGCTTTTGTTCTGGGTTTACAGCATCTGCAGTGCTTTAGGTTTACTGACTGTCACAGAAACTCTGGAAAAGCCAAAGTCTTGTTTAAAACTATCAGCTCTGACAATGGGGAATATTTATCAGCTCAATTTGTGATTTCACAGATTTGTGCTTTGTAGATGTTATATTGTTGGTGAGATGAGAATAAAGTGGTGACCAGTGGTTAAGAAGACATGAGGTTTGATTTTATTCCCTATGGCCTGGAGTTTAAGAGTAAAGAGGTGATGCTGGAAGTGTATAAAACATTGGTTGGGTCACAGCTGGAGTATTGTGTAGTTCCGGAATCGTTAGAGTAAAAACCTACATCTGCAAACAATTTAATCCCGCCTCTACATTTTAATCTGAATAATTAAAGTGATCTCAAAAGAAGCCAACACCCTCACACTGAGTCTCACTCTGCAACCTCACAGGAAATGGCCCAGCAGTCAAAAAACACTGGTCAACAATTAACCTTATGCCCGAAACATCGATTCTCCTGCTCCTTGGATGCTGCCTGACCTGCTGCGCTTTTCCAGCAACACATTTTTCAGCTCTGATCTCCAGCATCTGCAGTCCTCACTTTCTCCTAATTAGCCTTTGCTTATTGTCTCTGTTGCATTGGTCCAGATCTTTGACCTAACTGTTGGCTAACAATATTACTCATTATACCCAACAACAAACTTTGCAATTAGTTCTCCTGTGAAGGAACATCTGTGTTCTTACACTATGCTAAGCACTGTTCAAACACAAGGTTGATGTTGAACCTTGTGGAATGGAGAATCTCAGATCTCAGGAGAAGTTTAGCTAGTCAGTGTTTGCAGACCAGGAGGTACAAACAGAGTTGGGCAGAGTTAGGCCCTTCAGCTCTTCCCTAAAAAACATACAATGACTCTCACCTCCATCTTCTTCACTGGATCCATTGCTCTTTGGAGCATCTTGAGGTTCATAAAGTTGTTTTTGAAATTCATATCTTCCTGTCTTTATTCTGCTTTTCTGCCTTTTCCTCTTCCAAGGTGACACTCCTTAAATCATCACATTTTGCGTCCCAAATCTAATACGTCCTTCTGTCTAAAGTTCAGTTTGACAAAGGTCCTATGAGGTGCCTTGGGATTGATTTGCTGCTTTAAGGATGCTTTATAAATGCAATGTTATTGCTATTGTATTCCCCTAAAGGTTATGTCTCAGACTGAACTGACTGGAGGAATTTTTCTCAACGGCAAGAAAAAGTGATAATGTCCAGTTGTCGATTATATCCCTGATGTCTCATATGCCCTCCACTTTCACCTGGTTAGGTCAGCATTTGCTTCCCACCCCTAATTGCCCAGTGGGTAGTTAAGAGTCAGCCACATTGCTATGGGTCTGGAGTCACATGTAGGTCAGACCAGGTAAGGATGGCAGTTTCTGTCCCTGAAGGGCATCTGTGACCCAGTGGTTTCATGGTCCCAGTTTGGCCAACAACTCATAATTCCAGATTTTTACTGAATTCAAGTTTCCCTTCTGTCATGGTGGGATTTGAACCCATATCCCCAGAACATTGATTTGGGAAACTGGAATGCCACTCCTAGTGACATTATTACTGCCTCCCCAGTGGAACAATGTAGAATTTTTGAAACATCTGCCATGCTCACGCTTGGAGCAGACTCGATGGGCTGAATGGCCTATGTCTTACAGTTTTAGCAAATCCTTTTTTTGGTAATTACAATCTCACTGACTCGATCTCTTCCCCATAGCCTTTGTTCTGTGGCTCCCTCTATATTACTGTTTAACATGGTTAGACAGACTGCCTTTCGCTTTAAATTAGCTCGGCCAATCTTATCAGCTCATTGTGAGAGAGAAAAGCATTCTCACAAGGGAGTCATTAGAGGAACGCTGTTTCCCACTGTCATCGGAACACAAAGATTCCTGTTCCTCGGATTCTGCACTGATCCTTGTTTATTGTCCGAGGTTCTTATCTTGAGGAGAGGGTGCAGGGGAAAGCACTTGGAGTAACTGTGGGACCAAAAATCAAGACACCAATGAAATACTTGGTCTGTTTTACAGACTGAGAGGAGTTTGGAGCCTTTCACCTAGTGGACAATGCTGCTGGGTTCCTCGAGGGGGAATTGTTTTCAGCAAATGGAACAGTTCATTTATAAGAATGATAAAACTGCTCAAGTAACTAAGACCGTAATACAATCGGACTTCCTCAAAGGATTCTCTGCAGCTCGGTTCCGGGATGCCAGCCTTGAAGAAGTTTTCCACCTCTCTCTACAAGAATCTCAGGGAGTCCGTCTCCCACTGCAACTCCCAGGTCATTTCTTCTGCCCTGAAGCTCTTCAACCATGTCATGACAGCACTGTCCCCATGACTTGTCCGGACTTGTCCTACCTGCCTATCTCCTTTTCCACCTATCCACTCCACCCTCTCCTCCCTGACCTATCACCTTCATCCCCTCCCTCACTCACCCATTGTACTCTATGCTACTTTCTCCCCACCCCTACCCTCCTCTAGCTTATCTCTCCACGCTTCAGGCTCACTGCCTTTATTCCTGATGAAGGGCTTTTGCCCGAAACATCGATTTCGCTGCTCCTCGGATGCTGCCTGAACTGCTGTGCTCTTCCAGCACCACTAATCCAGAATCTGGTTTCCAGCATCTGCAGTCATTGTTTTTACCTCCGAGATTTAAAAGCTCTTTAAGCTGCTAAATCCCTTCACTCAGATCATGATTATTGCCTTTCTTTAAATATTTTATTTCTTTCTGGCAAGTTAGTTGTATTTTTCATTTACAATATTGGAATGCGGATGTTGCAACAGGATCCCTTACACAGCAAATAGAGCACTGGTGTTTGTGACTGAGAGCAAAATATCAGAAAGATGACCAGGGAATCTCCACTTGCTGTCCTTTAAAGATAGTAACATGGGATTTTCACAAAAATCAGGCAAGGGTAGGCCCACACACAACTTGGAATCTAAAAGTCAGCCCCTCTGACACTGCAGCACTCCCTCAGTAATACACTGAAACACTGTCTGAGATGTCTTTCAGCGTATTAAAGAGGGAGTGTTGCTTCTATGCAATGTATTGATCTTAAATAATTTCTGTGGCAGAGAATTCCACAAGTTCACCACTCTGGGTGAAGAATTTACTCCTCATCTCAGTCCTAACCGCTTTACACTGTAGCCTTTGACTCTAACACCTGGTTCTGGATTCCCCCATCATCAGGAACATAGAACATTACAGCGCAGTACAGGCCCTTCGGCCCTCAATGTTGCACCACGCTGTCATACTAGTCTGAAGCCCATCCCACCTACATTATTCCATGGACGTCCATATGCCTGTCCAATGACGACTTAAGTGCACTTAAACTTGGTGAATCTACTACCGTTGCAGGCAAAGCATTCCTTACCCTTACTACTCTCTAAGTAAAGAAACTACCTCTGTCTTATACCTATCTCCCCTCACTTTAAAGTTGTGTCCCCTCATGTTTGCTGTCCCCATACTTGTGTCCCCTGTCCACCCTATCTAACCCTCTGTGTGTTTTATCCTGTGTGGTCCTGTTAGAATTCCCTCCCAATGCTATAACATTCTTCCTCAGACAAGGTGATCAAGCCTGCAAACAATACTCCAGGTGTGCTCTCACCAAGGCTCTGTATGTGAACCTTTGCACTGGGAGAACAGTCAGATCCCTTAGTTGCCACTTAAAGGCTTTATTTGTTTAGCATAGGATTTGAACATCACTGGCAAGGCCTGTGTTTGTGACCCAGTCTGAACAGCTTTTGACATTAGGAGTTTGTTTGATCATTTCGGAGGGCAGTTACAAATTGACCACATCACCATGGTTCTGCAGACACAGCCAGACCAGATAAGGATGAAAGATGCCCTTCCCTGTAGGACGTTAGTGAGCCTGATGGGTTTTTCCACCACACAGTAAAGATTACATAGAGTCATTGAGATGTACAGCATAGAAGCAAACCCTTTGGTCCAAATCGTCCATGCCGACCAGATATCCCAACCTCATCTAGTCCCATTTGCCAACATTTGGCCAATATCCCTCTAAACCCTTCCTATTAAGATACCCATCCAAATGCATTTTAAATGTTGCAATTGTACCAGCCTCCACCACTTCTTCTGGCAGCTCATTCCATACACCTACCACTCTCTGCGTGAAAGGGTTGCCCTTAGATTCCTTCTTTATCTTTCCCCACTCACCCTAAACCGATGCCCTCTAGTTCTGGACTCCCCCACTGCAGGGAAAAGACTTTGTCTATTTATCCTATCCATGTCCCTCATGATTTCATAAACTTCTGTGAGGTCAACCCTCAACTTTTGATGCTCCAGGGAAAACAGGCTCAGCCTATTCAGTCTCTCCCTATAGCTCAAGTCCTCAAACCTGTCAACATCCTTGTAAATATTTTCTGAACCCTTTCAAGTTTCATAACACCTTTCCGATAAGAAGGAGACCAGAATTGCACATAATATTCCAACAGTGGCCAAACCAACGTCCTGTACAGCTGCAACATGACCTCCCAACTCCGATACTCAATGCTCTGACCAATAAAGGAAAATATACTAAACGCCTTCTTCACTGTCCTATCAACCTGCGACTCTCTTTTCAAGGAGCTATGAGCCTGCACTCCTGGGTCTCTTCATTCAGCAACACTCCCTAGGACCTTACCATTAAATGTATAAGCCCTGCTAAGATTTGCTTTCCCAAGCTGCAGCACTTCACATTTATCTAAATTAAACTCCATCTGCCACTTCTCAGCTCATTGGCCCAGCTGATTAAGATCCCATTGTAATGGGATGGATTGAGGATTGGTTGTCTGACAGAAGGCAGAGAGTTGGGATAAAAGGTTCTTTTTCGGAATGGCAGCCAGTGACAAGCGGTGTCCCGCAGGGTTCAGTGTTGGGGCCGCAGCTGTTCACATTATATATTAATGATCTGGAAGAAGGGACTGGGGGCATTTTAGCAAAGTTTGCCGATGATACAAAGTTAGGTGGACAGGCAGGTAGTACTGAGGAAGTGGGGAGGCTGCAGAAGGATCTAGACAGTTTGGAGGAGTGGTCCAGGAAATGGCTGATGGAATTCAATCTGAGCAAATGCAAGGTCTTGCACTTTGGAAAAAAGAATACAAGCATGGACTACTTTCTAAACGGTGAGAAAATCCATAGAGCCAAAGTACAAAGAGATCTGAGAGTGCTAGTCGAGGATTCTATAAAGGTAAACATGCAGGTTGAGTCCATGATTAAGAAAGCGAATGCAATGTTGTCAATTATCTCAAGAGGGTTGGAATATAAAAGCACTGTTGTGCTACTGAGACTTTATAAAGCTCTGGTTAGGCCCCACTTGGAGTACTGTGTCCAGTT
>NC_057723.1:3219939-3240531 GCF_004010195.1 Chiloscyllium plagiosum
GAGACTAGGACCCGTGGACATAGCCTTAGAATTAGAGGGGGTAAATTCAGAACAGAAATGCAGAGACATTTCTTCAGCCAGAGAGGGTGGGCCTGTGGAATTCATTGCCACGGAGTGCAATGGAGGCCGGGACGTTAAATTTCTTCAAGGCAGAGATTGATAAATTCTTGATGTCACAAGGAATTAAGGGCTACAGGGAGAATGCGGGTAAGTGGAGTTGAAATGCCCATCAGCCATGATTGAATGGCGGAGTGGACTCGATGGGCCAAATGGCCTTACTTCCGCTCCTATGTCTTATGGTCTTATGGTAATCTGTGGTAACCTTCTTCTCTGTTCACTACACCTCTAATTTTGGTGTCATCTGCAAACTTACTAACTATACTGTTCGCCGAGCTGGGAATTTGTGTTGCAGACATTTCGTCCCCTGTCTAGGTGATATACCCAGTGCTTGGGAGCCTCCTGTGAAGCGCTTCTGTGATGTTTCCTCCAGCATTTATAGTGGTTTGTCTCTGCTGCTTCCGGTTGTCAGTTCCAGCTGTCCGCTGCAGCGGCCGGTATATTGGGTCCAGGTCGATGTGTTTGTTGATTGAATCTGTGCATGAGTGCCATGCCTCTAAGAATTCCCTGGCTGTTCTCTGTTTGGCTTGTCCTATAATAGTAGTGTTGTCCCAGTCAAACTCATGTTGCTTGTCATCTGTGTGTGTTGCTACTAAGGATAGCCGGTCGTGTCGTTTCATGGCTAGTTGGTGTTCATGGATACAGATTGTTAGCTGTCTTCCTGTTTGTCCTATGTAGTGTTTTGTGCAGTCCTTGCATGGGATTTTATACACTACGTCAAATTTCACCTTGACCCATGACCCTTGATGAAAACCAGAAATAGATATAATCTCAGGTTAAGGGTTCTCATTTTTAAGGAGGACATGAGGAGGAATTCTCTCTCTCAGAGGATTGTGAATCTGTGGAATTCTTTACCGCAGGAACTGCATCATTAAGTATACTCAAGGCTGAGATAGACAGGTTTTTTTAATCAGTAAGGGGGAAATTGAGGGTTATGGGGAAAAGGCAGGAAAGAGAAGTTGAAGTTTATCTGGTCAGCCACGATCTCATCACAAGGTGGAGAAGATAGGCAGAATGGCCTATTTCTGTTTTTACATCTTATGGTCTTTTGACACACAACAGCATGGACAGGGGCTGGGGAGCCAAGGTCAAATATCTGTTTCTTGACTGTTTTGGGGGTGGGGGGGTGGGAGTGATGACAGGAGTGGCCCACTGCTCATCAATACATTTCCCAAATCAACTAGAATCTGACTCGGTCCTTGTGAGCCCAGCAGCAGCTTTAATATGGTGGCGGTGGTGAGTAACCTGCTTCACTATGGGACTTCCACCCTCACTCCGAGGTCTCATCCTCAGGAGCCCTGGCCATTATGATTGGGGAGTCTCTACTGGCAGTACCAAAGCTTCATGGTGGGCAATGACAGGGTTGTTGGGCGAAAACTGAAGAGGATTAATGAATGCCTTGAGATGGTCAATCCCGGGTCCTCACAGTGGAGCAGGATCCTGCATCCTGAGGGGCTGTGGGGAATGTTCCAGGTCCTGTTCAGAAGGTGGTGTGGAACGACAGAAGGAATTGGGGTGGCTTCTGCAGATGAAGTGTATTCATCCTTTCCTTCCTGCTATTGTTCATAAAGATATTTTAATGCAACTAACCCACTCTCAGCCATCCGCGTATCCCAGCTGTATTCCGATATGGGTGCTGGGCATTGCTGGCTGGGCCTAGCAGTTATCTGTCCCTAGTTGTCCCTTGAGAAGATGATAGCAATCTGGCATTTTGAACCGCTGCAGTTTATGTGGTGTAGATAGACCCACAATATCATTCAGGAGGGAATTCCAGGATTTTGACGCAGTTGAGTTTGACCTTCAATTGTTGATTTATTTAAATACAGCAGATGGCCTGTCTGGCCTACCTCTCCCCATGTCTACACAACGACTGGGCACGTGAAAACTCCAGACCACCATTTGATCATTCACCTGTGAAGCATCTCAGACTTATTTTTCAAAAAGAAGATGCTAAATTCTTAGAATTTAATCCTGATTAGTGTGAGGTGATGCATTTTGAGATGACTGATAAGGGAAGGATATACACAATGAATGTCAGGTCCCCAGGGAGTAGGTAAAAACAAGGACTGCAGATGCTGGAAACCAGAGTCTAGCTTAGAGTGGTGCTGGAAAAGCACAGCAGGTCAGGCAGCATCCAAGCAGCAGGAAAATCAACGTTTCAGGCAAAAGCCCTTCATCAGGAATAGAGACAGGGTGCCTGCAGAGTGGAGAGATAAATGAGAGGAAGTTGGGGGTGGGAAGAATGTAGCATAGAGTACAATAAGTGAGTGGGGGTGGGATGGAGGTGATAGGTCAGAGACAAGGGTGGAGGAACCAGGGAGTACTGAGGAATAAGAGGACCTTGGTGTACAAGCCCATAGGTCCCTGAAGGTGTCAGCACAGCTAAACAGGGTAGTGAAGGCAGCATAGAGGATGTTTGCCTTCATTAAATAAGGTGTAGAATAGAGGAGCAAGGAAGTTGGTTACAACTTTATAAAATATTGGTTAGATAATAGATGGATTCCTGATGAAGGACTTTTACCCGAAACATCAATTTTCCCACTCCTCGGACGCTGCCTGACTTCTGTGCTTTTCCAGCACCACACTATCAACTGTAATCTCCAGCATCTGCAGTCCTCACTTTTGCACAGATGGAATAGCTGTATACAGTTCCAGTCACCACACCATTGGAAGGATTTGATTTCACTGGAGATGGTACACAGGAGAGTCACCAGGATGTTGCCTGGGATAAAGTCTCAGTTATGAGGTGAGACTGGATCAGCTGGGTCTGTTTTCCCTGGAGCAGAGAAGGCTGGTGGCGGGGGGGTTGCCTGGTTGATGTATACAGCATTATGAGGGCTACAGACAGAATAGATTGTCGATTCTCCTGTTCCCTGGATGCTGCCTGACCTGCTGCGCTTTTCCAGCAACACATTTCCAGCTCTGATCTCCAGCATCTGCAGTCCTTACTTTCTCCTGAGAGAATTTCTTCCCCGTGGTAGACATGTCTAAGATCAGAGGACTTATGATTAGGGTGAGGAACAAGTCGTTCAGAGGAGATATGACAAAAGTATCTTTCAGCCAGGGGGTGGTAGAAATATGGAGCACGCTGTCTGAGAGGGTGATAGAGGCACATTCTCACACAACATTTAAAATTCATCTAGATGAGTACTTAAAATGCCAAGACAAAATACGCCATTGATTAAGTGCAGGAAAATGGGATTGGTGTTGTTTGGGGGTTGTTGGTCAGCATAGATATATTGGGCTGAAGGGCCTGTTTCTATGCTGTCCGACTCTATGATTGTACTGCTGAGTTTTATTTGAAATTCATTCATGGGATGAAGGCATCACTGGCTAGGCCAGCATTTATTGTCCATCCCTAATTGTCCAGAGGGCAGTTAAGAGTCAACCACATTGCTGTGGTCTGCAGTCACATGCAGGCCAGACCAGGTAAGGATGGCAGATTTCCTTCCCTGAAGGGCTTTAGTGAACCAGATGGCTTTTTTTAGACAATTGACAATGGATTCCTGGTCATCGTTAGACTCTTACTTCCAGATTTTTAATTAAATTCTAATACTATCATGACAGGATTAAAACAAGTCCTCAGAACATTACCTGGGTCTCTGTATTAATAACCTAGTGATAATATCACTAGGGCAGCACCTCCTACTATCACCAAAGACAAGCTTATGGAGTCACACTGTCTACTTAGGAATATGGCTACTTAGGAATGAGATTTCCATCACCGAATGTCTGCCTCAGCATTACAACATTTACACCATTTATTGACTTTTCAATCTTTGAATTTTTCTCTCATTTCCATTTGTGTATGAGGATGATTGTACCAGTGAATCATTAACTGCTTCATGATGTTAGACAATGCTGAACATTTGTTTCCTAAGCCAGACATTGGCCAACTATGGCCATACCCTCACTGGGAAAGTTCTCTTAAATATCACATCTACCATCCCATAATGATCAAGCGTAGCAACCCAGTGAAAACAGCAGAGACTGAAGATTATTTCTGCCTTGTGTGTTTTGCTATGTCTCTCTTGTTGAAAACTCATTAATCCTAGTTAAGCACTGCACACTTGTAGATAATTACCTTAAATAAATGACATTAAGGTAATAAAATAAAGGAGTTTGATACTTTCAATCATTTATGGGCATTAAATTTTTATGTCTTTCTGCAGGAAACGTATTTGGTGGAAGAGAATGAGAAAATGGAGATCTTAATGAGTTGACTGCATTTTATTCAGTCAATCTTTGTATTAACAATGGATGATTTATTTGAACCAGAATTGTAAAATGCTTAATTTTTAATTACCATGTTTTAATGCTGGTGTACAGAGTACATTTTACTCCCAGACATTCTGCAGGGACCGCCTTTTCTCAATTCCCAATAGATGTCTGTCAATCGTACCAACCTCCAGCTCAGGAGATTGGGAGTATGGAATATCTGCTCTTACATCCCTCAAATTATTTTTTTTCTAAAAGAACCAAAAAGACTGGAAATGCTTGATGCCCCAACAACAGCAAAGAGACTGCTGGAAAGCAGACTTTATGATTAAAATTTATTATTGGCTATGTGTAACCTTCAATGAACATCTTGGGAGTAACTGATCCTGAGCTGTTTTTGTTTAACATCTCAGAACTACTCAAACAAACAACCCATATTTCTTTGTTAGGCAAAAGTGAGGACTGCAGATGCTGGAAACCAGAGTTTAGATCAGAGTGGTGCTGGAAAAGCACAGCCGGTCAGGCAGCTCCTGATGAAGGGCTTTTGCCCAAAACATCGATTTTCCTGCTCCTCAGATGCTGCCTGACCTGCTGTGCTTTTCCAGCACCACTCTGATCTAAACACATAAGGATGGACAACAAACCAAATTAAATCGATTGAAACAAAACGTAGGAACAGGAGTAGACCATTCAGCCCTTGAGCCTGCTTTGTCATTCAATACATTCATGGCTGATCATCCAACACTACTGTGTTCCTGTTATTCCTTATACCCTTATTCCCCTTTAGCCCTAAGAATGATATCTAACTCCTTCTGGAAAGCATTCAATGATTTTGCCCTTTCTGCTTTCTTTGGCAATGAATTCCACAGGTTCACCACTCTCTGGGTGAAGACTTTACTCCTCATCTCAGTCTGAAATAGCCTACCCTCTATCTTGAGACTCTGACCTGGTTCAGGACTCACTGGTCATCAGGACTATCCCATCCACTCTGTATAGTCCATCATAGTTTTAAAAACTTCTATGAGAGTCCCCTGTCATTCTTCCAAACTCCAATGAATATAGTGCTAACTGACCCCAGTCTCTCTTCATACATCAGTCCCACCATCCCAGGGACCAGTCCAGTAAACCCTTAGTGCACTCCATTCAGAACCGGAGCCACCCTCATGAGTAGTGACATTCTGCAGAGGCCAAATAGCCCACAGTGCAGGTAGGGAACAGAGTGTTAACTAAGTATGAAATGAGTTTAAGTTAGCACATTTTGGGTATTAACTGAGGATTCACTGGCCCAGAAGATTTGAATTGAAGTCTTATCTTCCTCTGCCATGTATCATAATGTCCAAACTGTTGGATTTTAAAAAAAAGCTGTTGCGACTATGTTAAAAGCTGCACAATCATAAATGACAGCTTCAATACTGGCTCTCGTTCGACGATCCAGGATTTCGATACAGCAACAGGGCTTTATTTTAAAGCCAGGGTGATTTAGTGATTGGCAGGGAATCTTCAAGGTGGTGTATCTGCTGCCGCCTTTGTCCTAGATAGAAGTGGTTGTGGGTTTGGAAGATACTGTCTAGAGAGCCTTGGTGAATGTCTGCCATGTATCTTGTAGATAGTATACACTGCTGCTATGGAGGAAGTGGATGCTCGGGGATGTGGTGCCAATTAAGCAGTTGCTTTGTCCTGAACAGTGTCAAGCTTCTGGAGTGTTGTTGGGGCTGCACCCATCCAAGCAAGTGGAGAATATTCCATCACACTCCTGTAGATGGTGGACGGGT
The DNA here is from genome assembly GCF_004010195.1 of Chiloscyllium plagiosum. NCBI lineage: Eukaryota > Metazoa > Chordata > Chondrichthyes > Orectolobiformes > Hemiscylliidae > Chiloscyllium > Chiloscyllium plagiosum. The sequence continues at coordinate 3,226,047 of NC_057723.1, forward strand.
TTTGGGGACAAGATGATTTGAAATGGTTAAATCTTTAGTTTTATCAGATGGAGAGATTAGCATTGTAAGAAAACCAGCTGCTCTTGTTTAACTAGTACCGGGATTCATTCCTTACCTACAGCTGTAAATGTTAACTCAATATGCTGAATGAGCAGAAATTAAATAGGGAAGAAATGCAGGAATGACCAATGATTTGAAAAGTCACTGGTTTTAAAGTGTTGCTGTGTTTTGTTGGAGGAATGAATGCATAACATTAAGTGTTGCAATTGAGTAGTGATAACTGAACTGCCACAACAACACTGGAAAAGCTGACATTCTGTTTAAAATAAACAAAGTGAATCAGATGTGAGCCAGCCTGAAACAACTGTGCCAGGGACCCAGGTTCAATTCTAGCTTCAGATGACTAGAGTTTGGACATTCTCCCAGTGTCTGTTTGGTGTTCCTGAGTTCAAAGCTGTCCAGGCTAGGTGGATTGGATATATTAAATTACCTATATATAGTGTCCAAGCATGTGCAGATTAGGTGGGTTAGCCATGGGAAATGCAGGGTTACAGGGATAGTGGGGGTGAATTGTTAGTGTGGACTTGATGGGCTGAATGGCCTCATCCACACTGTAGGGAGTGTATGATTCTATTCAGTGCCCTCCATTGCAGTAAGACAGCCTTCCTATTCAGGAGTAGGAGAATGCTGCAAAGGCATTTTTCTGGAGTGATTGGTACACGACCGATTGTTTGCAAGTCCAGTGGACTGATGTGCAGGAAGATTTTTGAAAATATCCTATTGAGAATTCAAAGGTTAGTGAGCTTGAAGAATTAATATTACAGTCATATTAGCACAATGTATTGTTTGGAGCAGCTAATGTCTGAGTCCCCAGTTTCAATGCAATCAGAGTCAAGTTGTTGAAGTTGGATGTTTTGTTACTGTCATAATATATACAACAGAATAATTTACCAAGTGTGAAAAGCTGGTAGACAAACATCGATTTCAGCCCAATGAGAACTTGAAATGAGAGATCAAAGAAAAGCAGGTTTTCAGAATACTGCTCATGAGGACTGAAAGATTAAGATGGATAGAGGGAAAGGAAGAAACATCTCATTAATAGAGTTGCCTTCTGAAATAACTGCACACAGGCTGGGCTCCTGTCACCAAGTCCTCCTTTATTTACTTGCTCACAGGCCAGCCAGCTCAGAGTCAGTCCCTGACCTGGGGAGATTCTAAGTCTCTTGGTAATACTCCGATGTCCAACATGGTAACAGACCCTGTCAACTCATCCATGCCAACCAGATATCACAACCCAATCTAGTCCCACCACCAGCACCCAGCCCATATCCCTCCAAACCCTTCTATTCATATACCCACCCAGATGCCTTTTAAATGTTGCAATTATAACAGCCTCCACCACTTCCTCTGGTAGCTCATTCCACTCTGGAAAAGAAGTTGCCCCTTAGACCTCATCTTCCCCTCTCACCCTAAACATATGCCCTCTAATTCTGGACTCTCCACCCCAGGGAAACCACTAATCATCATAGTCAAGCCCTTCATTTTATAAACCTCTAAGGTCACCCCTCAGCCTTCAAGGCTGTAGAGAAAACAACCCCAGCCTATGCAATCTCTCCTTACAGCTCATCTTCCAAATCCATGGGAACCTTTTCTGAACCCTTTCAAGTTTCACAATTTCCTTCTGATAGGAAAGACACCAGAATTTCACGCAACATTCTAACAGCAGCCTAACCAATGTCCTGTACAGCTACAACATGACCTCCCAGCTCCTGTACTCCATAGTCTGACCAATAAACGAAAGCATACCAAACACCTTCACTATCCTATCTACCTGCGACTCCATTTTCAAGGACCTGCACTCCAAGGTCTTTGTTCAGCAACACTCGCTCGGACTTTACCATTAAGTCCAGCTAAGATTTGCTTTCCCCAAAATGCAGCACCTCACATTTATCTGAATTAAACTCCATCTGCCAGTTCAGCCCATTGGAGCATCTGATCAAGATCTCATTATAATCAGAGGTAATCTTTGCTGTCCACTACACCAAATTTGGTGCCATCTGCAAAGTACACCTCTGATGCTCACATCCAAATGAAGAAAAGTTGTGGATCCAGTATTGACCCTTGTGGCACTCCAGTCTAAAAAACATCCTCCACCACCCTCTGTTCCATGCCAGCCAGTTCTGTATCAAAATAGTTCAGTGTTCTACAATATCTAACCTTGCTAGCCAGTCTCCCATAGGAGAGCTTGTCAAACACCTTACTGAAGTCCATATAGATCAAGTCTACTGCTTTGCCTTCAATCCTTTTACTTAAAAAAAACTCAAGTTTGAGAACGTGATTTCCCACACACAGCCATGTTGACTATTCCTAATTAGTCCTTTCAGTAATAGTTTTTCTTTTACCTACACAAAGATTGGAATAGAGCATAAACAGGGACAAATTTTCCTAGATTACGTTTGAGAATTTTCTACATCAGAGTGCTCCCAGTGCAACAAGAAATGTTACATTGTTGGCCCTGAACTAAGTCAGAGAACTTTTGAAAGATAGTGATTGTTGTGATTGTAAGGCTCAGGATGATGGAAAGGGCAGTGGGCAATATTTAACTGAAGTTACTGACTGCAATGCTATAGGTACAGAACTGGGCCAGAAAGTGGCCCAAAACAGTTTTTGTATCTGTACAATGGGCTGCCTTCAACAAAGGAGATTGTTCAGTTACAGACAAGATATATTCCTTCAATAGGGAAAGGCAAGGCAAACAAACCCAGGTTCCTCTGAACAGGGGGAAAAAAAAAAAAGGAGAGAGACATTCAAATTCAGAAAAAAGTGCACGGATTAAAAAAGATGTCTGATGGAAAATACAACTGAGAACGAAGAATACAGAAGGTTCCAAGGGGAGATGAAAGTGTATTAGAGAAACAAGGGATTATGAAAAGATTGTAAAATTAAAGGGGAACTGCAAAGATTTCAATAGGCACATCACAACAAAAGAAAGGTTAAGGAGTGAGACAAGTTAGGGACCAAGAAGGGGACTTACACTAGGACAAGGGGGCATGGTTGAGGGGTTAAATGAATACTTTGCATCTGTCTTTACTAAGGAAGTAAATGCTACCCAAGCCCTGCTAACAGAAAGCTTTGTCACTAGAAAGTTTCAAAATTGGCAAGTATATCAGAAAGGCCATCAATAATTTAACTCAATCAGACAAAGACTGGATGAGGTGTATCCAAAGACATTGAAGGAAAGAGGGAGGAACTTACAGGGCACTGACCATGATCTTTCCATTTTCCCTGGAAGAGGGAGTAGGTGCCAGAGGCAAGAGAATCAATGTTTCTGTCATCAGTCCTTCACCAGGAATGAGGCTTCTCCATGCCAGAGATCTCTTTGGATGCTGCCTGACCAGCTGTAATTTTCTAGCTGGACACTAACTTCCAGCATCTGCAATCCTCACTTTCTTGTAGGGAGTGGACTAGAAAATTGTAGACATTACAGGCTTAGAGTCATGCAGCATCGAAACAGACTGAAATAACTACACCCAGGCCAGCGTCCCATTACCAAGTCACCTTTATTTAATTGTGGGCAGAACACTGGCTGTGGCCAGCCAGCTCAGCCACCTGCAGAGATTGTTTTCAAACATTACCATGAGACTTAATTCAAAACTACTAACATTAACAGCTGCACACAAACAGCAATTTCCAAGGTAGAGGAGCAGCAAAGCCAAACCCTAAAGCCCACTGTTCAACTAGTTTTCAGGAAAATGAGAACAAACCTCAAATCTTACCTTCAGTCATCACAAAAGGTGCAGTAACAAATACATACAAGACAGCCCAATTAGATAAGAAACAGAGCATGTGATCACACAGAACCCCGGCCAGCCACCTATCCCTCTCACCTTCCAGCCACTGAGGCACCTGACCCCTACACCCCTTCCACCCTGACACCTTCCAACCACCTTTCGGACAGCCCATCCTGCTTCCCCAACTCCCTGCAGGATGACTGATCAGGACCACCTACCCATTTTCCCTAATCACCCTTCAGCTATCTCTAGGACAAAATCGACGTTTCGGGCAAAAGCCCTTCATCAGGGCTGATGAAGGGCTTTTGCCCGAAACGTCGATTTTGCCTGTCCTCGGATGCTGCCTGAATTGCTGTGCTCTTCCAGCACCACTAATCCAGAATCTGGTTTCCAGCATCTGCAGTCATTGTTTGTATCTCTAGGACAACCCACCCTGGTACTTGCCCATGGTGACAGCATTGTAGATGGCTGGCCTACCTACCTTCTGGGAGAGAGTCCACCCCTATATATCATCTGGCACCCTCCCATCCTGTTGCACTCTGGCCTATAGAATACCCTGACACCTTCCAGCCACCTCGAGGACAGCCCACCCCCTTCCTTGGGACATCATGCAGGGCAGCCCACAAGCCTTCCAGATCTCAGCCTGTCCCTCACACCTAGAGCTCAGCTGCTCTGACACCTTTCAACCACCTCTAGGACAGCCCATCCCAATTACCCCTTCCCAGGGCAACAGCATTCAGAACAGCCTATTCACCTTCCAGTTCAGGGCAACTGGCACCAGGGCAGCCTACCCACCCTTCAACCCTCAAGGGGGACAGCTTTCAAGATGCTTTAGTCTCCCAGCTCACAGTGAGGTCTACCAGACCCAGGGACACAAGACAGTGGGGGTGATAACCCAACAAACAAGACAGTCAACTACCAACAAAGAGGTCTTGCTGGTATGGAGTTCATTACCATAAACAGTTCTCTTCAAAATGTAGAGAACAGTCCCAGGAACAGAGTCCACTAAAGTATACAGAGTACATAGCCAGAAATAGAGTCCACTCCAAACAGCAGAGTCCACAACCAAGGGCAAAGTCTACTCCTAAAGGAAGGAAATGCACACCCTACAGCATCGTAGTCCATCCAAAGAGGACCAGACTCACTCACAGGAACAGTACATTGTAAAGGTGCAGTTAACTCAAGGGTTGGTGCCACTCCCAAACTCCAGGACACAGCAAATGCTCACCTCCCAGCTCACATAGATGCTCAGTCATTACAGAGGCCCAGTCCACCACCAAAGTTCCAGGCCTACCCAAAGGAGCAGCTCATCAAAAAAGATGTACTTTCTCACAAGGGCTCAGTTCAAACACTAAAAATATGAAAACACCTTCAAAAAACAAAAAACCAGAATGCAAGGGCTAAGCCCCTGACACACAAAAAAACATTATCCTTTGTTCAAAAGGAAAAAGTAAAAAGAGTAACACAGGCTGCAACCAGCCAGTGAAATAACAGCCCCTTATTGAGAACTGAGTTACATTGACAGTATAAATCAGGCAGTTTAGAAATCAGTCCTCAATATTAAAAAAATACCAGTTTACAAAACTGGCTTTGTAAACCATCTAGTTTAGGAATCAGGTTCTCCAAAAACCACCCTAATCAGGGCCCAGCCAGCACAGAGTTAATCATCAATACTGGGGAGATTCTAAATCTCTTGTAATATTGGTCAGCCAGGGCATTCCTGATTGGTCCAAGTTAACAATCAGAATCAAGGATCTCGTGATCAACAAGATCCAGCTAGTTCCAATTGCTACACTTCCATAATTTCTGAATGACCTATGTTTCTAACTGAGGAAATGTAGCAAGCAATTTGCATACAACAGTGTGCCACCAGCAGAAATGAGATAACTGCTGGATTATTGCCTTGGGATGTTGATTGAGGGATAAGTGTAGGAGAGGTAACTGGAGAAAACATCCTTTTCCTTTCTTCAGAATGGTTCCATGGAGTATTTAACATTCACCTGAAGGAGTAAATGAGATCTCATCTTAGCATGTTTATAAGTCTAACGCAACTTAGACTCATTACAAAACTAATCTCAGTTTCTCCATTTTAAAAGCACAATAAATATTTTCCATAAATCAGCTGCTGTTCCAGATTATTTTGTCCTCTTCTAACTAATGATTGTGTAAATATTAAACAGCATGAGTTACAAATGTTGTCATACATAATATTTACACATATTGACGATTCTTTAATAAGATATGGTGGCGAATAAATCATTTTTGAATGCCTACTTGTTGGAATTAATTATTTTTTCTCAACTGTGCAATATGCTTACGGTCTAATTGTTTTTTTTCTCTCAGAGCATTATTTAATGATTCTGGTAAGCAATTAAGTGTAACCAGCTTCAGGCCATGTTCTCTGTGTTTTAACTGGTTGCAATTTTACATCTGCAGATAGTTAGAAATTAGACTTTTTTAAGCTTCATCCTCAGCATGTGGTAAGCCCTGAACAGGTTGGTAATCATCATTCAACAGCAGAATTGCATCAGTCTGTGATCACTCTGTCCATCAGGCCAGCAGATCAACCTTGGCTCAATACTGACCATAGGAGAGAGTGACAGAATTGGGGGGGGCAATGGCCAAGTGGTTTTATTCCGAAGCTGTTAATCCAGAAACCCAGGTAATGTTCTGCAGAGTGTGGTGCTGGAAAGTGGGCGGCACGGTGGCACAGTGGTTAGCACTGCTGCCTCACAGCGCCGGAGACCCAGGTTCAATTCCCGCCTCAGGCGACTGACTGTGTGGAGTTTGCACATTCTCCCCATGTCTGCGTGGGTTTCCTCCGGGTGCTCCGGTTTCCTCCCAAAGTCCAAAGATGTGCAGGTAAGGTGAATTGGCCATGCTAAATTGCTCGTAGTGTTAGGTAAGGGGTAAATGTAGGGGTATGGGTGGGTTGCGCTTCGGCGGGTCGGTGTGGACTTGTTGGGCCGAAGGGCCTGTTTCCACACTGTAATGTAATCTAAAAGCACAGCAGGTCAGGCAGCATCTGAGGAGCAGGAGAATCGACATTTCAGGCATAAGCCCTTCATCCTGATGGGCTTATGCCCAAAACATTCCAGCACCACTGTCTCAACTCTGATCTCCAGCATCTGCAATCCTCACTTTTTCCTAATGTTCAGGGGACCCAGATTCAAATCCCACCACGGCAGATGGTGGAATTGGAATTCAACAAATATCTGGAATTAAGAGTCTAACGATGACCACAAAATTCATGGTTGGGGAAAAACTCATCGGGTTCACGACTGTCCTTTCGGGAAGGAAACTGCCATCATTTCCTGGTCTGGGTTACATGTGAATCCGGACCCCAGTATTGTTGTTGACTCTTAACTGCCCTCTGGGCAATTAGGGATGGGCAATAAATGCTGCCCTGGCCAGTGACACCCTCATCTCGTGATTGCAATTAAAAAGTATATCTTTGTTTTTTCTTGTGAGAGGTTAGTGTTGCAGGAAAGGCCAGCAATTTTTCCCCACCTCTAATCCCTCTTCATCTGATTGGCGGACTGGGCTGTTTCAGAGTCAACCACATTGCTGGGGGTCTGGAGTCATGTGCAGGCCAGACCGGGTAAAGAGGGAAGATTTTCTTTCCTGAAGGATGTTAGTGAACCAAGTGAGTTTTAATGACAATCAGTGATAGTTTCATGGTCTCCATCACTGAGGCTAGTCAATTTCAGATTTACTTACTGAATTTAAATAGTATCAACTGCCACGGTGTGATATGAACCAGATGAAAGTCAGGGGTCTTGTTGATTGCCAGGACTGTGAAATAATGCAATCTCCTGATTATTCTATAATGAAAATAGATGTTAGTCTATTGAAGCTACAACACAGGTCTGCACTCCTTCCTGTGGTGCATCCATAGGGTCCTATAGCATGGAGATAGGCCACTTGGCCCAAACCGGTCCATGCCGACCAAAGTGTCATGTCCACGCTAACCCCATTTCCATGCACTTGCCCCATATCCTTCTAAACCTTTCCTATCTATGTATTTGTCCAAATGCCTTTTGAATGTTGTTAATGTACCCACCTCAACCACTTCTAGCAGCTCATTCCATATGCGTACCACTCTCTGTGTAAAACAAGTTGCCCCTCAGGTTCCCTTTTATTCTTTCCCCTCTAACCTTAAACTGATGCCCTCTAGTCCTTGATTCCCCAACCCTGGGGAAAAGACTCACTGCATTCACCCTACCCATGCCTCTCATGATCTTGTGCACTTTGATAAAATCCCCCTCAATCTCCTATGCTCTGTAGAGTTAGTACAAAGTAAATGGGCCAAATACATATTTTTCTAAAAATTCTATAAAATCCCATAATTCTAAGAAGGATTTGGTTTGATGCTGTGATATTCCTCTGTCCTAATGGGGCAATATTACAACAAAAACTGCCAGCAGTTATCAACATCTTATTGTAACAAATACAATTGTTAGAAAGCTTGACAGAGTCGAGAGAGAGAGGTTATTGCTCCTTGTGGGACTGTCTAAGGGCCAGGGTAACAATCTCAAAGTGAGGGGGTCACCCATTGAAGACAGAGTTGTGGAGGAATTTCTTCTCTCACAAGGCAGTGAATCTGTGGAATTCTTTATCACATAAGGCTTGTGTGTTAAGTATATTCAAGGCTGAGATAAGCAGATTTTTATTCAGGAAGAGTATCAAGTGTTATGGGGAAAGACAGGAAAGTGGAGTTGAGGATCGTTAAATCAGCCATGTTCTCATGGAATGGGAGAGCAAGCTCACTGGGATTGAATGGCTTATTCAATCCCAAAGTTTATGATCTGATCAGAAAACATAGGAATTCTAAGATTATGGTCTAAAAGTAAACATGGGAAAGATGTTGTGAAACTTGAAGGGTTCAGAAAAGATTTACAAGAATGTTGCTAGGGTTGGAGGATTTGAGCTATAAGGAGAGGGTGAACAGGCTGGGGCTGTTTTCCCTGGAGCGTCGGAGGAGAGGCATTTGGATGGGTATATGAATAGGAAGGATTTAGAGGGATATGGACCAGGTGCTGGCAGGTGGGACTAGATTGGGTTGGGATATCTGGTCGGCATGGACGGGTTGGACCGAAGGGTCTGTTTCTATGCTGTACAACTCTATGACTCTATGACTCTATAACTGCGGATGCTATAAATCAGAAACAAAATCCGAAATTGCTGGAAAAGCTCAGCAGGTCTGGCAGCATCTGTGAAAAGAAGTCAGAGTTAACGTTTCAGGTCTGGTGACCCTTCCTCAGAACCCAAAGGGTCACTGGACCTGAAACATTAACCCTGATTTCTCTTCACAGATGCTGCCAGACTTGCTGAGCTTTTTCAGCAAGTTCTGTGTTTGTTTCTGATCTAAGAACACTTGGTGATATCTTTGATTTTCCCCATTACAGTTCTGAGGTCTATCCTTTGTATTTTTTATTTGTTCCGTTACTACCTCCTTTTGGTATCGCCCTATTGTTACTTCTGGCATTTAATCTTTCCCACTTTCTACCCTTTTGCTCTTTCATCCCTGCCCCTCCCCCAATTTACTGCCACTACAAAATATCCTGTAAAACCTGTCGCATCTCAAATGCTTTCCAGTCCTGACAAAAGGTCACTGCTCTGAAACAGCTTGTCTTTCCACAGACTTCCAGCATCTTCTCTTTGTTGTATTTCTGATTTCTAGCATCCACGGTATATTGCTTGTATTCTACTCAAATATTCCATTCTCTTTATTTTCAGTGAAAGTTGGGGATGAATACTAGGAGGAGAAAGTGAGGTCTGCAGATGCTGGAGATCAAAGTTGAAACTTTATTGCTGGAACAGCACAGCAGGTCAGGCAGCACCAGACTTCCTGGAGCAAATACTGTTATTACAAATAAGCAAGTTAACCACGTACAGGAGTCACACACCTGGATGGTTCATTAACATTAATGAATTAAAACCCATCTGCAGCCTTTACGTGAGAGTCAGTGACTTAACCCCATCTCGACAATCTGCATTTACAAAGCACCTTGACATAATTGGGAATAGAAACCTATCAAACTTTGTCTTGAATTTACTCGATGTCTGAACTTGCCACACCCTCTGGGTTAAAGAATTCCAATGATTCATCAATCTCTAAATGAAGAAGTACTTCCTCATCCCAGATCTAAATGGTTTTGCTTTTACTCTGAGACCGTGTCTCTCTTTCTAGAGTCCTCTGATAGGGGAACAATCCTTTAACCAGCCCAGGAAGAGTTGTGTAAAAATCGAAAGAATTGCCGATGTTGGAAATCAGAAACAACAATAGAAGTCGCTGGAAAAGCTCAGCAGGTCTGGCAGCATCTGTGGAGAGAAATCAGGGTTAATGTTTCAGGTCCAGTGACCCTTTGCGTTCTGAGGAAGTGTCACTTGACTCAAAACATTAACCCTGATTTCTCTCTACTGATACTGTCAGACTTGCTGAGCTTTTCCAGCAATTTCTATTGTTGTTCATGAAGAATTGAGTATGTTTGTGAGATTGTATCTCATCCTCTGAACTCTGGATAATACAGGCCAAATTTCCTTATCCCACCATCCTGGGAATCAGTCTGGTGAACCTGCTGCTCTCATTTTGCAGGAAGTGAATCCTTCCTAAATCTGGTGCTGCACTCAATATTCCTGGTATGGTCTTAGCTTCTACTGGAAACAATTGAAGCAAGATACTTTGCTCCTGTACTCAAATCAATTTATACCAAAGGCTAACATACCAATTTTTTTCTGAACTGCTTGCTGAACATGCTGGATACCTTTCAGAGACTTAAGAAAAAGGACACTTTGATTATTTTGGACATCACCAGCTTCAAACAAACTCTTGAGTGTTGCCAAAAAGGTCAGTATCCAATGAGTGTCTCCGAGATGAAAGTTCTCCGAGATGAAACTGCCTGTGTGCCCACACCATGAAGCGTCAGATGAAGTGATTGATGGCCCTAATCTCAAAGCTTTAGAAAATGTCTCACGCCTTTACTGACCCCCTTTATTAAACACATTGGCACACAGATTGGAAAACAATTTCTGCCAATGCCTGATATCATCATTGTGTTAGAAGCAGCTTGTTATTTGATTAAAGATGAGAATCAAACTCTAACTGTCCTTTCCACCCTTCTGTATGGCCCAGGACTCTAAAGCTCTTCAAAGTCTCTAACAAAGAGAGTTGAAGTTCATCATTAGAATTCATTATCAGCATAAAACCAAATACAACAATATACTTCATCTTGCCAGGGTCAACAGCATGAAGACCATCCTTCGAAAACAACAGAGGGCAGACTGCCTTTCCCACACAAATCCCAAAAGATTTCTGTGGGGAACAGCTTTGGGTCAAATGACATCAAGGCACATGAGACACGTGACAACAGCACACCTTAAAAAGGAGCCTGACAGCCTTCGAACAAACATAGAAACAGTTGGAGAAATGCAGCACGCCTGGCAGCACCTGTGGAGAGAGAAACAGAGATATCTTTTCAAGTGCAGTATGAATCTTCTTCGAAACTAACAAAGCTCTGTATTGGTGACACTCCTTCTCTTGGCAGAAACATACCACTGAGCAGCCCATTTGGAGGGAATAATGGACATTTTGTGCAGTTTGATTCAAGGGCCATCCACACCAACTCATGACATCTCATGTGCCCAGATGGAGTGATGGCACTGCCAATGTTTTTCCAGGCACCAAAGCTATCAGTATGAGGTGCCCTTGATGATCCCACACCAGCCTTTCCAATCGTAGGAGGAGCCGCAGAAGGTCATAAGGCCATTTACTTGGACACACATGTGAATATTGAGGAGTCTAACATGACACCCAGTGTCAGCAGACTAGCTTACAAAGCTCATTACAAGTGGGACAATACACCTGCTGAATACAGTAACATGTCATGGCAGTTCCCATGGAGCAGAGCTTAGAACACCAACACCTACCGAGACAACGTGGGGGCACCGTCACCTGCAGCAGCTGAAACAGCATCTACAAGTTGCCTTTCAAGTGGACGGAATATTCTGGCTTCATCATTAACAGGATCAGTAATGCCCAGACTCCATTCAGGTACTGACAGCCACAAATTCACAGTTTGTTTCAAACTGTCCCATATTATCATTGTCTCGCAAAGTTGACTAACACATTTATATCATTAACAGAAGTGCAAACCTAAGTAAATCCAGCAGAAGTATACACTGTAATTAGGACGGATGGTACCTTTGCGATGATTAATGGAAATGAATTTTCCAACAACTCTGCAGCTGTGTGTCTGTGTCCTGTTTACGTACTGCAGTACTCAATTATCACAGTCGACTGTCCAAATGCTGCTACCTAACAGCTTTTATCGAATCCCTACCGTGTGGAAACAGGCCCTTTGGCCCAACAAGTCCACACCAACACTCGGAAGAGTAACTCACACAGACCCATTCCCCTACTATTCTACATTTAGCCCAGATTAATGCACCTAACCTGCACATCCCTGAACACTATGGGCAATTGAGCATGGCCAATCCACCTAACCTGCACAATGTTGGACTGTGGGAGGAAACGGGAGAACCCGAAGGAAACCCACGCAGACACCAGGAGAATGTACCAACTCCACACACGCTATGATCCTTCTTCTGATGTGATGTTCGAAAGTTCTGCCATCAGCACAGCTCCCACTCATTTCCTTGTGACTTTAACAATAATCTTGCTGCAGAAGAGAGTTGCTGTCTAATTGCAGATCAGCCGACTGACGAAAGAATGAATCGTTGGGTCCAATCAACTGTCCTCATTCTGTGCTACTGAGTGAACATTATTGCTTACACTCTGATCCAGAAATATCTCATGTTATTACAGAATTATTTCAAGACTTTTGTAAATGAATTCAAATGTTGCATGATTATGATGTTATGGTTTTGATTATGATGTTAAAATCAGACCGAAACCAGCGGGTGATAAATGTGGGCAATAGGAAATAGAAAAAGAGAGAGTAATGAAGAGAAAAGACATGGTGAATGCTTCAGGTTTAATCTGTTCTTGAGTGGAAGATCTTGCACAATGCTTTCATTATAATATCCAGACAGAAAATTCCACCCAGAAATGTCAGATCTTTTGCTCATTCATTAAAACAGTTACAGTAATGTAAAAGAAAGAGGAATAAAAATATTACTGTAGCTGGAAGAATTTCACAGAGCCTGCGTCCTGTCACCAACTTACCCTTTATTTACACATGCACAGTACATGGACTCTGAGCATCCAGCTCACAGCCAGGCCCTAGAGTGAGGAGGACCCCTGAGACTCCTGTTTCTATCTGTCAGCCAGGGCTCCCAGATTAACAGTCCCAATCTGGGAACTCAGACTCAGTGAGGTCTACCTGGCCAACCTCATTCCAATCACTACAGTAACCATAATTAAAATGTGCAGGAAACCCATTCTGGTGTAGTTATATGAAACAGTGAATCCCACTCTGAGTACATGTCCTCATCCATTTGTCATGTCCTATTGGAACTGCCTTGGAGGAAACCACAAGTGAGTCCATGAGAACATAGAACATTAGAGCACAGTACAGGACCTTCGGCCCTCGATGCTGCGCCGACCAGTCATACCAATCTGAAGCCCATCTAACCTACACTATTCCATGTACGTCCATGTGCTTGTCCAATGACGTCTTAAATGTACTTAAAGTTGGTGAATCTACTACCGTTGCAGGCAAAGCATTCCATACCCTTACTACTCTCTGAGTAATGAGCTGATACGTCCTGGTTTCTCTTCAGAACCTGATTAATGTTCTGTTCATTTTTTGTGTTCATTCATGCCACATGGACAGCACTGACTAGGCCAGCATTTGTTGCCTATCCATGATTACTCAGGGGGCAGTTAGGAGTCAATGACAGCTTCCAAACTGCAGCCCTTGAAGTGGAGATTCTGGGCAGAATTTCTTCTGTCCCAATGAGGGTGGTATCAGAGATGATTGGATGTGTACAGTCATTGTTCATGAGGTCAGTGCAAGGACTTTGGACTTTTTCTCAGATTTCTGCCTCATTTCCCCCTAAAACTCTCTGAAGGATGATTTCCTCAGAGGCAGGGGAAGGGAGTGGAAAGGCTACCTGCTGGAAAATGCTGAGCTACTGACTGAGCCCATAACAGATCACTGAAGGGGATTGTGAGCAGTAATCCAGGCAAATTCCAAGGCCCTCTCTCTAGATTAGATTCGCTACAGTGCGGAAACAGGCCCTTCAGCCCAACAAGTCCATACCAACCCTCCGAAGAGTAACCCACCTAGATCCATTTCCCTCTGACTAATGCACCTAACACTATGGGAAATTTAGCATGGCCCATTCACCTGATCTGCAGATCTTTGGATTGTGGGAGGAAACCGGAGCACCCAAAGGAAACTCACGCAGACAATAGACAATAGACAATAGACAATAGGTGCAGGAGTAGGCCATTCAGCCCTTCCAGCCTGCACCGCCTTTCAATATGATCATGGCTGATCATTCCTAATCAGTATCCTCTTCCTGCCTTATCTCCATAACCCTTGATTCCACTATCTTTGAGAGCTCTATCCAACTCTTTCTTAAATGAATTCAGAGAGTGGGCCTCACAGCCCACACAGCATTCCACACAGCCACCACTCTCTGGGTGAAGAAGTTTCTCCTCATCTCTGTCCTAAATGGTCTACCCCATATTTTTAAGCTATGTCCTCTGGTTCAGCACTCACCCA
>NC_057723.1:3243089-3260393 GCF_004010195.1 Chiloscyllium plagiosum
CATCTTTGTGACAGGCCAATTTCAGCTCCTGATTCAACTTACATCCGACATCCAGACTACTGTTTGGGGGCCTTTAGATGACTCCCAAGAGGTCTTTTTACCCTTAGTATTTCGCAGCTCTATCCACACTGACTCTACATCCCCAGACTCTAGCTCCGCCCGTGCAAGGGACTGAATATCCTCCCTTACCAACAAGGCCACCCCAACCCCTCTGCCCGTCAGTCTGTCCTTACGATAGCACATATAGCCTTGAATATTCATTTCCCAGGCCCTGTCCACTTGAAGCCACGTCTCAGTTATCCCCACAATATCGTATCTGCCAATTTCCAAAAGAGCCTCAAGCTCATCTATCTTATGCTTCATGCATAGTATTTTTAATTTGTTACTGCTCTCACCCATCCCATCAACCCCTATTTCACTCAACCTTACAGCATGATCCTTACAGACCTTACACTCAACCTTACAGACATGGGAAGAATGTGCAGACTCCACACAGACAGTCGCCTGAGGCTGGAATCGAACCTGGATCCCTTGCTCTGTGAGGCAGCAGTGCTAACCACTGAGCCACCGTGCCACCCAGATGAGCCACCATGTTGCTCTCCACCAAACTAGCTTCACTACAACTGCTGGAACCCCTGGTGGAGGGAATTCGTCTTGCATGGTAGTAGCTTTTTAAATTTAAAAACATTAAAATGTTCAGAGCAAGAATATCCCCATCTTGGGGAACCCTGTTTTTCTGCAGTTCCTTCATTGCTACAGAATTTCCTACTGATCTTTGGAAGATAATTGTTCTCCTTAAGTGGCCAATTATGGCTGTTCCCCAGGTGTCAGGCTCACCTCTGACCCCTATGGTGGGGTACTGAACTATTCCTTCTCTCCAATGTTGTCCAGTAGCTTCTTCTTCACTTGTGGATCCTGCGGTCAATTGTAGATACTCAACAAAACCCTCTCCAGACCAGCTAACTGCAAATAAAAATTAGTTGAAACTTTATTGCTGGAACAGCACAGCAGGTCAGGCAGCATCCAGGCTGTGCTTTTCCAGCAATAAAGTTTCAACTTTGATCTCCAGCATCTGCAGACCTCACTTTCTCCGCAAATAAAAATTAAAACTACAAGCAGGAGAAGACCACTCTGAATCTTATTCCCTCATTCAATAGAACCATGGCTGATCTTCAACCTAAACACCCCTTCCCTGTTTGTCACCATGTTTTCTATTTCCTAAGCGATTAGATTATATCAAGCGTTCACAGCTTTCTTTGTATTGTTCAATGATTGAATGGATCTGTGCTTGATTCTGTTAGTCTGTTCACTGATTGATGTTCACCATCCTAGATTGCTCAAACCTCGTGACACCAGAGTTTAGCCGCTGATACATAGTGAATGGTAGGTCTCTGGGGAGCACCAATAATGTGGAGAAAGTGAGGTCTGCAGATGCTGGAGATCAAAGTTGAAACTTTATTGCTGGAACAGCACAGCAGGTCAGGCAGCATCCAGGGAACAGGAGATTCGACGTTTCGGGCACAGGCCCTTCTTCAGGAATGAGGGCCTGAAGAAGGGCCTGTGCCCGAAACGTCGAATCTCCTGTTCCCTGGATGATGCCTGACCTGCTGTGCTGTTCCAGCAATAAAGTTTCAACAGCATCAATAATGTGCATATGCAATCACAACTTTCCTTTAGAGAGGTAACCAGAATTTCACACAGCACTTCATCTGTGGTTTAACCAATGTGCTGTACAACACCAATATTACCTCCTTGTTCTTACCTTCTATGGTACGACTGATAGAAACAAGTGCCCTATATGCCTTCTGAACAATCCTATTCACTTGCTCTGATGACTTCAGGGATCTGTGAATAATTACCCCAAGATCCCTGTGTTCCTCTAAGCTACGCAGTGTCCTGACATTCATTAAACATTCCCTCATCTTGTTTCTTCTACTCAGTGCATCATTTCACACTTATCAGGGTTAAATGCCTCCTGCCACTGGTTTGCCCATCTGACAAACCCACTTATACTTTCCTGTGACCTACAACCATCTTCTTCACTATTAACCACTCTACTAATCTTGGTGTTGCCTGCAAATTTGCTTGATATTTCCCCCACATCTTCATCTCTATTATTTATGTACATAATAAACAATAAGTGTCCCAGTATTGATCCTTGTGGTACAATGTTGGAGACCAGCCTCCAGTCACTCACACAGCTTTCTCCAAGTATCCTATGTGTGCTATTCCTAAGCCAGTTTCAGATGGACAGGGTGAATAGAGAGCAGCTCTTCCCCTTAATTGAGGGGTCAATCATGAGAGGGCATAGATTTAGGGGAAGGGGAAAGAAGTTCAGAGCGGATTTGGGAAAAATGTTTTCACTCAGCAAGTGGTGGGAATATGGAACGTACTGCCTGGGGAGTTAGTGGAGGCTGGAAACCTTACAACCTTCAAAAGACATTTGAATGTGCACTTCAAATATCATAACATTCAAGAATCTTGGACAAGTGCAGGAAATTGGGATTAGCGTGACTTTAGCGGGAGTATGTCAGTGCAGCCTCGATGGGCCGAAGGGCCTTTTCCGTGTTGTATGAATCTATGAATCTGTGAGTATTTATATGTGCACTTGCAATGCCAATCAAGAGTTAGTAAATGGCATGAAAATAGTTAGGTTTTTTTTAACCAACACAGGTGTGATGGGCCTTTTCCTGTGTTGTAGATCTCAAATGACACCTTAGAGAAATTTCTAGAAACATTTCTGACTGCTGGTTGAGACCTTGTGTGTGTGGATATCCCAGAAGTTCTCTGGTATTATAATGCATTGTCAATTATTCCTTATAGATTTAGAAGTATGGTCATTTCTGTATTGCTTCTAGTTCACCAGGTATGTAAAGTACACAGCATACCAGTGAATACATAGTACTGTGGGCTGAAGACTTCCATCGATTCACAACCCACTTAATGTTGAACTCTCCCCTCATCTCAGTTCAAAATGATTGACCTCTTATCCTAAGAGTGTAGTTCCATGTTCTGGATTCCCTGGACAGCAGAAACAACTTCTCAATGTCTAAAAGAGAGATAATGGTGGGGGGGGAAAAATCACAAAAGGCTGACATTTAACTACAACAGGTATTGGTAAGGCAAGTGGAATGGACTTTTATTTTAAAGGGAATGGAGCATAAAAATAGGGAAGTCTTGTTCAAATAATACAAGGAATTAGCAAGACCACTAGCTGGAATACTGTGAAAGTTTATAGTCTCTTATCTAAGGGAAGATGTATATGCATTGGAAGCAGCCCAGAGTAGGTTGACCAAGCTGAGAGCAGAGATGGAGAAATTTTCTTACAAGGAGAGGTTGACTCAATGTTGTTAACTTCACTTTTCTCATTCACTGATGTTGCCAGACCTGTTAGGTTTCTCCAAAGCTTTCTGTTTCTGTTTCAGATCTCCAGTATCTGTAGTTTCTTGTTTTATTTTATTGGCTAGGCTGGGCCTGTGCTCAATGGATGAGGCAACCTATTGAAACATATACATTTCTTGGGGTAGATGTGGACGATTTGACTCCCCTTGTGGGAGAATCTAGGACAAGAGTGCATCATCTCAGAGTAAGGGGTCACCCATTGAAGCCAGAGCTGAGGTGGATTTCCTTTTCTCAGGGGATGGTGAATCTGTGGAATTCTTTACCACAGAGGGCTGTTGAGGCTGTGTCATTAAGTATATTCAAGGCTGAGAGAGACAGGATTTTACTCAGGAAAGGAAAAGGCAGGAAAGTTGAGATGAGTATTATTAAAACAGCCAATGTCATCAAATGGCGGAGCAGACTTGATGGGCTGAATGGCCTACTTCTGTTGTAATTTATGTATTCCTGTAATTCTGGTCTGAGTGTCACCGATCTTATTCACTTCACAACTGGCTGCAGCTGGTGAAATCCCAAATTGTGAAGTTACATCCCTAAACTCTAACTGGTTTGTTTCCTTGGCGATGCTCTTAAAACTTACATCTTTGACCTTTTGTTTGGACATCTATCCCAACATCTTGGTGACTCTAAGCCAATTTTTTTTATATAATACTCCTGTGAAGTACCTTGAAAGTCCAACGGCCTTTGAAGGAGATATATAAATGCAAGTTCAGTTGTTGTTGAAACCTAAGATCTTCATGGTTCTCACTGCTATGTAGGAACACAGAATTAGGAGGAGACTGGCTTATTCAGCCATTCAATGTGATCTTGTCTGCACATAAGTATCCATTTACCCAACTTAGCTCAAGCAGAAATAAGCAGAAATCTCGACATCCTTGTCTCAAAAGCTTTTGAGGGAGAGAACTTCAGGCCTTGACAAAAGCACTTCCTGATTTTACTCCTGAATATTTTTACTTTATTTTAGCACAAAAGACCAAACCCAATGCTACTTTATGATTTTGTTTTGCTTTGGTTTCATATTCAGCCAGAGTTGTGTTCACACTCTCACGAAAGTCTGTGAAATAAAGCGTGAGGGAAAAGTGTGCATTTTTTAAAATGTAAAGTGAATAGTTTACAGTCAGATAGGTAAAGCATGAAAGGAACTGTTTTCTCAGGAAAGATCCAGCCTGCAGTGTCTGAGCTCTAGAGATGAAGTGAGTCCATAGGTCTTGTAAAACTCAATAGTCTGTCAGTAAAGTGAATTGCGCTGTTAACTGATAGCCATCTGAATCAGAATTATTGACTTTCTACCATTTACCATTGAAGCATTCCCATAAACCACCAACATTTTTAAATGATGAAAGAGCACTGCAGAAATGGACAACTTGCGAAAAGAAAAAAAATACACACAGTACAGAGCTATTTCATGTTATAAAACTCCAAATCCCTAATGTCCAAATAAAAGGCATTTGAAGAATTGCCAGTTACCATTTTAAATCAATCAGCTCTCATGCAGCAGCCCCTCACTGATAGAGGTGAGCTGGTGATGCTAGTGGTTCATATACAGTTATTAGTGAGAGATATAATTCAGGTATAGAAAACAAAGCAGCAATCATTCTTTTGCAATGACAACTTAAGAACCCTTCATAAATAACTGGATTCAGCAGGGCATACGCAGTGATGAGAAAGAATATAACGATAATGATTTTATCCACTGCACCAATACTAAAAGCGTCAGGCTATTAGAATTTAATAGAGAGAGAGGTGAGGTTTCTTTGTTGGCAATTTCATACTGTAAAAACACAATTCGACAGAACAAATAAATAGATTCATTTGCAGTGCAGTCACCATGAGCCAGAGAGAGAGAGCATAAGAGAAAAGGGAAAATCAAAATAAAAGCATTTTGTGTGTGAGATGTACATTTGAACTTGTCAAGGGAAATGAATAGAGTGTGATAGGTGTTACTGCTTACTGTAAATCTTAGCTTTTAATCTTATTGTCTCTTCAAATCACTCATTTTCTCCCACTGGCCGACTACTCCGGTCCCTGGTATGTGTTTGCTTGCTGTGTGCCCCACCCCATCTCAAATAGCACCAACTATCACCCTACCCAAACAAAAGAAACATTCAACCAAACGTCTGATACAGACCAAACGTGTGCTGCTTTGTTGGCATGGAAACCAAATTTAGCAACACTCCACAAGTCACGTTGCCAAGAAACAGCTCTTTCAAACACCACGCTTGATATTACAGCCAATCACACTTTTTGCTGTCCTATTCAGCTCACTGTTTTATCAGATTGGTGCATTGATCTCATCTCTTGCAGAAGACAGCAAAATTCAAGTCACTTCAGGAAAGGGGAACTGCGGTAAATACCGTAAATAACTGTCAGTCTCAATACGAATACTCATAGGATCAACATTACATTTTTAACAGTTAGGAAATATTTCAGACTCAGAATGGTTTGGATGACAATAGCTATAGAGAAGCAGGTCATAATGGAAATACAAGGTGGGAAAAACCTTGCACTTATTGCCCATGCTAAGTTACCACAACATCTTGCTCAATTATGGGTCAGTGAAAGTTTAGTATGGGCATGTAACTGGACCACGGTTCACAGTATGTTAGCAACAATGTCATGGACATTGTCACAGAGCCTTTGAGCTGTTAGAGAGAGAACTGGATGTTATGACTCACTTCTTCAAGATCCTGTTCTGCCTTATGACCTCTTCATATGGGATGGTGCTTTTGGCATTCTTCACTTTAACCCCTGCAAACCCAAATACGACAAAATAGAAATTACATACAGATCGTTGGGAGTGGTGTATTGACATGGATAAAGAATTGGCTAACTAACGGAATAAAGGCAGTTGGGATAAGGGGGACATTTTCAGGATAGCAATCTGTTAATATTGGAGCTTGTCCTTATTGATTTGTGGGGCCTGAGTGTCGCTGGTTGGGCCGGTATTTATTGTCCATCCTGAGTTGCCCTTCAGAGGTGGCGGTGAGCTGCCTTCTTGAACCATTGCAGTCCATTCACAATAGATAGACTCATTAATGTCCTTAGGGAGGGAATTCCATGATTTTGACACAGTGATACTGAAGGAACGGTGATATATTTCCAAGTCAGTAGCTTGGAGGGGAAACTACAAATGACGTGTTTCCATGTACCTGCTGTCCTTTTACTTCCAGATGAAAGTGATTGTGGGTTTGGAAGCTGCTGTTGAAGGATCTTTGGAAACTTTCTGCAGTGCATCTTGTAGATGCTGCACACTGCTGCTATTGAGCACTGGCAGTGGAGGGAGTGGGTGCTTGTGGATGGGCTGCTTTGTCCTGGATGGTGCTAAGCTTCCTGGGTGCTTTTGGAGCTTCATTCATCCAAGCAAGTGAGGAGTATTCCCTCACACACCTGACTTGTACCTAGTAGATGGTGAACAGACTTTACATGCTGTGGTTTTCCTAGCCATTGAAGCCATTGAAGTTCTTGAAGCCATTGTGTTTATGTGGTGAGTCTAGTTCAGTTTCTGGTTAATCATAATCCCCATAATGTTGATTGTGGGGGATTTGATGATGGTAATGCCATTGAATGTTATGGGGCAGCGGTTAGATAGTCTCTTATTGGAGATGGTCATAGCCTGGCATTTGTGTGGTGTGGCTGTTACTTGCCGCTTGTCAGCCTAAGACTGGATATTGGCCACATTTTATTGCATTTGAACATAGACAGCATCAGTGTCTGAGGAATCGTGAACGGTGCTGAACATTGTGCAATCATTGGCGAACATCCCCACTTCTGACCTTATGATGGAGGGAAGATCATTGATGAAGCAGTTGAAACTGTTGGTCCTAGGACACTCCCCTGAGCAACTCCTTCAGAGATGTCCTGGATTTGGATGTTTGACCTCCTACAAACATGACCATCTTTCTATGTGCCAGGTATGACTCCTGCTCACTGAGAGTTTGCCCCTAATTCCGATTGATTCCAGTTCTGCTTGGACTCCTTGATGCCATAATGCAGCTTTGATTTTAAAGACTGTTACTCTCCCCTCCCCTCTAGAATTCAGCTCGTTTGTCCATGTTTGAACTGAGGCTGTAATGAGGTCAGGGCTGAATGGTCCTGGTAGAACCCAAACTGGGTGTCACTGAACCTGAGCAAGTGCTGCTTGATAGCACTGTTGATGACCCCTTTCATCACTATACTGATGATCGAGAGACGACTGATGGGGTGATTTGACCTGCTTTTTAGGTATATTGTCATGAAGATACCAGGATTTTAACCGTAAGGGAACAGCTTGTGCAGCCAGTTCCCAGATAATGTCTTTGGTACTATTGCTGGAATGTTCTCAGTGTCTGTTGCCTTTGCAGTATCCAGTGTCTCCAACAATTTTTTGATATTGTGTGGGGTGAATTGAATTGGCTGAGACTGGTATCTGTGATGCTGGGGACCACTGGAGGAGGCTGAGCTGGACCATCCACTCAGCACTTCTGGATGACAATTGCTGCAAATGTTTTAGCCTTATCTTTTGCACTGATGTGCTTGGCTCTTCCATCATTGAGGATGGGGATATTTTGGAGACAATAGGTTGTTTAATTATCCACCATCATTCACAAGTAGATGTAGCAGGACTGCAGAGCTGAGACCTGATTCATTGGTTGTGGGATCACTTAGTCTATCAGTTACTGCTTATGTTGTTTGGCCCACAAGTATTCCTGATTACGAGCATCACCAGTGCTGACAGGGATCAGTGCTTAGGCCAGAATTATTTACAATTTCTATTGACGACTCAAACAAGGAAAATGAATGTTCTGTTGCCATTTGTGGATAACACAAAAACGGGTGGAAAGGCACGTCGTGAGGATGACAGAAAGAGTTTATGAAAAGACATCAACAAGTTAAGTGGGTGAACAAAGACTTGGCAGATGGAATATAATGTGGAAAAATGTCAGGTTATACACTTTGGCAAGAAGAATGGAGGAGCTGAACATTATTTAAATGAAGAAAGATTGCATCTCCAAACTCTTCCCTTGCTTTCAGAGCACCCACTCAATTTGGCCAATCTGGATGCTCACTGCATCCCTGCCTTACCTTGCCTTTTTATGATCAGCCAGAGATATTGCTGCTGCCATCCCTTACCTGAGAACATTCTCGCATTTGTAATTTTATATTTTTTCTGCTGAGATCCAATCCCAGTCCATAACTGTAGTTTCTCACCTCTGATGTTATCATGATTATTTAGACTATTTTTCATGTAGAGTTGAGCTATTATACATGATGAACATGGCAGTCAGCTGAAGAACATTTATTTTTTTTGAACAGCACATTTCTCAGTGGGTAGGAAACTGATGCCTTGGATTTCAAGCCGTGAGAGTTGTGTGATTATCTCTTGGGTAACATTGCACTCTAATGAGAAATGCTAATAAGCTGAAGCAGAAATCCACAAACAAACAATAACTATAAACTGTACGTTTATTATCATCGTAAATCTGCTAAGAACAAAAGGATGGGGATTGATTGCTCTTGCAGTCCATGGCCTAGTGGTAATATTGCTGAGCTAGTAATCTTACGATCTGGGGATTAAGTTCAAATCTTGCTCTCAGTAGGTGGAAGTATTTGAATTCAACATGAATTATGAGGCTAATAATGAATCTGAGCCTATTGTAGGGGAACAGTCTATATGGGTCACTCACGTACATTAGGAAAGGAAACTGCTGCCAGGATTGGGTCGACTAAGATTAACTTTCTGTGAGGTAACCAAAACACTAATTAACACTTAGGAAGAATCACTAGACTATTAATCCAAAAACTCAACTAATGATCTGGGCACCTGGGTCTGAGTCCTGCCATGGCAGATGGTAGAATTTGAATTCAATAAAAAATCTGGAATTAAGAGGTTAACGATGACCATGAATCCATTGTTATTGTCTAGAAAACCCATCTGGTTCACTAATGCCCTTTTGGGAAGGAAATCTGCCATCCTTACCTGGTCTGGCCTACATGTGACTCTAGACCCACAGCAATGTGGTTGATTCTTAACTGTCCTCTGGGCAATAAATGCTGGCCTAGCGACATTCTTTTTCTGATTCATTCACAGAATGGGGACCTCACAATGAAGACCAGCATTTGTAGACCATCCCTAATTGCCTTTGGACTGGATGTCTTGCTTGGATTATTTCAAAGGACAGTTAAGTGTTAACCACATTGCTATGGGTCTGAAGTCACACAAAGGCCAGGCCAGGTAAAGATGGCAGATTTCCTTGCCTCACTGAGATGAGTGAACCAGATGGGTTTTTACAACATTTGATGATAATTTTATGCTCATAAGTTCCAAGACTGGCTTTCATGATTCCAAACCAGAGAGCTGATATCATGTTGCTAATGTCACTAGACTAGTAACTCAGGATAATGTTCTGGATACATTGGTTCTAATCTCACTGGAGTCAGTGGTGGAATGTAAATTTATGTGATGATGCATTTGGAATATAAAGCTGGTTCTCCAGAGTTGGACAATAAGTGGTTGGCCACCTCGGGCCACTCACATCCCGTGAATGAAAGAAAAAAACACAGAACAAGAGAAAAATTAGGGTATCTTTAAGCAAGTGCAATCTGGGAGAACAAAAGGGAATAATCTTTCAGGATTTTTGAAATAAGGTTTTGCCTTTTCTCCCAAATTCCTCATTCGGTGACCCTGGGGATTGGAGGGGTATGTATTTCATCATATGAAGAGCAGTTCATAGAGACATAGAGTCATAGAGATGTACAGCATGGAAACAGACCCTTCGGTCCAATCCGTCCATGCCGAGCAGATATCCCAACCCAATCTAGTCTCACCTGCAAACATCCGGTCCATATCCCCCCAAACCCTTCCTATTCATATACCCATCCAAATGCCTCTTAAATGTTGCAATTGTACCTGCCTCCACCACTTCCTCTGGCACCTCATTCCATACACGTACCAACCTCTATGTGAAAAAGTTGCCCCTTAGGTCTCTTTTATATCTTTCCCCTCTCACCCTAAACCTATGCCCTCTAGTTCTGGACTCCCCAAAGCCAGGGAAAAGACTTTGTCTATTTATCCTATCCATGCCCCTCATAATTTTATAAACCTCTATAAGGTCACCCCTCAGCCTCCGATGCT
Organism: Chiloscyllium plagiosum; assembly: GCF_004010195.1. Taxonomy (NCBI): domain Eukaryota; kingdom Metazoa; phylum Chordata; class Chondrichthyes; order Orectolobiformes; family Hemiscylliidae; genus Chiloscyllium; species Chiloscyllium plagiosum. The sequence goes on from NC_057723.1 coordinate 3,253,600, forward strand.
CCAGGAAAAACAGACCCAGCCTGTTCACCCTCTCCTTATAGCTCAAATCCTCCAACCCTGGCAATATCTTTATAAATCTTTTCTAAACCCTTTCAAGTTTCACAACATCTTTCCAATAGGAAGGAGACCAGAATTGCACACAATATTCCAACAGTGGCCTAACCAATGTCCTGTCCAGCCACAACTTGACCTCCCAACTCTGATACGCAATACTCTGACCAATAAAGGAAAGCATACCAAACGTCTTCTTCACTATCCTATCGACCTGCGACTCCACTTTCAAGGAGCTATGAACTTGCACTCCAAAGTCTCTTTGTTGAGCAACACTCCCTAGGACCTTACCACTAAGTGTATAACTCCTGCTAAGATTTGCTTTCCCAAAATGCAGCACCTCACATTTATCTGAATTAAACTCCATCTGCCACTTCTCAGCCCATGGGCCCATCTGGTCAAGATCCTGTTGTAATCTGAGATAACCCTCTTCGCTGTCCACTACATCTCCAATTTTGGTATCATCTGCAAACTTACTAACTGTACCAGAGGTTGAGGACTCTGGGTCTATGCTCGATGGAGCTTAGAAGAACGAGGGGTCGGGGTGGTGGGGGGGGTGGAGATCGCATTGAAACTTACAGAATACCAAGAAGCTTGCTGGAATGGATGTGGAATATATATTTCTATGAGTAGAAGAGACCAGGGCCTGGACATATAGCCTCAGAGGGAAGGGAAAACACTTTAGAACTGAGGTAAGGGGAAAGCTCTTCAGCCAGATGGCGGTGAATCTGTGAAACTCATCACCATCGAGCTCTGTGAAGGCTAATTCTAGTGATAGATAGGTTTGTGATTAGGAAGAAGATCAGGGTTTACAGGGAAAATGCAGGACATTGGGGTTGAGAAATATATCAGCCATGATCAAATGGCAGAGCTGACTTAATAGGCTCAGTGGCCATTTCTATTCCTCCATCTTATGGTCTTATAAAAACTATACTCCATGACTCCAAATTTATTGTAAGCTCTTGATCTGAACAAATATAATTTCTCACAATACTTTCTGAAGTCACAGTAATTGCTTAGAAGTAAATTCAATGCAAATATCATTTTGATTGGTAGCAGACTTGGAAGAAAGCGTTCTCATGTTGTGCCTTTGTTCTTCAAAGTGTCCGGGTTCTCCCCAGAGTTTCTGCAGGATTAAATATTTAGTCATCAGCTGTTTACTTGTCAAAACACAGTCAATATTTTATCATCTCAAATAAACGTTGAAGTGAAAATAATATCTGGCTGCATCCTATTCGTTTGATGCAAATCTGCAAGCAAATATGATATCAAGCCACAGCCACAACCCACCAGTTTATTAAAAATTAAGCAGTAAATATGTTTCGAGCATTGCCCTATCTGTGCTCTTCTTACCAGAAGCAGGAGCGTAACAGCAGCAGATTATTTCTAGCCCAGAGCAACCTGTCTCTGCTAATGTACAATGCTGTTCTTAATATTGTGTAAGAAAGATTCAATTATTAACTTCCTCTGATTGCCCCTGAACATTACAGATTTGCAAATTTTGACAACATTTGCATTGAGAATACTCATTTGTTAGTTTAATTCACAAATCTTTGGGAAAATAAAACTTCCTGGAATTACAGAATTAGGCCATTTGGCCCATCATATCTGTCCTGGCTCTATTATCCTCTGTCAATCTCCTGCCTTTACATTTATTCGATGTCCTTATTGGTCTCAGGCTGTCTCAGCACATTTCACAGCCAATGTAGTAATTTTTGGTGGGGTGGTCATTGCTGTAATGTTACAAACATAACAAGTTGTGCACAGCAAGCTCCCACAACCCACAAGATTACAGTAATAAGGTCATCTGCTTCGTTGATGTTGAGTGAAAAATGTATATTGATCAGGTAATGGCAGTTCAGTTCAGTGATTACCACTGCTGCCTCACAGTGCCAGGGACATAGGTTTGAATCCAGTCTCAGGTGACTATGTGGAGTTTGCAAGTTCTCCCCGTGTCTGTGTAGGTTTCCTCCGAGTTTTCTGGTTTCCTCTCACAGTCCAAAGATATGCAGGTTAGATGGATTGGTCATAGTGCTTAGGAGTGTGCAGGCTAGCCAGTTAGCCATGGGAAATATAGGGTTGCTGAGATGGGTAGGGAGGCAGGCCTAGGTGGGCTATAGTTTGGAGGGATTCAATGGGCTGAATGGCCTGCTTCCACACTGTAAGGATTTGATGACACTCTGATCTTTTACATTCACCTGTCAGTGTCAATGCAGCATTTCTCTAAGGAGGTATCTGAAAGCCAGCACTTCCAGTAATGCAGCACTTTCTTGGTAATCCATAATGTTCAAGTTAACCTCCCAGTCTGATTGTGTGACCCACTCTCCCAACAAGAGAGATATTTCCAATGGGAGACTTAGCTCCCCATAAATTATAGTCTGTATCTTTTATGAGTAGGTCATAGTAATTTGCATCTTATTTGCACCAATTGGAAGATTATTATCTCATTATATATTCAGCCTGATCATCTCAATAATGAGACAAACTGTTGTAAACTTCTGTAAGATGCATGGCTTGCCCATAGAAGGCAGAGGGTGGTGGTGGGAGAGAGTTTTTCAGGCTGGAGGTCTGTAACTAGTGGTGTTACGCAGGGATCTGTACTGGGACCTCTGTTGTTCATGACATTTATAAATGACTTAGATGAACATGTAAATGGGGTGAGTAAGTAAGCTTGCAGATGATACAACGGTCGGTGGAGTTGTAGATAGTATAGAAGGTTGTTAAAGGATACAGCAGGATATAGATCAGTTGCAGATATGGGTGGAGAAATGGCAGATGGAGTTTGACCTGAGTAAGTGTGAGGTGCTGCACTTTGGGAGATCAAATAGTGTCATTGAGTCACAGAGACATATAACACAAGTCCAATTTGGGCATGCCGACCAGCATAATCTAGGTCATCTGCTTCATTGATGTTGAGTAAAAAATGTATATTGATCAGGTAATGATCAATTTGCCAACATTTGGCCTATATATCTCTAAACCCTTCCTATACACATACCCATCCAGAGGCCTTTTAAATGCTGTAATTGTACCAGAATCCACCACTTCCTCTGGCAGCTCATTCCATACATGGACCACCCTCTGTGTGAAAAGGTTGCCCCTTAGGTCCTTTATAAATCTTTCCCTCTCACCCTGAACTTATGTCCTCTCATTTTGGTCTCCCCCAGCCCAGTGAAAAGACCTTGACTATTCACCCTTTCCATGCCACTCATGATTTCATAAACCTCTATAAGGTCACCCCTCAGCCTCCGACACTCCAGGGAAAACAACCCAAGCTTATTCAGCCTCTCCCTGTTACTCAAACCCTCCAACCTTGGTAATACCCTTGTAATTCTTTTTCTAAACCCTTTTAAGTTTCGCAATATCCTTCCTGTAGCAGGGAGACCAGAATTACATGCAATATTCCAAAAGTGGGCTCATCAATGTCCTATACAGCCACAACCTGACCTTCCAACTCCTGTACTCAATGCGGTGCATTGAATTGAATTGAATTGAATTGAATTGAATTGAATTAATTGTCATGTGTACCGAGACACAGTGAAAAGCTTTGTGTTGTGAGAAATACAGGCAGATCACTTAGTTAAGTTGCATAGATAAGTAAATAGTAGGTAAACAGCGGCAAAAACAAAAACACAGTTACAGGCGAATATTAAGAGTTTGTGAGTCCATTCAGTATTCTAACAGTAGGGTAGAAACTGTTGCGAAACCAGCTGGTGTGTGTGTGTGTGTGATCAGGCTTCTGTACCTTCTCTCTGATGGTAGAGGTTGTAGAAAATCATTGCCAGGATGGGATGGATCTTTGAGAATGCTGGCAGCCTTTCCTTGACAGTAGGCCTGGTAGATGGATTCTATAGATGGGAGGTTGGCCTTTGTGATTGTCCGGCCGAGTTCACCACTCTCTGTAATCATCTCCGATCTTGAATGGTACAGTTGCCATACCAGATAGTGATACATCCAGACAGGATGCTCTCAATGGCACACCTATAAAGTTGGCAAGGGTATTCGCCATCATGCCAAGTTTCCTCAACTGCCTGAGGAAGAAGAGACGTTGTTGGGCCTTTGTAACCAGTGTGTCCACATGAAGAGTCCAAGAAAGCTTGCTGTGGATGACACTCCCAGGAGCTTGATACTCTCCACTCGTTCCACCTCTGTGCTGTTAATGTGTAGAGGGGGCATGAGTAACATCCCGCCGAAAGTCAATAATGAGTTCCTTGGTTTTGCGGCCTTGAGAGCTAGGTTGTTGTCAGCGCATCATTTTTCCAGGTGTTCCACCTCCCATCGATAGTCAGTTTCGTCACCATCTGAGATTCGACCGACTATGGTGGTGTCATCAGTGAATTTGTAAATAGCATTAGTCTGGTATTTGGTGACACAGTGAGTACAGTAGGGGGCTGAGTATGCACCCCTGGGGAGCTCCAGTGTTGAGTGTTAGTGAGGATGATTGTGGCCTGTGGGTCAGGAAACTGAGGATCCAGTTGCAGTGAACTGCACTGACCAGTAAATGTTAAGGAAAAGTGTACAGTTAATGGCAGGACCCTGAGCACATTGATGTACAGAGGGATCTTGGGGTTCAAGTCTATAGCTCCCTGAAAGTAGCCACACAAGTAGAGACAATGGTAAAGAAGGCGTGTGGCATGCTTGCCTTTTATTGGTCAGGGAATTGAGTACAAGAGTCAGGATGCCATCTTACAGCTTTATAAAACTTTGGTTAGGCCACACTTAGAGTTCTGCGTTCAATTCTGGTTGCCACAATACACAAAGGATGTGGAGGCTTTGGAGATGGTGCACAAGGGGTTTACCAGGATACTGCCTGGATTTGAGGGTATGAGCTGTAAGGAGAGGCTGGAAAAACTCAGGTTGTTTTCTCCTGAGTGGCAAAAGCTGAACAGAGACTTGAAAGAAGTTTATATAATTATGAGATGCACAGGTAGGGTTGACAGTCAGAGTTTTTTTCCCAGAGTTGAAATGTCCAAAACTTCAGGGCATACATTTAAGGTGAGAGGTGAAAAGTTCAAAGGAGACCATGAGGGCCTAGTTTTTTCGCAGAGAGTGGTAGGAACATGCTGGTGGTGATGGAGGCAGATATGATAGGGATGTATAAGGGACTTTTAGATAAGCACATGCATATGTAAGGAATGGAGGGATATGACCAAGGGCAGGCAGAAGGGATTAGTTTAATTTGGCATCATGTTCTGCACAGCATCGTGGGCCAAAGAGTCCATTCTTGTGCTGTTCTGTTCTATGTTCTATGATCTAAGTTTATAAACCTTGCCTGTGTTTTTACTTTTCGTTTGGTCAGGCTATGTGAGCGTCCCTGGCTCGGGCCACAATTCTTACCGATTAGATACATGAGAACACCACCCTCTGCAAGTTCCCTCCAAGCCACCCACCATCCTGACTTGGAAATATATCACCGATCCTTCAATGTTACTGGGTCAAATCCTGGAATTCCTTCTCTAAGGGCATTGTGATTCTACCTCCAGCACATGGACTGCAACAGTTCTAGAAGACCACCACCTTCTCAACGAGCAACTAGGGATGAGTAATAAATGCTTGGCCTTCCAGCAATGCTCACATCACATAAGTGATTTTTTAAAAAATCTTTTATTTTTAATGAGTATATTCTCCTTGTACTGGCCTTCTCTCTACTCTTTCAAACTCTCGCACCTTTTCCCACTGACCTTTGCTCCTCTCCCCAGTTTAGTTACAGTCATAGACTCATAGAAACGTACAGCACGGAAACAGACCCTTTGGTCCAACTCATCCCATGCCGAAAAGATATCCTAATCTAATCTAGTCCCATTTGCCAGCACTTGGCCCATATCCCTCTAAATCATTCATAAACCTATCCAGATGCCTATTTAGTGTTGTAATTGTTCTCGCCTCGACCACTTCATCTGGCAGCTCATTCCATTCACACAGCACACTCCGTATGAACAAAGTTGCCCTTTAGGTCTCTTTTAAATTTTTTCCCTCTCACCCTAAACCTAGGTCATGTAGTTCTGGAGTCCTCCACCCCAAGGAAAAGATCTTTCTACTTACCCTATCCATACCCCTCATAATTTTACAAACCTCTATAAGGTCACCCCTCAGCCTCCAACACTCCAGGGAAAACAGCCCCAGCTTAGTCAACCTCTCTCTATAGCTCAATTCCTCCAACCTTGGCAAATGCTTGTAAATCTTTACTGAACCCTTTCAAGTTTCACAACATCACGGAAACGTGGATAGAAGAGGGACAGGAATGGTTGTTGGAGGTTCCTGGTTATGGATGTTTCCGTAAGATTAAGGAGGGTGGTAAAAAAGGAGGGGGAGTGGCGTTGCTAATTAGAAATGGTATAACGGTTGCAGAAAAGCAGTTCAAGGGGGATCTGCCTTTGGAGGTAGTATGGGCTGAAGTCAGAAATAGGAAAAGAGCAGTCACCTTGTTGGGTGTTTACTATAGGCCGCCCAATAGCAGTAGAGATGTGGAGAAACAGGTTGGGAAACAGATTTTGGAAAGGTGCAGAAGCCACAGGGTAGTAGTCATGGGTGATTTCAACTTCCCAAATATTGATTGGAAGCTCTTTAGATCAAGTAGATTGGATGGAGTGGTGTTTGTGCAGTGTGTCCAGGAAGCTTTTCTAACGCAGTATGTAGATTGTCCAACCAGAGGGGAGGCCATATTGGATTTGGTACTCGGTAATGAACCGGGACAAGTGGTGGGCGTGTTAGTGGGTGAACATTTTGGTGATGGTGAACACAAT
>NC_057723.1:3262378-3278880 GCF_004010195.1 Chiloscyllium plagiosum
GATGTCAGGGGTAGGTTCTTTACCCAGAGAGTGATGGGGGCATGGAATGCGCTGCCTGTGGGAGTGGCAGAGTCAGAATCATTGGTGACCTTTAAGCGGCAATTGGATAGGTACATGGATGAGTGCTTAAGCTAGGACAAATGTTCAGCACAACATCATGGGCCGAAAGGCCTGTTCTGTGCTGTATGGTTCTATGTTCTATGTTCTATCCTTCCGATAGGAAGGAGACCAGAATTGCACACAATATTCCAAAGTGGCCAAACCAAAGTCCTTTACAGCCACAACTTGCAACTCCTATACTCAATGCTCTGACCAATAAAGGCAAGTATACCAAACACCTTCTTCACTATCCTATCTCCTTGGTTTAAATATAGTGACTGGCTCAGCTTTCTCCCTCTCTATGGTGATAAAGTTTTTAATATAATAAGCCTTTGCCAGAGAATCATACTCCCAATGTTTCCCTTTACATCTTGAGAATTAAAATCAACTCGGAAAACCAACTTAAGGATTAACCTTAAATTGATGCTTTTACTAACCAGTGTCACTATTCACCTCCATCATAGGCTTCAAAAAAATGTCAACATTTCTACACAAATTTAGCCCTTAACGATCTCTACTCAAGTGTCCCAAAAGCATATTTTTTCTTCCCTGTTCTAAAGTCTGTTTTGTTTTATGTAACTAATTTGATGTCCTGTCAGGTTGCCCTGACAATATACTGAATTTTTAATTACAGCATGTTATTTTTAAACTGTTTCCACATTACAGCAGTGATTTGAATGTTTATCTCAGAGACTGTAAAGTATTTTTATAAAGTACACGTAGAGCCAAAAAGATGACTGCCAATGTAAATACAATGGTTCCTACAGCAGAACCCTAGAATAACACACCTGAAGGTGCTGATAAACTTCAAATGGCAACACTTCAGAAAGAAGGACATTAAAACAGACAGGACTGTTTTACCTGCACTGCAGGTAAAACAAACAGGCAATTCTCTCTTTGTGAAGTCAGAGTAGAAGTGAAACTATGGCCAAAAGGAAACAGAAAAAAGGACTTTCACTTGAGAAACCAAATATCTCAAAATCAATCATTTGTCTGCCAAAATTTGTGCGACTGTTACCACACAACATATTGGTCACAATGTACCACTCTCTACTCTTGAAGACCAAGCTAGAGATTGATCTGTATATCTTTTAACTGTTATCTTCTTTTTGGCCTCACTTTCTCTTTCTAGTCTGTGCTACTGTATTGCATTATTGATTATCTTCCTGTTTAGTAACTAACAAACTCTCTGATCTAATCTAAACTTTCATGAATTCAAGAAAGCCTTCTTAATGATCTTCTTTTAAACATAAATTTATTTGATCTGGGGGGATATGTTCTATAAAGTTAGTCATAGAATGATAGAAGTCCTACAATGTGAAAAACAGGCCATTCAGCCCACACCAACCTTCCGAAGAGCATCTCATCCAGACCACTCCCCCACCCCCATCCCCGTAATCCTGCATTTCCCATGGCCAGCTCACATCACCTGTACATCTTTAAACTGTGGGAGGAAATGAAGTACCCAGAGGAAACCCAGGCAGACAGGGAGAGAATGCACCACTAAAGACTGGATCTTTGTTGCAACTAAGCATGAGTGAATAAGGAGCCAGTTCATCACTCAACTGGGAAATTGACAATTTGGGGTATCCCATCTGGAACCCAGTAAAATTGAGGAAACTCTGTGGATTGGTCACAATATGCTTCAAGCTTGGAGGAGAGTGTAAGGTATGGTACAGAGTGACTACACAGCTTTCGTAAGAGAAGTCTTTGAAGATTCCAGCTGTGTTGATCGAACTCTTCCTTTTGAGTCAGATGGTGATCTTCAAGGTAATAACAGGACAAGACAGGGTAGATAAGATGCAGTCGGTTCTGCCATAATGTGGTGGTTCTGTTCTCATGCAACCTCATGTTATAAGAAAATCACATTATAACAGCACCATTTAAACCAATGGAGCCAGAATTGTGTTATAGCCAATACACGCTTCAAAAGTTTGTGCTGTAGAAACAGTGTCCCCAATTCATCAATCACGTTATATGAATTCGTATTAACGAAACACATGTTATAGCAGAACGACCTGTAATCTTCCTACTGCTGTGGTTCTGTTCGCCGAGCTGGAAGTTTTTGTTGCAAACGTTTCGTCCCCTGTCTAGGTGACATCCTCACCGGAAGCGGCAGGGACAGGCCACTATAAATGCCGGAGGAAACACCACAGAAGCGCTTCACAGGAGGGTCCCAAGCACTGAGGATGTCACCTAGACAGGGGATGAAACGTTTGCAACAAAAACTTCCAGCTCGGCGAACAGAACCACAGCATCGAGCACCTGAGCTACAAATCTTCTCACAAACTTTGAATCTTCCTAATGGTTGGGGATTTTATAATTCAGGGGTATAGTTGGAGAATTAGGGCCAGACCGTTCAGGAGTGATGTTCAGAAACAGTTCTACACACAAAGGATGGTGGATGATTGAAATTATTATATTAGATTATTGGATTCCCTACAGTGTGGAAACAGGCTCTTTGGCCCAATGAGTCCACACCGACCCTCCAAAGAGTAACCCACCCAGACCCATTTCCCTCTGACTAATGCACTTAGCACTATGGGCAATTTAGCATGGCCAATTCACCTAACCCGCACATCTTTGGACTGTGGGAGGAAACCAGAGCACCCGGAGGAAACCCACGCAGACACGGGGAGAATGTGCAAACTCCACACAGACAGTCACCCGAGGCTGGAATTGAACCTGGGACCCTTGTGCTGTGAGGCAGCAGTGCTAAGCACTGAGCGACAGTGATTGATGAACCAATTGTTACTTTGAAATCTGAGAAGAATAAATTGAGAAGAATAAATGAAAATATTAAAGGATAAGGGTCAAAGACAGGTATTTGGAGTGAGGCCTCAGATAGGCCATGATCTCACTGAATGGTGGGACAGGCTCGAGGGGTTGAATAACCTACTGCCATTTGTGTGGAGTTAACAGTTCACATCTTGCTCCAGAGGCTCAGCTCAAATCCTGGCAAGCATTGCTCTTGGACTGTGCTTTTGCATTGCTGCCTTGTCACAGTGCTGTGTTTCAGATTAAGTGGTAAACCAAATCTATATTTTCCCTCTCAGATTACTGCAAATGATTCCTGAGCTCTCTTTTAAAGAATAACATGATAGTTCTCCTCAGTATTGCAATTGGTCAACCTGTATCCCTCCTCTAACATTATTAAAGAAGCCAGGTTTACCTGATCATTATTTCATTCTTTATTGTAACAATTTTCAGTGTGCTCCTTGCCAGATAAGGCTCCCACACTGCAGAGAAGACTCGCAAATGATTTAAGAGACTGGGAAGTGTTTGGTCATGTACAAAATTGTGCAAAATCTTAAAATGATCTAATCTTAAATGAGGACATTGGGCTCACACACTTTCTGCAAGGACAACTCCATTTGTCTCATTGAACTGCCTTTGCCTCAGCAATTATTCTCTTGTTAAGTAATTATCCACGACCCTTTTGAACATCACTGTTGAATCTGCCTCCAACACACTCGTAACACAAGACCCCAAGCCACTTCCTTACTCAGAGTTGGGCTGCTCCAGAACAAGGCTTGGGGAATTGGTATTGATAGCTGGGTGGCTGTGTGAGAGATTTAGCTTGCTATTAGAGAAAGTTATCTCGAATTGTTTGTACAGATTAAGGAGTTTATTTTTCAGCAGTTGGTTCTAGCATTCACCAAGATTCTTTCCATTATCTGTATTCTCTTATCCATGATAGCACACGTGTCAATCTTCACTGCCTTTTCTACAGCTCCATAATTCATTCTAATCACACCAGAATCTGCATGAGTTCTCCAAGAAAAACAAACGCTGTTGGAAACTTTCAGCAGACCTGGCAGCAGCTGTAGAGTGGGAAACAATGGTTACATTTTGAGTCCAGTGCTTTTTTTGGTAGTGAAAAAATTGCTAATTCCCACTTTTTGCAATATTTGATTTCAGGGATTCTTCTTCAGGATAGATAGTCCCTCGGAATCTGATGCGACAGATCCTGAAGTGACTAACAGTGCTTGGGTGGGCTGCTGCAAGTGAGGCAGATGGTCTTTGACGATGTGGGTCAGTAGGATGCTGGGAGTTTTTGTACCTCCTTCCTCTGATTGCGTATGGCCCCCACCAGAGCCTGTTGGAGATGCCCAGGAGAATTGAGACCTTTGCAAATGCTTCTCCTCCAGTTTTGGAAGTCATCAGCAAGAGATGGAGAGTTGCATTTGTCCTTTCAGGGAGGTTTTGAGGACACCCTAAAAGAGTTTCCTTCACCCTTGTTGGTCTGATATTGAAGTGTCAATCCTGCCAATATATCTTTCTGAATGTATCATACCATTGAGTTATCAGTGCACTGGAAAGTCTTGTGTAAAAACTCAAATTCTGCATTCCTTTCTGAAAATCTACTTCTTCACATGGGAACAGAAGGAGGTCAGATTGCCCATAATGTTTGCTCCACAATTCAGTAAGATCATGGCTAATCTGATAATCTTCAATTCCACTTTCCTGCCTTATCCCTTTAATGTTTGATTCCCTTCCTACTTAAAGATCTATCTCCCCCTTGGGTATACTTAGTGACCCACCCTCTACAGTCCTGTGTGGTGAAGAACTCCACAGATTTATCATCCTCGGAGAGAATCAATTCTTTCTCAGTTCTGTCTTAAATGGAAGATGCATTGTAGGGTAAATGCTGAGAGAATGATTCATCTAATGGGAGAGTCTAAGACTAGAGGACGTAGCCTCAGAATAAAGGGAACACCAATTTAAGACTGAGATGAGGAGGAATTTCTTCTCTCAGAGGATTGTGAGTCTTTGTATCTCCTTGCCACAGACCTTGTATATATCTAAGGCTGAGATACATTCTTGATTAGTTGGAGAGTCAAGAGTTATGGGGAAAGGGCAAGAATGTGGACAAGAGAAATGTTGGATAATGATACTTGGTATACCTGGTTTCAACAAAGCCTCCTTACCTTTATACTTCATTCCCTTTGAAGTAAATTCAAATACTTATCTATGTTTGGCTATATTTAGCCTTTATTTATGTTTTTGCTGGCCTATATGTTATTGAATTTTTGATCTAATTGTCTAATCTGATTGGCATGCTGAATTAAGCCATCCCCCTGTGCCCTCATCAAAGTACTCATTTATTTGGCTTGAAGTAAACACCATAAACAGAATTAACTGTAATATTTTCCATTAGGTTTTCTGCTGTATGCAGTTAAAAGCTTAATTTATCTTTGTTCAAGTGAGGTAAAGCATAAACTAATAAAGGTTGTAATGCACATTTGTGCTGAGGATTAATTCAATCATAATCCGTCTCAAACGAGACCTGAGACAAGAGAGTGAATGAGATAGAAATATGTCTAATCTGTTTAAACTCCAATTGCCCTGGGATCTGAACGAGGGGAATGTGCACAAGCATCCATTATCTCAGCTCATTGAAAATGTGTGCAATATGCACATTATCAAGCAATTAGCGCATTGAGTGATGGTGTGCCTTGAGCACTTGGGGAAGTTCGGCAACTTTGAATGCCCTCCGTAATCAGTTAACCCTTTGTGAGTTCACTGGGAGAAATCTCAACACAGTCAGATCATCTGCGCGTCCACTGCAAAATGCATCTGGCTCTAATTCAGAAAAATTGGGTGGGGATTCAATACGGAGCAATAGGGTATTATATAGAGTTTTAACGTAGAACATACAGTGTAGTTGTTATTACATCTGCTTCCCTTGGCAACATGTTCCAAACACCTACATCACTCTGTGAAAACATACCTCACACCTCTCCTTTAAACTTCCTCCTTTCACCTTAAACTGTGTCCCATGTGCCCCCCGAGCAGTTGATATTTCCAATCTCGACAAAAGACACTGACTATCCACCCTATCCCTACCTCTCGTTATTTTACATACTTCTATCACCCCTCAACCTCTGACGTTCGAGTAAAAACAATTCAAGCTTCACCACCCTGTCCTTATCGCTACAGTAACAATGGAGCCATTTTCACACAGCGTTCCATTCAGGTCTGGAGAGTGTGATGAAGGTACATTCAATCAAAGCTTTTTAAAAGGAATTGGATTATTATCTGAAAAGGAAGAAGATACAGAGCAACAGGGAAAGATGGGTTGAAGTGGGGAATCTTGCACACTGTCCCTTCATAATACACTGAAACCCTCAGCCTTCTTCAAAGAGAATACTCCCAACTTCATCAATCCATCTGTATGGCAAAGTTCCTCACCCTGAAACCATTCTCATGAATTATTTCTGACTCTCTCCAATACTTCCACATCTTTCCTGAAATGTGACGCCCAGAACAGGACAGCTGAGGTCAAACAAGTTTTTCAAACAGATTTAACACCTTCTCCTTGCTTTTGAACTGTATGTCCCTATTGATAAAACCCAGGATTCCATCCATGTCCTGTACAATATTGTTGATTATTAATTGTCCTCACTCAGGATACTGAAAAAAATCGTATAAATAAGATGGTAGAATTATATCAGTCATCAAAACAATGAAAACACTCAATTTTTATGTAAAATTGAGATGAAAAGACAAATATTTCAGTTTGTTTTCTTGTTACTGTTTTGAACACATATTATCTCCAGGATCTTTGCATGCATCTGTTGTTACTCTCTCTCTCTTCCCTCTCCCATGTCTCGTTCTATATTCCCCCTCTCTCTTCTCCCCCATCTCGCCATCCATCTGTTTCTCTCACAGCATTATCTCTCTCATTTCACTTGCCTACTTTCTCCCTCCCTCTTGCTGTCCTCCATCCTCTCCTCTCCCTTTTTTTCCTGTCTATTCCCCTCTCACATCCCCATCTCTCGCCATCTACCTGTCATTGCTTTCTTTCTTTGCACTTTCCAAGTTCTGATATCACCATCCACACTAACCTCATTAAAAAGCAGAAGTTCAACAGGATATGCCTTCAAATTGTCGCTTCTTTCTAAACCTACTTTTGTTCATTTTGCCCAATTTAGTGTTTCGAAAACATTTTCCATGGCCAAATCTAAATTAACTGTTACTGTGAACACACCTGATGTTACTACTGGAAAAGTCAAATCCCAGAATAAAATCTGGCTTGATAGATTTGTTTTTCATTTGTTGTGCAAACCTTTCACTGAGACGTGAACACACAAGTCCGCAAATTTGTTTTTAATCATAAAATTGAAGCTTATTACACAAAAGAAAAATAAAACAAACCAAGCTATTTGCATCTAATGAATTTTTAAGATTTCAAACACCCAGCAAAGAAAACCCACCTATTATCCAGCATCATCAGTTAACAGTTAATCAAAATCCAAAAAACATGTTTCTGCACTATCAAAACTGGAGGTTTTACTTAATTGCTTCTTTCCAGTTCTGCTCATGAGAGCAATGAAACAACTGACATCCTTACACGGAGGTCAGTTATTCCTTTAAATGAAATAAAGACAAGCAGATGCTGAAAATTTGAAATCAAACACAAATTGCTGGAAAAACTCAGCAGGTCTGGCAGCATCTGTAGAAAGAAACAGAGCTCATAATTTGAGTCCAGTGTCCCTTCTTCAGAAAGCTCTGGAAACATTCATTCTGTTTCTCGCTCCACAGATGCTGCCAGGTCTGTTGAGTTTCTCCAGCAATTTCTGTCTTCATTGTAAATTATTCCGTTAGCTACTCTTTCCCTGGGGGAAGATAACAAAGCCACCATGGAACTGAACAATGAGGGTGTGTGAGTTGTTGTGGGTGGTTTAGACGATGGTCTTTCCCCATTGCGCCTTGGCGGCAGCTGCCCCAAGCTTTAGTTGTCCCTCAGCTTGGAATGTGCCAGCCTACAACACTCTGCTGAAGTCAACTCCTTGTTCTAGAAGCTCAACACATTTTGGGCAGACCAAAGAGTGTCTTTCACTTTGATAATGGTCCTCCAGGTGCAGTGATGTTTGTCTCATTGCACGTCCCAGGGAACAGCCCATAGTGCACTGAGTACTGCATCACGGAGCTGCTCGGGTTGAACCTTAAAATCCATTGCTTTTTCCCAAGACTTCTTTCTCAAAGGTACATTCCATCAGGAGATGCGTGACAGTCTATAATCTCCCCTCTCTGCTGCTGCTTCAAACGTGAGGTGCTGCAGGGTCCGGATGTACATGAAGGATCTCACAGGTAATATGATATTAATGTGTGAGCCCTTCTCAGCACCAACCCTGTGATGTCTGGGTGCTTGTTGGAAAGTTCTGGCAATGAGGCATTCTGCCAAATAACTTTGACAGTCTGCCCAGGGAAAACCAGACCCTCTCCTTTTCCTGCAGGGACTTGAAGATGCTACATGCTGACCACTTCCAGAGGTGTTTTTCTTTACAAATTTCTCCAGGAAGGACAGGTGATACAGAAGAATCCAACCACTTTATCGCCCATCCCTACTTGCCCTTGAGAAGGTGGGGGTGAGCTACCTTCTTGAACCACTGCAGTCCACCTGCTGTGGGTTGACCCTCAGTGCCCTGAGGGAGGGAATTCCAGGATTCTGACCCAGCGAAACTAAAGGAACGGTGATATATTAGGATGGTGAGTGGCTTGGAGGGGAACTTGCAGGTGATAGTGTTCTAATGTATCTTCTCTGGTAAACACAGATGCAAAGTATCACTTTAATATCTTGGCCACACCCTTACCTCTGTGTGTATATCACCTTTTGGCTCCTATTGGTCCTTCTCCTCCATTTAACATCCTTTTGTTATGTATATAAACGTCAAACCCATATGATCTATTGGCACACTCTTGAGAGAAGAACCTTAACAATTAGGTTGTGCTGTCTCATTTAAAATAACTATCTTATCCATCCCAAATATCTTTCCTCCCCATCCAGTTAATTCAGGTGAGGCACAGAATCCATGAATGGTGCTAGTTCTCTTGTACTTCATTTACATTTAGCATACACTATTGCTTATCACCAAATTTATTGGAACTGATGGTTTGCAATAGTCAATCCTGTTTCTGGCTGGAGCTGACATTTACCCACAGCACAACAACAACAATAAAATGATATAGTACTGAAAGGAGTACATTAAAAAAAAAATCACAAGGCATTTTCACAGGAGCAGATGTAGTTTGCCCATCATTCACATTTGAGATATTGGGATGGTTTGACAAGTGGATGGAGCAGCAGAGGTACTTCAACATGAATTGGACAAGTCAAGTGAATGGGCACTTGCAGGGTGGATGCAGTATCATGTGGGTAAATGTGAGGATACCTACTTGGGGAGCCAAAAACAGAAAGGTGGATTATTACCTGAGTGGCTATAAATTGAGAAAGGAACTGGGTGTTCTAGTGCATCCATCAGTGACAGTAAACATGCAGGTACAGCAGGCAGTCAATAGGCAAATGTTATGTTGGCATTTAGAGTGAGAGGACACAAGTAGATAAGCAGAGACGTGTTGCTGCAACTGTGCAGGGTCTTGGTGAGACCACCCCGGAGGATGATGAGGAAGGGTGTTCTCGATATGGAGGGAGTGCAGCAAAGGTCTACCAGACTGATTCTGGGGAGGCTGGAACTGACTTTTGAAGAGAGCTTTAGTCAGTTGGGATAATATTGACTGAAGTTCAGAAGAATGATGGGAAATTTCAGACAATCTGATAAAATTCTAACTGGACAAAGCCAGGATAAATGCAGGACGGATGTTCCAGATGACCAGGGAGTTCAGAACCAGTGGTTCCAGTGAAGGGTACAGGGTCAACCATTGAGGACTGAGAGGAGGAGAAATATCTTCACCCTGTGAAGATGAGCCTGTGGAATTTGCAACCAGAGAAAGCAAAGGACAAGTCACAGTATGATTTCAAGAGGGAGTTGGATATAGCACTTGGAGCTAAAGGGTTCAAAGATAAGGGGGAGAAAGAGGAACAGGTTATTGAGTTGGATGATCAGCCAGGATCATATTGAATGGTGGTGGAAGGGCTGAATGGCCCACTCCTGCTCCTCGCTCCAACTCCTTTTCCCCAACTTCTCTCAACATTTATCAGTTGATTTGTTGAACATTTCCAGCATTTAAATAATGTTTTTATTATTGAAAAACACTGAGTTTGAATGAAATCAGGTGGGAGGAAGCTCATGTGAACAAATGACATGTTTCTCCAGTAACTTTCAGGCAATTTCATGGAGATGAACATTCATTACATTTCAATCATTTAATCTGCACCTTGTAACACCAAGTTTGATATTATGTTGTTAATAGAGATTGCAGAAGCATAACAGTTGTCACTGGGCTGGTAACTTAATAAACATAAAGCTCATCACCAGTTCAAATCCCACTATAGTACTTTGGGAATTTGATTTGAGATAAAAACGGGTTGAGTAACATTGATCATGATGCTGACAGACAACATCAAAAACCCATCTGTTCTCTAACATCCATCAGGGAAGGAAACCTGCTGATCTTCACTAATTTATCTCTGTATCCATTCTGAACACAAGTGTGTCTGGACTCCTCAGTAGCCCCACGTGCTACTCAGTAATTTACATAGAAGATACACCACCATCTAGAACTTCTCAAAATAACTAGGAATGCACAATAAATGCTGGACTTGTCACAGACACCCACATTTTGGAATGAATTTTAAGGCATCTTACTGGAACTCCAGTCATTACTAGCTTTACTGAAAAATGACATTTTGTCAAAGCTTTTCATATTGCACTCATCAGGACACTTAGCAAGAATATCAATGCAAGGGGAAAACATTAATGCCATTTTGTTTTTATTTGTTTAAGTGGTGAGAGTATCACTGGCTAGACCAGCATTTATGGTCCATTCTTAATTGTGCAGAGGACGGTTAAGATTCAACCACATTATTCCAGACTTACAGCAATGTGTAGGAAGACCAGATAAGAATGACAATGTCCTTCCCTAAAGGACACTTGTGAAACTGCAGGGGTTTTTCCCAGTAATCAACAACAGTTTTGCTGACATATTAGACTATTAATTCCAGATTTATTTTTTAATTCAAATTCCGCCATCTGACATGGAGGGATTCAAATCAGGGTCCCCAGGACATTATTTCAGTTTTTGGATCTACCACTCAGCTGTTGTTTCCCCATTGTCACTGTTTTTAACTAGTGCTTTCTCCATGGAATCACCTCTACCAATCAGAGTCCATTCACCAACCAATTAGCACTCTCCTTTCACACCTTTTGGTTTGCCTCTTAAATTGGTATTTCTTGTGAATTGTCCTGGTGAATACAAAATGGGAAACTTTGATAAAACCCGTTTTATTTTCAACAATGCACAAACTGTGGATGACCAAAAAAATTAATGAAAGAACAGTTTTTTGACATCACGTATACTTTAGCTTTTATCCTGGTCCATTGCCAAAGAATGAATTTGGCAATAGATTAATTGATAAATAAAGACTTTTGGAGAGTCTGACAGACAGTGAAAGGAGGAAGGTTGTCTAACTGGAATTGTAGTCCAAAATTTAAGGGTGATTTTTTTTTTAAATCAGGCATGGGATGTGGGCACTGCTGGCAGGAGGTAGAGAGTTTGGATGCTGGTACTATTCATCTTGTTGAACACCTGATTAATATTTGGCTCACATCTTGCTCTGACCCACCCTCATAGTGAACATCAGGTGCCAAAATCTGAGGACACAGTCCATGGGCACTGGATATATGCATCCCACATCCTTGGACATTGGCATCTAAGATGTGCCAACCTCTAAGAACCCTCATGACACATGTCTATCCACTTATCGGATACTTCTGCACTTCAATCTTGTGTGAGTAAATTATATTTATTAAAAAGCAAAATACCCCTCAATTGGTAACGCATCCCTGACTAGGAGGGAATGTCACTACACTCCTTAATAAAAGTATAAAAGATGAAATGAGATGTTCTCGTCTGATTCCGCCACAAAAATATCGCCATTATCCATGTCACTCCGAGTCCTATCAGATTCCACCCTAAGTGTGAGTGAAATGCAATGTTTGTCAACATCCATTTCTGGAATGAATATCTGCTGAAGTCTTCAATACCACAATATCCAAAGCCTCTTCCTTGTATTCTGTGGGATAGCATAAGCAATGTCGCATGGGTTAAAGCATCCTGCTGGATCACAGAGAGCTGGGTGGAAGATGATAGGTCATGGAGAACAACAAGACCACTGAATATTTGACAATGCCTGAGAAGCTCCTGCAGACATCTCTCCTCTTGATTTGAAAGTGGTCATTGTTGTCAAATACCAAAGTAAAAATTGCTGAGGTTGGAAAAGACAGTGCTTGGATGGAAAACAAAGGAAAATATAGAAATATTAGAAAACACAGGTATCACCAGAACACAGATTACAAGACTATGAGGTATAGGAGCAGAATTAGACCATTTAGCCTATTGGGTCTGCTCCACTATTAAATTATGCTGTAACGTTTCTCAATGCTACTCTTCTGCCTTCTCCCCATAACTCTTGATCCTCTTATTCATCAAGGGCCAATTTATTTCTGCCTTAAATATACTCGATGACTTGACCCCCATAATCCTCTGCAGCAATGAATTCCACAGATTCACCACCTTTTGGCAGAAGAAATTCCTCTTCATTTCAGTTCTAATGAGTTGTCCCTTCCCTCTGAGACTGTTGTCTCAGGTCCTACAAGTGGAAACATCTCCACATCCAGTCTATCCAAGCCTCTCAGCTTTCTATAATTTCCAACAGATCCTACCTCATCCTTCTAACCTCCATCAAGTACAGACCCAGAATCCTCAACCACTTTTCATATGACAAGCCCTTCATCCCTGGGTTCACTCTTGTTAGCCTCCTCCAATGTCAGCTCATCCCTCCTTAGACATGGGTCCCCAAACTGCACGCAATATTCCAAATGAGGATTGATCAGACCCTTATACAGCCTCAGCAGTACATTTTTGCTCTTGTATTCTAACCATCTCAAAATCAATGCCAACATTGTATTTGCCTACCTAACTGCCAGCTGAACCTACATATTAACCTTAAGACAATCCTGAACTGGGTCTCCTAAGTCCCTTTGTGCTTTAGATTTCTGAAGCCTTTCTCTGCTTAGTAAATTATCTACACCTCTGATCTTTCCACCAAAGTGTATAACCTTATCCCACATTGAATTCCATCTGCACTTCATTGCCCACTCTCCAAGCCTGTTCACATCCTTGTGCAGCCTCCCATTTCTTCAACACCAACTGTCCCTCCACCTCTCTTTGTGCATCTGCAAACTTAGCAACAATGCCCTCAATTCATTCATCCAGATCCTTAATGTATAAGGAGAAGAGTTGTGGTTCCAACACAGAACCCTAAATAACTGCTCCAGTCATAAACCGTATGAGAAGGAAAAGTCCAGATTGTGAAGCTTTTACAAGCTTTGAAATAACATTAAAACAGAAGTGAACATACCCAAGGCATAGTGAACCCAGAAAGTCTTCCACAGACTCGCAAATAATTCTGAAATGTTACCATCGTAAGAGGAGAGATTGTTCCGGATCATACTTTCTGTCAGACCGCACAAGGACTTTCTTGTGATGGTTTCAGGAAAGGAAGTGCATTGGACAAACATCAAAGTCCATCCAGAATGACTTAGCCATAGTTCAATGACTGAGTGCAACCCTTACTTGAACAATCCTCAGGTTTGACCCATTGTCGGTCTTTTAAAATTCCCAAAAAGATGGAATCAACAGAAGGCACAGAGACCTGATGAATGGTCAATAACGAAGAGTGAACTGAGGAGTTTGTTACAGCTCTCACTAAACTCTAAAGTAAAGAAAAAGGAGAGAGTATTAAAGCAGATGAAAGCTATTGCTGTGTAATACATCCTTAAGAATGGTAATCAATTCCTTCCTACTGACCTGATCCAATCTGCCTCATTGCAATTTCCTGTGAAATATTTAACCAAGTTACTCCTGTAGTAAGTGAGCACCCTGGAAATTTGTCAGTGTGTGAACTTTAGAATCATTGAGATGCAACTCATGAACACTGGGGGAGGGATGACTCATGAGCTGAACTGGATACCTGGAGTACAGTGGGCAGAACCTAGACTAATCAACAGCTAAGGAAGATTCCTTAAGACTCAAAACATGAACACTGTTTTCTCTCTCCTGAAATACTGCCTGATCAGCTGAGTTTCTCCAATACCTTCTGTTTTAACTTCAGATCAGAAAAGATCTAGATTTGATCTCCGCTCTGCATTCTGTCATTCAGAAACACCCAGTTGTAGGAGTAGGTCATCCATAGTATCCTGCCATGTAATTAACTGGAGCTGTTGAAATGATCGCAATGACTAGCCTTATCAACCCTGGGGTAGATCGAGAGATAACTCAGCACACGATCAAAATCCTGACCCTTACTCTTACTGCTACTTCAGCTGATGGCCATATTTACACATCAGATCAGTGGAGAACTGGACGCAGCAGAATAATTTCATCGTTTAACACCAATATAAACCAGCTACGCTCAGGCATTCCATCCCCGAACCTTTCCAACACTCCACACCTCTTTCTCTCTCTCTCTCTCTCTCTCTGACCTAAGGTTCCAGCCCTAAGAAATACTCGCCCTTCTCAGCATAGCCATTAAAACTATTCTAATATCACTTTTTGTGTGTTTCATCATGGCTGATTAGGATTCCAAAGTGTCTAGGGATATGGGTTATTCTGTTAAAGTTGTTGCCTAAATAGAATTATTGTTGTTATCTTTTCAGCACAATTGTGCTGACAATAATTTATCAAGAAGCAAACTACACACTTAATAATTGATGATTCAATTTGAGCTAAACACTCATTATTTGATTGATTAGTGAAGATACATTGCGTAACATTCAATAGAGACGTATTCAGTTACAACTCGACTTGCCTGTCACTGACTGTAATTATCAATTGATGCACCATGTAATAAACAAGAGGGTGAAGGGTTCAATCATTCAGAAATTTGAATGTCTTTGAAATGTACTTTCAATTGTTTTGCCTCTTTCTGAGTTTACAACATGACAAAGTGACTGGGTGACTGATGTTAAATTGTGATTACCACAACAAATCTGTCAGAAGCAAGGCATTTCTTGTTTCATTTCGGAATGTGACAAAGCAATAAATACATTAAACTCAGGCTGACATGTCAGCTTTGTTCTGTTGGTGAAAAGCTGAACAGTGAATTAAAAAATAATGGATTTTTAAAAATTCATTTGTGGGATGTGGGCGTCGCTGGCTGGGCCCAGCATTTATTGCCTATCCTCAGCTGTCCTTGAGAAGGTGATGGTGAGCTGCCTTCTTGAACCATGCAGTCCATCTGTTGTACGGAGATACATAATACCATTGTAGTGGGAATTCAAGTTTTGCTCTTGTATTAATTTGACAATAAAGTGTCTCATAATAAAAATTACAGCAGAAGCTGGCATTCAGCCCACTCTGCCTTTTAATAGGTTCATGGCTGATGACTGTGCCCTCAATACCATTTTCCTGTCTGCTTCCTATTGCCTTGAACTCTCCTGTAGATCAAAGCCATGTCGAACTCAGCCAGCAATTTATTCCATGACCTTGTCTTTGTTGCTCTTGGAGATAGAAATTTCAACAGGTTAATGACCTTCTGAGACAAGAAATTTCTCCTAATCTCCATGTTTAATGGGAGAGCTCTTATTCTGAAACTGTGTCCTCTAGTTCTGGATTGCCCTCAACAGGGGAAAACATCATGTTAGCATCAACGTTATCAAGCCCACTCTGAATCTTATACCTTGCAATGAAATCGCATCTTATTATTTGAAACTCCAATGAGTACAGGCTCAAACTGCTCAGCATTTCCTTTACCTGGAATCAACATTGTGGACATTCTCTGAACTGTCTCCTTTGCAAATTTATCATTCAAGTTAGAGACCAGAACGCTCTGTGCAGTCTCATTGATGTCTTGTACAGTCGTAGACTTCACTACATTGATGCCCCAAACCCTTTTGAATAAAGGTCTACATTCCATTTGTCTTCCGAATGACTTTCTGAACCTACACGTTAACATTTTGTGATTTTTTTTAACATTAACCCACATGATGCAGACATCTCTGGCTAGACAAACATTTATTACCAATTCTGAGTGGCCCTTGAGAAACTGTCTTCTTGAACAACTTGTGTCCTTGTTCTGTGGACAAGCCCACAATGTTGTTTGGGAGACAATTTCAGGATTTTGACAAAGTGACACTGAAAGAACAATGACTGAACAATGACATTTCCAAGTCAGGATGGTGAGTGGCTCGGATGGAACATGTAGATGATGGTGCTCCCATGCATCGTCTATCTTTGTCCTTCTAATGGTAGTAGCTGTGGGTTTGGAAGGTGATGGATTAGAATGGTGCTAGAAAAGCATCCAAGGAGCAGGAAAACCGACGTTTTGGGCAAAAAGCCCTTCATCAGGAATAGAGGCAGAATGCCTGCAGGGTGGAGAGATAAATGAGAGGAGGGTGGGGGTGGGGAGAAAGTAGCATAGAGTACAATAGGTGAGT
>NC_057723.1:3278885-3288303 GCF_004010195.1 Chiloscyllium plagiosum
GCGGAAGGGGAAATGAAGAAACTGGTGAAGTCCACATTGATGCCCTGGAGTTGAAGTGTTCCGAGGCGGAAGATGAGGCGTTCTTCCTCCAGGCGTCGGGTGGTGAGGGAGTGGCGGAAAAGGAGGCCCAGGACCTGCATGTCCTCGGCTGAGTGGGAGGGGGAGTTGAAATGTTGTGCCACACGGCGGTGGGGTTGATTGGTGCGGGTGTCCCGGAGATGTTCCCTAAAGCGCTCTACGAGGAGGCGTCCAGTCTCCCCAATGTAGAGGAGACCGCATCGGGAGCAACGGATACAATAAATGATATTAGTGGATGTGCAGGTAAAACTTTGATCAGGTTTTGCAATTCCTGCGGTGGCAGGGGAAGGTGCCAGGACGGAAGGGTGGGTTGTTGGGGGGCGTGGACCTGACCAGGTAGTCACGGAGGGAATGGTCTTTGCAGAAGGTGGAAAGAGATGGGGAGGGAAATATATCCCTGGTGGTGGGGTCCGTTTGGAGGTGGTGGAAAGGTTGTCAGATGATTTGGTTTATGCGAAGGTTGGTAGGGTGGAAGGTGAGCACCAGGGGAGTTCTGAGTTTGTTACAGTTGAAGGGGTGTGGTCTGAGGGCGGAGGCGCGGGATGTGGACGAGATGCATTGGAGGGCATCTTTAACCACATGGGAAGGGAAATTGCGGTCTCTAACGAAGGAGGCCATCTATTGTGTTCTGTGATGGAACTGGTCCTCCTGAGAGGTGTTGTCTGAGGATCTTCGGTGAATTTCTTCAGTGCATCCTGTAGATGGTTCACATTGCTGCTACTGAGCATGAGTAATGGAGTGAGTGAATGTCTGTGCATTTGGTGCCAATCAAGTGAGCTGCTTTGTCCTTGGATGGTTAAAAGCTTTTTGAGTGCTGTTGGAGATGCACCCCTCAGGGCAAGTGGTGAGCATTTCATCACACTCTTGACTTGTGACTTTTAGACGTTGGACAGGCTTTGGATTATGAGATGAATTACTTGCTGCGATTTGGTCTGGTAGTCACAGTATTTATGTGGTTAGTACAGTTCCCTTCTGGTCAATGGTCAACCTCCAGGATGATACGAGTGAGAAATTCAGTGACAATAATGCCATTGATTTCAAGGGGTGATTGTTATATTTCTCTGTGCTGCATTTTCTGCATTTTAAGATTAAGGCATTGCCACTATGTGTCAGTCTTAGTAGACAGGCTGGAGGCTGGAAGACCACAGGAAGCCAGGCAGCATCTGGAGGTGGAGAAGTTGATGTTTCAAGTGTAACTCTTCTTCAAGTCTGGGGGTGATCTGCAGATAAAGGGGGTGGCGGGGGCAGGGTAGGTGAAGACAGGAAGAGGGTGTGATCTGGTTGGTCAATGGGAGGAATGAATCAGTCGGCAGCACAGAGTAGTGGAAGGGAGGGGGAGGATCTGGGAAAGGAGTCAGGGATTAGGGACGAAGGTTATTTGAAATTGGAGAACTCAACGTTGAGTCCTCCAGACTGCAGCGGGCCCAGGCAGAAGATAAATAGGAGTTCCTCAAATAGGAGTTGTGGTTTGTTTTGGCAATGGAGGAGATCAAGGATGGTCATGTTGGAAAGGGAGTGGTTGGGGGAATTGAAATGGATGGTGACTGGGAGGTCCAGTTGGTCTTTGCTGAGCTGGCTGCGATGCCTCTAACTAGGTTAGAGTCAGCACGGAAAGTGAGTTTAGGACAGAACTTGCAGAGTTTGGATAATCTCAAGCCATTTGGATGGTAGAGTATAGAAGGCTAGGCCAGAATGACTCAAAAGCACTATCAGTATCAGATCCACACTCCATACAATGCAGTGATAGTGAGAAAATAAAAGAACTGGCACTTATAGTGATTTTCATGACTGTTGAATGTGTCAAAGTATGTAACAACCAATGAAGCACTTTAAAGTGTAGGCACTTGTAATACAGCAAATAGGAATACAATGGCCCGCAAACAGCAAAGTGATCATGACCCATTAATTTGATTTTGTGATGTTAATCGAGGGATGGGCATTGTCCAGGTATGATCCCCTGGACACATAGTGGCATAGTGGTTAGCACTGCTGCCTCACAACACCAGGGACTTGCGTTCGATTCCCCCTTCAGGCGACTGTGTGGAGTTTGCACATTATTCCCGTGTCTGTGTGGGTTTCCTTCAATGTTCTGGTTTCGTCCCACCGTCCAAAGACGCGTGGCTTAGGTGGATTGACCAATGGAAATTGCCCATAATATCCAAGGATGTGCAGGCTATGTGGATTAGCCATGGGAATCACAGGGATAGAGTGGGTCTGGGTGAGATGTTCTTTGGAGGGATGGTATGGACTTGATGTGCCAAATGGCCTCCATCCACACTGTAGGAATTCTATGAACTCCCCTGCTCTCTTTAAAATAGTGCAATGGCTTAACATCTCAACTGAAAGATGACCCTTTCAATAGTGCACCCCTCCCTCAATACTCCAAGGGAGTACATTGGAGTCAGCAACTTGTAAGTCAGAGGACAAGGCTTGTCAACTGAAACACGGTTGTTTCTGTTGGGTGCTGTAACATTCTTTGAACATTTCCAACAAATTAGCAGCTCTCCCAAACAATTGTGATCTCATAAGTTGCCATGGTGAGAGTCTGGAGCATATGAACTCTGGGTTAACCAGCAGTAACATAAACCTTTATTGCTGTGGATATTCCACCCCAGAGTAATTCCCCTCAGATTTGTAATGAACCTAGATATAAGTTCAAGGGTATGAAAATGATGCTTCAAATTCTTGTAAATTCTGAATGACATGGAACAATTTTAGTTTTAAATCTGTTTTTAATGTAGGCATGTCCATGCACATAAATACGTTTGGTTGAAATTGCAGTGGAATTGCTGATATCAAATGCTGGCTTGGGCCTTTGTACTCACATGTTTCATTATGTTTGCAACGACAATTCTGCACTTTGAGTGTAATGGAATTGCACTAATTTACTCGGAGCGAACAACAAACATAGCCCCAAGGGGGAAATTCTCATCGATGCATTCTTCAATCAAACTTAGAAACGTAATTTTCCACTGCATGTGTGAATGAACTCGCGGTATCACAGAATTGTTACAGCGCAGAAGGAGATGATTCGGCCCATTATGTCTATACTGGCTCTCTTTTTTGATACAGATTGTAGACTTCATTTGACAGAACTTGACACATTGCTTCAGACTGAGCTGTGCAGTATTGGCTTCCAGTTTACACCTCAATTCTCGTCCTTGATATATCAAGCTTTCTCATGTCCCAAGGCTTGATATCCCCAAGCTTGACAAATTTCTAAGATCTCTGCACACTTCCAAGTTATGGGGGGGTCAGCAGGTCATAGCATAGGGCTAATGTCACAGGATTCTAGAACTCCATACACACGCCACTTTAGCACCAGGACAGCAGTGGGTTGAGAAAACAGTTCACTGCTCCCTTCTCCAGGGCAACTAGCAACGTGGGGCAATAATCATGGCTCAGCTCACAATGCCAATGTCCATGAATGAATTAAAAATAAAGAAATCTTCCAGGAAAGTGGGTTCAAATCCTAGCATCGGAACTTGAATTCAGGTAGTGCAGCACAGACAGTCCCTGGGTTATGAATGGGTTCTAATCAGAAGTGCATTCCAAGGTTGATTTGTATACACAATGAAGACAATGCAGGATGATGTAAAGTAACCTTTCCTAAATACTAAGGAACATTCATCGCTTTAAAATTATGAGATTGCGATCATAAGTCTGACATTTGTAAATCAGGACCCCAGTAATAAGAACACAAAACGGATTTCTGCAGTGGTGACCATGATCACTAATTTGTCACACTAAATCCAATAGATCCACTAAAGCCCTTCAGAGAAGGAAGGCATTATCCTTTCCCAGTCTGCCCTACATGTGATTCTGGACACAAGGAATATTGATTCTGAATTCCCTACTGAAATGGGTAAGCAAGAACCACTCCAATGAATCACAGCAAAAACCGAAGGAGCAACATTTAATCTAAAACTAGGCATTTTACATCCTTCTGGGTTCAATATTGAGTTGAACACTTCAAACTGTGTACCTATTCCTTTTAGCTTTGTTGCATTCTCTGTCACCATGTCCTCTCTCCCCAGTGGGGCATCTAACATTCTCAGTCTGGCAGTTAGACATATTATTGATCAGCCATTCCCACAATCAGATCACTCAATCTGAACTATCAGCATTTTTCTCCCCCAGCACTCCACCCCCAACACCCCTCAACTGCAAAAATGCTGCACCCAACACACTTCATGTCACCACTGATGAAGAGTCATCGAGACTTGAAACATTAGCTTACTCTCTCTCCATGGATGCTGTCTGACCCATTGTGATCTCCAGCATTTTTTGATTTTTCTCAGCTCAAGGCTTGGTCTCCTTACCCAAGACCATAATTTTCCGAGAACTAATGTAACAAAGGGACATTCATGGTATGATGCTGAGATGGGCAGATCATCTGATGGCAAAGATTGATCCAACTAGGTCAATATTCCCTGGGGATTAGCAGAATGAGAGGTGGTGTTTTCTGCATAATGTATGAGATTCAAAAGTAACTTGGCAAGGAAGGTAAGGGAGTGTTCACCTGAAGTGGAGAATTAAACACGGGGTCAGAGTGTTTGAATAAAGGCCTTTGTTCCATTGTGCTAAGAGGAGGAGAAATCTTTCTCAATCACAGAGTGCTCTAGATGATCAACCATTGAGAATGTGAAAGAGTGAGGTTGACAGATCAATGGATACCATGAGATTTCAGGGATATGGGAGAGTTTAGGAGGGTGAAATTGAGGTAGAAAATCAGTCATATTCTTACTAAGTGTTGGAGCTGGCTCAAGGGGCCCTATCTCTGGCTTCAGCTCCTACTTCCGATGTTATTGTTCTGGTCTCCTCTATTCCCTGATTTCCATTGTACTACTATTATTCCCATGTTTTCAACTGACCATGCCTGATCTCGTAGATTCGTAGATTCAGATAGTGCAGAAGAGATGCTTTGGCCCACCAAGTCTGTAGTGCCAAACCTATGCTAAATCTACACTGGTCCCACACTCTATCATTAAATCCGTGGCCTTGAATGTTATAACATTTCATTTGCCCATCCAAATACTTCTTAAAGGTTGTGAGGTTTCCTATACCCTCCTCACATACCTTCTCCTGCAGAGTATATGAGACCCCACTACCCTGTGGATGAGAATTTCTTTCCTCAAATCCCGTGTAAGTCTCTTGTTTACCAGTTTAAAAATGTTCTCTTGTTACTGAAACCTTTAACTAAGGGGTACATCAGGTTTCTATCCACCCTGTCCATGCCCCCCCATAATCTTATACACCTCAGTCAGGTTGCCTCTCAATCTTCAGTGCTCCAAAGAAAACAACTCGATCTTCTCCAACTTCTCTTCATCACTGAATTGCTCCATTCCAGGCAACATCCTGATGAATCTCCTCCGCACCCCCTCCAATGTAATCACGTCCTTCCTGTAGTTTAGTGGCAGGAGCTCCAGCTGTGGTCTAGCCAAAGTTCTGTATAGCTCCACCTTAACCTCCCTGCTCTGACAATCAATACAGCCTCAGTTTTGGTTCTCTTATCTGAGAGGGATGTGGTTGCATTGGAGGCAGTTCAGAGGATGGTTACTTGATTGATTTCAGAGAGATGGGTTTGTCTTATGAAGCAAGATTGAGCAGTTTAAGCCTATACTCACTGGAATTTAGAAGAATGAGGGAAAATCTAATTTAGGCATGATGCTAAAATGTATCTTGGGACAAATCAAAGACTTGCTTCTCATCCTAACCGGATTTGTGCTCCACAGATTTCAATGAGAATTAAACAATCAAATGGACTGGGCCCAAATCAAGCTGGTACTTCTTGGCTTCCCATTAATCCCTGACCCCACCCCACCACCACTCCCCTTACAAACAGAACTAGGTTCTTCCCGGGAAACAGAGACTAGAATCAGGAGAAGCCCTTTGAGCCTACTCCACCATTCAAAGCAATCATGGCCAATCATCCAACTCAGTCCCCTGCTCCTGCTTTCTCCCCCATATTCTCTGATCCCTTTATCCCTAAGAACTTTCTCTAACCCCTTCTTTAAAGCAGCCGATGTTTTGGTCTCAATCACTTCCTGTAGTGGAGAATTCCATAGGTTCACTGTGTACTGGGTGAAGACATTACTCCTCACCCCTCACTCCTAAATGGTTTAGCCCATATCTTTAGACCCTGACCCCTGGTTCTAGACTCCTCGGTCATCAGGAATATCCTTTCTGTATTTACCCTGTCCAGCCTTGATGGAATTTCATAGGTGTCCCTCTCCAGGGACAATCTTTCCTTCCCACCACATTTAAAGGATCGTTCAAGGGCCCCCGTCCTCTTGTACTGTAACAGTGGCTATGCAGCGCATGTGATCCTGAAGGGAAAAGGGGAGAGGGAGGAAGGGTCTCAAACACAATCAGTGACTGATCGAGAGACTGGGCACGGGAGGGGTGGGGAGTCTACCAGCACCCTGCCTTTACTTCTGTCACCCCCAAGATACCCTGCCCCACCATTGCCACACACACAACATGT
Source organism: Chiloscyllium plagiosum (assembly GCF_004010195.1). Taxonomy (NCBI): domain Eukaryota; kingdom Metazoa; phylum Chordata; class Chondrichthyes; order Orectolobiformes; family Hemiscylliidae; genus Chiloscyllium; species Chiloscyllium plagiosum. Next base: position 3,285,451 of record NC_057723.1, read on the forward strand.
GTCTTGCCACCTCTCTGCATGCGATAATGTGCATTAATTTGACCGCAGCAACATGCAAAGCCACCTAAACGTGAGAGCTCTGGGCCTCTGATCGGCTCATGGCTCACAGTAAACAGGAAGGCAGCTGCCAGGGTCCTAATTCCACCATTGGCCTCACTATTGGCCTCACTACTCTCTAACTGGCATGTGGTTCATTGTGCCTCCCTGAGGAAAGGCAGGAAATAGGCCAGACCTGAACATCAAAACCAGTTCCAGTCCATCATTTCTGTGAGCCCATTAAGATATGACATCCACCATTTCTTCAAGTCATTGGGTCATAGAGTTTTAACAGCATAGGAAGGGACCTTTGGCCCATTGTGTCCATATTGGTCACCAAACATGGAATTGTAGAGATCTATAGCACAGAAAAATGCCCTTCATCCATGCCAGTCAAAAACAACCTCCTAACTATTCTCATTCCATTTTACATCACTTGACCCATAGTCTTATAAGCTATTTTTTTTCCTTTTTTCATTCATAATAAATGGACAGCCCTGGCTATTTTCCATCCCTAATTGGCCAGAGGGCAGTTAAGAGCATTGCTATGGGTCTGGACTCACATGTAAACCAGACCAGATAAGGATGGCAGTTTCCTTCCCTGAGCGACATTAGTGAACCAGCTGGGTTTTTCCAACAATCGACAATGGATTCATGGTCATTACTAGACTCTTAATTCTAGAAACCTTCTTGTTGAATTCAAATTCCACCATACCAATTGCAGCAGTTGGAATTGAGTCTGGAATTATTGTTCCTAAAAACCTGCAAATGATGTTGTGAAATATTCATGTCCAAATATTCGGCACATTCCAATTAAATAATTCTTTTCTGCTATTTCATTTAAATTGTTGATGGTTTTGATTTTCATATTCACTGCTCAGTGAGAACATGGTGTGAGCACTCTTCCAAAAAAACACGTGAAAATTATACCCACATTTTCGCTTCCTAAATGCCTTCCTGCATTCTGTTTGGAGCTAACAGCAGCACCTCCAAAAAGACCACAGCTTCACATGACAGGGTGGATTTTATATGCACATTTGGATATTTACATATAATTCTGAGGCTGCAATGTTGCAGAGTGGATTTCAGCAGCTAACTCTTAATTAGTCATGGTTTTGTGACGCAACTAACTATCTTAAAGGCACTGTATTAATGTAAATTCTTTTTGAAGGAAAATAGAGAATGTCTCTGGGCCAGTTTGGGGAAAGCCATAAAGTCAGAGAGTCACACAGCATGGAAACAGGCCCTTTGGCCCAACTCTCCATGATGACCAGGTTTCCAGAACTGAATAAGTCCCATTTGCCTGAGTTTGGGTCTGTTTACACACAGCCCTTTAATTGGTCATTTTATCAATGAGCCTGTTGGAAAAGCCGAAATAACTCTTTCCCCTGGCATTTCAGTGCTCACGAAATCTTGACAATTACGAAAGCCATATACAAACATGTCAGCACCTCTTTTAGACTTGGTAGATAGAATATAATGTGAGAAAATATGAGCTTATTCATTTTGGCAGAGAAGTTAAATATTATTTAAACAGAAAGAGACTTCAAAAGACTACAGAACAGAAGAAGGAATCAGTTAATGTTTTGAATCTGGTGATGTCAGACCTGTTAAGTTTCACCAGCTATTTCCATTTATGTTTCAGATCTCTGGAATCCACATTTTTTTGTTTTATTTTATGGAACAAGTATGTTGTTGGGGCTGGAGGGTTTGAGCCAGAATGGGAGGCTGGAAGGGCTGGGACTGTTTTCCCTGGAGCGTCAGACGTTGAGGGATGAACTTGTAGAAGTTTATAAAATCCTGAGGGGCATGGATAAGGTAAATAGCTAAGGTCTTTTCCCCAGGGCATAAGAGTCCAGAATTAAAGGGCATAGGTTTGGGATGATAGGGGCAAGGGACCTGACTGGCAAGTTTTCCATGCAGAGGGTGGTGCGTGTATGGAATGAACTGCCAGAGGAAGTGGTGGAGGCTGGTACAGTTAGAACAATTAACAGGGATCTGAATAAATACATGGATAGGAAAGCTTTAAAAGGATGAGGGCCAAAATGCAGGCAAATAGGATTTATTCTTTTAGATTGAAAAAATTAATATTAGCAAGGGGGTGCCTATGAAGTGAGTTTGGAAAATTTCTTTGTGACAGATTTCTAGAGGAATACAGTGTGAGCGAGTTTTGAGAAGACTTATAGCTCAGGTTGAGTTTCTGGATGTAGGTTTGCTCACTGAACTGGAAAGTTCATTTTCAGACATTTCGTCACCAATACTAGGTAACATCTGAAAGTGAGCCTCCATTTGAAGGTGGGAGCAGCAGCAGAGGTAAGGTGTATCAGGAAGGCTACAGCTAAGGCAAGGGAGATTTTTAAAAATTACTTACCGGTAGTGGCCAGAGTGTTTTCCCTCCACAGGAGGAGCGGGAACAGCTGCGGAAGTGACGTGGACAAGAGGGGCTGCCGGGAAGGAAAGTAAGTGACCATATATATTAGCAAGGCGGTCCGGGACGTCTCCGATTGGGTGTATAAGATTCTGAAAGGGGAGGACGAACAGCCAGAAATTGTGTTACATATTGGCACCAATGATATAGCCAGGGAAAGGATCGAGGATATAAAAAGTGATTTCAGGGAGTTAGGGTGGAAGCTGCAGAGCAGGACGAACAGAGTAGTGTTCTCGGGTTTACTACCGGTGCCACGAGATAGTGAGGTGAGGAACAGGGAGTGGGCACAGCTTAACACATGGCTGTGCAGCTGGTGTAGGAGGGAGGGCTTCAGATATATAGATAATTGGGATGCCTTCTGGGGAAGGTGGGACCTGTACAAGAAGGAC
>NC_057723.1:3289227-3321001 GCF_004010195.1 Chiloscyllium plagiosum
TGAGGAGAGCCAGGAGGGGGCACGAAAAAGGCTTGGCAGGAAGGATTAGGGAGAATCCAAAGGCATTTTACACGTATGTGAGGAATAAGAGAATGATCAAAGAAAGAGTAGGGCCAATCAGGGATAGCATAGGGAACTTGTGTGTGGAGTCTGAGGTGATAGGGAAAGCCCCAAATGAGTTTTCTGCTTCTGTCTTTACTAAAGAAAAGGACCTTGTAGTGAATGAAACCATTGAGGAGCAGGTAAGCACACTGGAACAGATAGAGATTGAGGAAGCTGATGTGTTGAAAATGTTGACAAACATTAAGATTGACTAGTCGCCAGGGCCAGACCAGATTTGTCCTCAGCTGCTTTGGGACGCAAGAAATGTGATTGCTTCGCTGCTTGCGAAGATCTTTGCATCCTCGCTCTCCACCAGAGTTGTACCTGAGGACTGGAGGGAGGCAAATGTAATTCGTCTCTTCAAGAAAGGAAATAGGGAAATCCCCAGCAATTACAGACCAGTCAGTCTCATGTCTGTCATCTGCAAGGTGTTAGAAAGGATTCTGAGGGATAGGATTTATGACCATCTGGAAGAACATGGCTTGATTAAAGGCAGTCAGCATGGCTTTGTGAGGGGCAGGTCATGCCTCACAAATCTTATTGAGTTCTTTGAGGATGTTACTAGACAAGTTGATGAGTGTTGAGCAGTGGATGTTGTGTATATGGACTTCAGTAAGGCATTTGATCAGGAAAGACCAGAAACTGCCTCCAACCTGCTCAGTCATGATTTATGGGGTAGGAGTGGAGAACAAACCTACTCCTGAGAAATGGATATATCTTAGAAATATTACGACGAGCACAAGTTTTCATTTTAACCCTTATTCTCTTTTTCATCATTGATAAGGTTTCCCATGGTAGGCTCGTTCAGAAGGTCAGGAGGAATGGGATACAGGGAGATTTACCTGTCTGGATACAGAATTGGCTGGTCGACAGAAGACAGCGAGTGGTAGTGGAAGGAAAATATTCTGCCTGGAAGTCAGTGGTGAGTGGATTCCACAGGGCTTTGTTCTTGGGCCTCTTCTCTTTGTAATTTTTATTAATGACTTGGATGAGAAGATTGGAGGATGGGTTAGAAAGTTTGCAGATGACACAAAGGTTGGAGGAGTCATTGACAGTATAGAGGACTGTTGTAGGCTGCAGCGTGACATTGACAGGATGCAGAGATGGGCTGAGAGGTGGCAGATGGAGTTCAACCTGGATAAAAGCGAAGTGATGCATTTTGGAAGGTCGAACTTGAAAGTTGACTACAGGATTAAAGACAGGATTCTTGGTAGTGTGAAGGAACAGCTGGATCTTGGTGTGCAGGTACATAGATCCCTTAAAATGGCCACCCAGGTGGACAGGGTTGTTAAGAAAGCATATGGTGTTTTGGCTTTCATTAACAGGGGGATTGAGTTTAAGAGCCGTGAGATCTTTTTGCAGCTCTATAAAACTTTGGTTTGACCGCACTTCGAATACTGTGTCCAGTTCTGGTTGCCCTATTATAGGAAAGATGTGGATACTTTGGAGAGGGTTCAGAGGAGGTTTACCAGGATGCTACCTGGAATGGACGACTTATCTTACGAAGAGAGATTGACTGAGCTCGGGCTTTTTTCATTGGAAAAAAGAAGGAAGAGAGGGGACCTAGCTGAGGTGTACAAGATAATGAGAGGCATAGATGGAGATGATAGCCAGAAACTTTTTCCCAGGGCAGAAATTGTTAACACGAGGGGTCATAGTTTTAGCCTGTTTGGCGGAAAGTATAGAGGGGATGTCAGAGGTGGGTTCTTTACGCAGAGAGTTGTGAGAGCGTGGAATGCGTTGCCAGCAGCAGTTGTGGAAGCGACGTCATTGGGGATATTTAAGAGACTGCTGGACATACATATGGTCAAGAAATTTGAGAGTTCGTACATTAGGTTTACCTCACATGAAGATCAATGGTCGGCACAACATCATGGGCTGAAGGGCCTGTTCTGTGCTGTACTGTTCTATGTTCTATGTTCTATGTTCTAACATCTGAAAGTGAACCTTCCAGCTCAGTAAGCAAACCTACATCCAAGTATAGCATGAGACTAATTAGGGAAAAAAACATTTAGGTGCTGTATTATGCACTGAGTTATCTCATTGTAAAAGATCCTACCAGGAACTAGTGGTCATAATATATGATTGAATTTCATATTAAGTTTGAAACTGACATACACCAATAGAAAACAGGAATCTTAAACTTCAACAAAGCCAATTCCAAAAATATGGGTTATAATACAGGCGAAGGATGATTGTGTAAATAGACTAAAAGATGATCCTGTAAATAAACAGTTGCTAAAATCTAAAGAAACAATTTGAACCATTCAGCAAAAATATATTTCATTTAAAGGCAAAAACCCAGCAAGAAAGAGCCAATAAAAGCATATCCAGGAACCAAAAGCAGAAATTGCTGGAAAAGCTCAACAAGTCTGACAGTATCTGGGGGGAGAAATCAGAGCTATCGTTTCAGGACCCTTCCTCAGAACAGACTCAAAGGATAGTATTGGATTAAAAGAATATTTAAGGTTGGAGGCAACAGTACTAAATCTAAAAATTGCAATTATTTTAAAGCTAAACAGAAATTCACAAAACCTGACTAAAAGAAAAAAAGCATAGGGAATGCTGCAAACTAGCCAGGAATATAAAAACAGACTGTTTTACATACTAGACTTCAAACAATGGCTCATTTCTGAAATAGAAATTGTTCAGATGAACATTTTCAAAACTTTCTTATATTCTGGAATGGTTCCAGAAGATTGGAAGTTAGTAAATGTAGCAGGAGCCGTTCAGTAAGAAGGGTAGAGAAAAAAATGGGAAACTATGGTGCAGTTAGCTTGAAGTCAGAGATCAGCAAAGACCAGGAACTGCCTCCAACCTGCTCAGTCATGATTTATGGGGCAGGAGTGGAGAACAAACCTACTCCTGAGAAATGGGTATATCTTAGAAATATTACGACGAGCACAAGTTTTCATTTTAACCCTTATTCTCTTTTTCATCATTGATAATCAGGTTTCCCAAACCATGGGAAACTTGGTAATTTAAATGGACATGGTGAGTGTTAAAATGAAAACAGGAAGCACTGGACAAAATCAGCAGGTCTGCCAGTATTTATGAAGAGAGAACAGAGTTAACGTTTTGGAAATTTGGTGAATGTTTTGGCAGCACTGCTTGTGGACTGGAAGATCCTGACTTCCACATTTCCTAACCTCACCACGTGAGCCAACCCTAGTGTCATCATCAGCATTGTCAATCACCATAACAACACCTTGCATTAATATAGCACCTGTAACACATCACAATAGTCTAAAGAGCTTCACAGGAGCTCAATGAAACAAACATATCTCACAAAAGGACACATGAGATCACATGACTAAAAACATAATGAAGGAGGATTATTGTAAAAGAAGAGGGAGGGGTCAAGAGGTGGACAGGTTTCTGGGGACATTTCAGAATTTGGGAGCCAGGCAGCTGAAAGCACAGCTACCACAAGGCCATAAGAAACAGAAACAAGAGTAGGCTGTCTGATGCCTTAAAACTGCTCAGCCAGTCAATAGGATCGTGGATAATCCAACACTCACATCTACTTTCCTGCCCCATTCCCCAGAACCCTCGATTTTCTGACTGACCAAGAATCTATCCATCTCAGTGTTAAACATTCACAAGGACTCTACCCCACCTATCTCTGTGGTAGGCTCACAAGAAATTCCTCCTCATCTGTATGGGGTGGCATGGTGGCTCAGTGGTTAGCACTGCTGCCTCATAGCACTAGGGTCCCAGGTTCAATTCCAGCCTCGGGGGACTGTCTGTGTGGAGTTCGCACATTCTCCCAGTGTCTGCGTTGGTGTGCTCTGGTTTCCTCCCATACTCACAAAGATGTGCAGGTTAGGTGAATTGGCCATGCTAAATTGCCCATAGTGTATTGTGCATTAGTCAGGGGTAAATGTAGGGCAATGGGTCTGGGTGGGTTGCTCTTTGGAGGGTCGGTGTGGACTTGTTGGGCTGAAGGGTCTGTTTCCACACTGTAGGTAATCTAATCTTAGTCTGAAATTGGTGTCTCTTTATCCTGAGACTGTGCCCTCTGGTCCTCCATTCTCCTGTGAGGGGAAACATCCTCTCAGCATTGACCCTGTCAAGCCACTTAATAATCCGATATGTTTTCAATGAGATCACCTCTCATTCTTCAAAGCTCCAGTGAGTTGAGTCCAAAGCTGTTTAATCTTTGCTCATAAGACTATCCCTCCACAGCAAAGACCATCCAATTGTGGAGCACAAGAAGTTTGGGTTTTGCCAAAGATCCAAATTGACAAGATCTCACTCAGTGATCACCTCTGGTGGTTCATCGATTGTTATACATTTCACTGCCCCTTTAGGCAAACGGTAAAAGAATATAACACAACACAATATCAATTTTTACTTTCATCAATATGTAAATACTGATAAAGTATTTATGAACTAGCATTTTAGTAAGAGAATTGAAAATCCCCTCTTTATATATGTGATGAAATAAATTATTTAAGCTGTAGCACAACTTGACAGAGCCATTGTAATATCTTGCTCCCAGCTATACTTGCATTCCATTTTGAATTACTGTATTTCACTGAGGCAATAAAGACTTCTCAGAAATGGCTTTTGTTATTATTATGTATCAAGGACATGTATTAAAAGTTGTTTGCAAGATTACATTATAGTCAGATTTCATAACCATGTAATGCAATAGACTTCAAATATCTTCCATCTCTAACCAAGAGCTTTTTTTTAGTGAAATGTATGGGGTCAGGACATGTTTTAAAATAGGCCTAGCTGGCCTTTTTAATCCTCCCTTTGCATTCATAGTTCAGATGAAGTTTTTACTGCAAAATGTGCCCTGCCTCAACTCCTCTCACCACACCCCTCAGGCAAGACATACAAAAAAACACAAATTTATGAAATAATTGAAATGCTTTTCTGATATCATACAGGCTATGATCAAACACAGCACTTACCAATGAACAATAAATAACAGTTAAAAGCTACGTCAAAGTCAAGCCACAGTAATGATTTAATGCACCTTCAGTCCACTCAGGCAGAATGTTCTGGGTTTGGTCAGTAACATATTTGACCTCGTTCAATACTACCCCTTCAGCATATACGTTGAACCTAAGGACTGATCCAAAAGTAGTTTCAACATCTATTTAACGTTTACCTAGCATCCAGAGTTCATTGGAATGATCATCGCTGGCTCAGTATTCACCATCTCATTACGTTGTATTATGACTGAATGAGTTTGTAATTATTGGTTTAATATCATCACTCCTTTTCATCTAGGATAATACCATGAGTGAAGTTCTCACCCATTACAATAATGCAACATTGTCCTCATTGTTAACCCATCTCCAGCATGCATGGGACAAGCGAAATACATTAATAAAATTTTTTTCAATGCTTTTCAGATTCAAAGAATTCCTGGATGAAAGGAATCCACGCTAAGGAACTCAAAATGACAGCCAGTGCACAACGCACGGACTTTTCAAACAATAGACTTGTGCAGAAAGTTATTAATTGTGGATTAAAAGGGACAGTAGCAACATGGATGTAACATTGTTATACGTGTGTTTCCAATGCCACAGTCAGTTTGTGGCCATTTGTGGGACTGGAGGGAGCTGAGTCACGGAATTCCCCAGATGTTAGGATTGAAATCGTTGCTCTCCCAAATGTGTATCAAAGATCTAAGTCTGTGTGCAAACGTCAAACCTTACTAATATCATCAAACTTTGGAACACTGTAAACTCTGAGGACAACTGCAAAACAATGCAGCCAAGCTGGTGGAGTAGACAGATAGGTGGCAGATAAAATTCAATCCAGAGAAGTGTGAGGTGACACGGTTTATTACAAAGAGCATGGAAAGAAAACATAAAATCAATGCTGCTCTTCTAAAGGATTTACAGGAGCAGAGAGAGTTGTGTATATATGTGCATAGATTAGTAGTAAAGGTGTGAGCATAGGAGCATATGGTTAGTCTTATAGGCCTTATTAATAGGGGCATAGAATGCAAGACCCGGGAGGTTATGCTGTGTGTAGAGAATGCTGGTTAGGCTTCAGCTGGAGTAATTCTGGAAGCCACACAGTAAGAGGATGTGAATGAATTAGAGAGACATTTATGAGAACGGATCTTGTGATGCAACTGTAGTTAAGAGGATAGATCGGTGAAATTGGGACTGTTTTCCTTGGAGACGAGAAGGCTAAGAGGAAATTTGTTTCATGTTTTTAAAATCACAGGGGTGTGAATAGAGTAGCTAGGTCAAAACTATTCCCACTCACACAATAACTGATTTAAGGCATTTTGCTTTTTACTTACAGTGAGTAGTTAAAGTGTTTTGGAGGCAGGTTCAATGGAGGCATCCAAGAGAGCACTGGATAATGGTTTAAATGGAAACAATATGTAGGGCTACAGCAAAAAAGGGAGAAGATTGTGCTGTCAAACCCTCAGAAAGTCAGTGTGCTTGGGTGCGTGTGTGTGAGTGTGTGAGTGTGTGTGTGTGTGCATGCATGTGGATGGCATGTGTGTGTATGGATGGGTGTGGGTGTGTGCAGTTTTGAGGAGGATAGTTTAAGGTGCATAGTAATTAATTAGTCATTTTTTGTCAATTGTCAAAAAAGTAGGTTCTTTACAATAAATGGACCTATTCTCTGCTCATGCCCAGCCTGGTGTGAATGAGCTTTGTCCTGAATAATAGTCGATCAGGCAATTGGTCAACTGGGTCATTTAATTAGCCTTTTACATAGAAACATAAAAAACAGGACCGGGTGGAGACCATTCAGCCCTTCGAGCCTGCTCCACCATTCAATATGATCGTGGCTGGTCATCCAACCTACACATCGCTGAGCACTTTGGGCAATTTAGCATGGCCAATCCACCTAACCTGCACATCTTTGGACTCAGTACTTTTACAAGGATAACACAGTGGCTCAATAGTTAGTACTGCTGCTTACACTGCGAGGGAGCTGGGTTCAATCCAACCCTCGGATGACTGCCTGGGTGGAGTTTGTACGTTCTCCCAGTGTCTGTGTAGGTTTTCGCTGAGTGCTCTGGTTTCCTCCCACCGTCCAAAGATGTGCAGATTAGGTGGATTGGCCATGCTAAATTGTCCAATGTCCATGGATATGCAGGCTCGGTAAGTTAGCCATGGTAACTGCAAGGCTATGGTGGTGTGCTTTGGAGGGTTGGTGAAGACTCAACGGGCCAAATAGCAACTATTTGCACTGTAGGGGTTCTACGATCTGTGCTGTGCCAATGTGACAGTGACCTGTCTGAAGATGAGTAGCTGAACATATTCTTTGGGTCACCAACAATTTTTTTGATTGCCCAATGCAAACATTTCTCAAGTCAGGTTAATTTAAAAAGAAAAATCACAATAGGTCAGGAAGTTCCATTTTAAAACTGAGACTTTTGAAAGTTCTGTGTGCAGCATTGATTCATTGTCAATATTCACACAAGAACGGGAGTTACCACTATCTGTAATTAAGAAAGACAATTATCAAAGAAAAAGATCTAACAGAAATTGAGTCTGTATTAGGAAGGCAAGGTTTGTAATAAATTTTCAACACTCTGTTTACACTGAAAGGCAAGTGTGCCCCAAGATAGGTAATTATTATTCATAGAACACATACATATACGAACACATAGAATGGTGCTTTTTGCAGACTGAAAGGACATATGCACACAGCACATGGTGGAATTTTAATTCAATAAAAAATCTGGAATTAAGAGTCTAATGATGGCCATTGTCAATTGTTGGGGAAACCCCAGATGGCTCACTAATGCTCTTTAGGGAAGGAAACTGCTGTCTATACCTGGTCTCTATGATGTGGAGATGCCACCATTGGACTGAAGTCACACAACATCAGGTTATCATCCAACACCTTTATTTGAAATCACAAGCTTTCGGAACGCTGCTCCCTCATTCACTTGACAAAGGGGCAATGTTCTGAAAGCTTGTGATTTCAAATAAGCCTGTTAAACTATAACCTGGTGTTGTGTGACTTCTGACCTTGTCCATATTTGATCTGGTCTACATGTGACTCCAGACCCATAGCAATGTGGTTAACACTTAACTGCCAGCTAGACAATTAGGGATGAGCAATAAATGCTGGCCTGGCCAGTGATACCCTCATCTTGAGAATGAATAAAAAGAAAAAATCCTCCATATCAACCAATTAACACTTGCCAACCAACCATCACTTTCTTCTCATGCAGCACAAATGTTAGTTTCCCCATTGAATTGGTATTCTTGCAAAATGTCCTGATGAATGCAAGATGAAAAGATTAGACTAAATGTGCTTCTTTTCACTAATGCTCAAGGCATGTAAATTCTAATGAAGTATATCCCACCTGCAACACCCAATGCCCTGCTCTTCCTACCTATCCCCCTGCTCCTATCATCTATTGGGATGACATGCTGAAAGCCTAAAGATGCATAAATTCTTAAGGAAATCATGGACATTGAGTCAGAGAGATCTACAGCACAGAAAACAGGCTACTTGGCCCATCGAACCTGTGCCAGTCAGAATAAATCATCTAACTCTTCCAATCCCATTTTCCAGCATTTAGAAGTGTATTCAGGTCAAATTGTGTGAATTAGGGTGAGAGAAGGTTCGCGTGAAGAATAAATACTGGTGTGAAACAGTGTAACTCTTTTTGTGCAGAAAATTCTGATACTCCCCAAATGGGAAATGAATGGTTCTAAAGCCATTGAGATTAAAAGATTTTTTAAAATAAATGCGACAGTAACTATGTCATATAGCATAACTGCTTCTTTTGCTTCCTTTATTCTTTCTCAAAATGTGAGTATGGTTGTCCTTTATTGCCAATCTCTTTAACTGAGTCACTTGCTACACCATTGTTCAGGTGTTGTGAGGCCAATCATAGCATTGTTAGGGAGAGAGTTTCAGAATATTCATCCAAGTGACAGTGACGGTAACACAGTTCGAAGTCAGAATCTTGAATGGATTGGAGGGGAGCTTGCACCTGGTACCCTTATCCATCTTGGTAGCATAGGTCCCAGGTTTGGAACCTATTGTTAAAGGGGCCTTCCAATAATGTATCTTGTACATGTTGCTGCCACTGAGAGACAGTCACAGGGAGAGTGAATGTCAATAGCAATGAGTAGAGTGTCAAATCATTTGGGCTGCTTTTGTCTTGGGTAGTGTCAACCTTCTCAAGTGTTGTTGGTGCTGTGCTTATCTGGGCAAATGCAGAGTATTCCATCACACTCTTGACTTGCGGCTTGTAGGTAGTGGACAAGCTTTAGGGTGTCAGGAGGTGAACTACACACTGCAGTATTTCTAGCCTCTGCCTTACTCAGTAGCTACTGTATTTATATAACAAATCCAGTTCAGTTTCTGATCGATGGTAATCACAGGTTGTTGATAGGTGGGATTCCTGATGAGCATGTCATTGAATGGCAAGGGGCAATGATTAGATTCTCCCTTGTTGGAGATGGTTCTTGCTGACTCTTGTGTGGCTCAAGTGTCCTTGCTAATGATCAGCTCAAGCCTTGATATTGTCCACATCTTGTATTTGAAAGTGGGATGTTTCATTGCCTCAGGAGTCATGAATGATCAAACATTAATGACACCCTGATTTCTGAATTTATGATGGAGAGAATGTCATTAATGTAGCAGCTGGAGACATTTGGGTCTAGGATAGAACCCTGAGGAACTTCTGCATGACTGAGATGTCCCAGTACTGAAATATCTGACTTCCAACAACCACAAATATCTAGCTATGTAGCAGCTATAGCTCCTGACAGCGGAGAGCTTTTGCCGATTCCCACCGATTCAGGCTCCTTAATGCCACACTCAGCCTAAACTGGGGTGGCGCAGTGGCTCAGTGGTTAACACTGCTGCCTCACACACCAAGGACCTGGGTTTGATTCCACTGTCGGGCAATTACCTGTGTGAGTTTGCGTGTTCTCCCCGTGTCTGCATGAATTTCCACCAGGTGCTCTGATCTGTTCTCAGTGCCCAAAGATGTGCAGGTTAGGGTGGATTAACCATGGGAAATGTAAAGTTACAGGGATTGGGGGGGGATGCTCTTTGGAGGATTAGTGTGGACGTGATGAGCTGAATGGCCTGATTCTACACCGTAGGGATTCTTTGACTGCCTTGCTCCAGAAAAATGCCAAATCAATTTTCCTGACTGGATTGTGCAGTCTGGACAATGATGTGTCAAAGAAAAAGCAATCAGACATCTGATCCAATGAATAGAATGTTTAATAAGGAAAATCTGGACCATCCTCTGAGCCTTGCCACAAACAATAATTAGAAATAATACAGAGATATCGAGAAATACAACCATTGGGAAAACTTGCTCACTGCGTGTTCAAACCAAAGTGACCTTCCAGCATGGTGACCTCCCGGCCTGGCGTAGTGACCTACTGGCCTGGCATAGCAACCTCCCCACGTATCGTAGCAGCCTCCTGGCCTACTATCCTCGGCCTGGTGTGGCAATCTGGAGCAATCTCCTAGCCACATGATCCTCATAGTGATGCCTGACATAGTCTGGAGTCAGGCCCCAGTGCGGACTGATAGCTCGGTGCCAGCATAGTCTGTTATTCTGAACTTTTATTTCTGTAATGCTGGGCACTCTATTTCTCGATTGACTAAGATCTTGTAACTAAAGAAGCTGTGCCTTGTACCTAAGTTGGCACTAAAAGTGACAACATACAAACTTTATTCATTGGGTGTATGTGACAATAATTCTATTCTAATTCTAATTCTAAAGACTAGAGAGCAAAATCCAAGCTCCCTCTCCAGTCCGGAGGTGAGAACACATGGGAGTGTTGGAAGTCCTTTATTATAGCTGTGAGGTCAAATCGGATGTCCAGCTTTCATGAGGTGCACAGAACACATCCAGTGACACTTTCAAAGATCAGGAATAAAGGCCTCCTTCATGTTCTGGTCAATATTTATCCCTGAATCAATACACAGAAATAAGAAACAATCGAGCCAACCATTATCGCAGTGTTGTTTGTGGGATCCCACTGTGCATCAATTGCTTGTTATAATTCTTCCACTGCACTGTTACTACATTTCATTGGCTGAGAGATACTTTGCAATGAGATTGCGTCCAATCTCCTTCTGTGGATTCGAAGGTATCAGATGCTTCTGCAGTTGTTTGAATCAGAAAATACCAGTGCGGCAGTTTGTTACAATTAGAAACTTTCACAAACAAAAACAGAAAACGCTGGAGAAGCCCAGCAGGTCTGGCAGGAGAGCGAAACAAAGTTAATGTTCTTGAAAAAGGGTGACTGGTTTTGAAATGTTAACTCTGCTTTCTGTCCACAGATGCGGCCAGACTCGTTGGGTTTCTCCAGCATGCTCTGCCTTTGTTTGTTTCAGGTCTCTGGAATCCACACTTCCTTGCTTTATTTAAGGAAAACTTTCACGTACCTTCCATTCAATACTTTTCCAGGACCCCTGTCCAATGATTATTGTAAGGAACTAGGGACAGTTTACATGTTGATAGGTTATTCTTCTTGAGCAGAAGTTTGCTTTCGGACAAGCCAGCAGCTGCTATCTTTTAACTAACCTCCTCTTCACCACATCCCCATTCTCCAATGCAGAGTTCCTTGTGGAGCTGAGAGTTTGAAAAATGGGGATAGATTTTATGCAATTTGCCTTGTTCAGCCCTGTCTATGATAAATCACAGCTTGTACTCTCCTCCCCACACATTGGGTGATGCATTGGTACGTGAGCATTCATCTAGATTTAAGATAAAAATAAAACCCCCATCCAGTTTACAGTATTTTTAAAACAATCCCCCACTGAGTGAAGATGGACTGACGGCTTATCCTTCAGTCAAAGACATTTAATAATGGCTTTCCAGAAGTGTATAGCATTCACAATGAAAAAAGAATAGGTGAGACATTTTTGGTAGATATTTTATTGGCAATCAAGTTCTGAAAACTGTAAATAAAAGAAAAGAAAATTAGCTGACTCAAAATGAGAAACCAAAGATAGGTATGGTCGGCAATGGTGTTCCATACCCTGTAAAGACCTAAACTTTCACTTCTATAGTTGCTATAGTAATGGTCAGAACAATTAATCAGTGAAAAATGACTCTTGATATTAATGTGAATACAGGAAATCTGAACGATAAGCAGGAAATGTAGGGAAATGCAGCTGTGGGGATCGAGGCAGAGTTAATGGTTTTCTCGAGTTGGTGAAGCCAGAAGCAGTTGTGCTCACAATTATCCATCACACGGTGATCTGCTGCCCCAGTCCCTTTCCCAGGCATTTTCATTCAGGGAAGAGCTGGAAGGGGGATTGATGGCTATCGACCTGCAAGTGGTAGGATCATATATTTTATATCTTGCGCTCACATAGAGCTGACACAGTTTCCGTGTGTGAGACAGATTTTATTGACAGTTCTTCTTAAAGTCTACTCCGCATTCTGAAATCCAACTTTCCCTGCAGCTTTGTTTACTTTTCTGCATGAACACTCAGGCTCAACCAATCAATCAATGTGGGCATTAGTTGTGAAGGGCTCATATGATCAAATACAGAGCAAACAAAACATAGAACCCTCCACAGGGTAGCCCATTAGCCCAAATCATGGGTTTGTGGAGGTCAGTCTCCACAAGTTGAACAGACTGATCAGAATAATGGGGGAGCAGAGGCATGGGATAATGTTACTGGACTGGTGTTCCAGAGGGTCAAGCTAATTATCTGCGATCACAGGTTCAAACCCAATCATGCTAGTGGGTGCAATTTAAATGTAATCGATAAATCTGGAATTGAATTCTAGCTTGATGACTATCATCGATTGCTGTAAAAACCCATCTGATTCACTAATGTCCTTCAGGGAAGGAAATCTGCCATCCTTACCTGGTCTGGTCTGCAGGTGACTCCAGACCCACAGCAATGCAGTTGACTCTGAAATCCAGGAAGCCCATACCAAATTTCTACAGAAAGGCAATTCAAAAAAGCACCAACAGGTCAAGGGAGATTCAGGGACGGACAATGAGCACTGGCCCTGCAAGAAAATTGAACAGGTACAGAGTTATAGCTGAGGGACAAAACAGCTCTGATTTTATAAATGGTGAAGCAGTCTCAAGGGGTTATGTTTCTGGACGACATTCTGGAGAAACTTGCAAATTACTCACATCTGCTTTTTGGGATAGGGAGAGGAAAATTGTAACCTTAAAACAGTGTCAGAAATGCAATAAAAAGTACTTGGATTGTTTAACTCAATGGACAGAAGAGAAGTAAAAAAGACTTACTTTTATGGAGTATTTATTACAACTTACAACTGTTATAGTCATAGAGTCATATCACATGGAAACAGACCCTTCAGTCCAACTAGTCCATACCAAACATGTTCTTAAGCAAAATGCCTCACTTTGCCTGCGTTTAGCCCATATCCCTCCACACATTTCTTGTTCACTACTTATCCAAGTGTCTTTTAAATGTTGCAACTGTACCTGCATCTCCCACTTCCTCTGGCAATTCATTCCACACATGAACCACTCTGAAAAAAAGTAACCCCTCATTACTTTTTTAAATTTTTTCTCCTCATACCTTAAAAATATGCCCCTAAGTTTTGAACTATCCCACCCTAGAGAAAGGACCCAAGCTATTATCCCTGCCCTCATGATTTTATAAACCTCTATAAGGTCACCCCTCAATGTCCTATGCTCCAGTTTAAAAAATCCCAGTCTATCCAGTCTCTCCTTATAACTCCAATCCTGCATTCCCAGGAAGACCCTGGTAAATCATTTCTGAACTCTCTCCAATTTACTAATATCCTTCCTAGAAAAGGGCATCCAGAACTGGGCACAATACTCCAGAGGAGGCCTCGCCAATGTCCTTTTCAACCTCAACATGACGTCCCTACTCCTGTACTTAAGAGCCTGAGCAGTGAACATGTGTGGTAAACACCTTCTTAACCATCTCATCTACCTGTGATACAAATTTCAAAGAATTATGCATCTGAACTCCCAGGTCTCTATTCTACATCATCAGCCAGGCCTTATCATTAATTACATAAGTCCTGACCTTGAATGTTTTACCAAAATACAATACATCACATTTATCCAAGTTACACTCCATCTGCCACTCCTCGGCCCATTGACCCAATTGGTAAAGATCTCTTTGTAATCTTAGATAACCTTCTTCACTGTCCACTATACCACCCAGTTTTGGTGTCATCCCCAACTTACTAACCATGCCTCCTGTATTCTTATCCAAATCATTTATATAAAGGACAAACAAAAGAGGACCCCAGTACCAATGCCTGTGGAACCCTGCTGGTTACAGGCCTCCAGTCTGAAAACCAAGTCTCCACCACTCCCCTCAGTCACCTGCTGATAAGCCAATTTTGTAACCAACTGGCAAGTTCACCCTGAATCCCATGTGATCTAATTTTGCTAATTAGTCTACCAAGCAGAAGCATGTCAAAGGCTGTTCTAAATTCTAGCTAAACACTGTTTACCACTCTGCCCTCATCAATCTTATTGGTTGCTTCATTAAAAAACTCAGTCAAGTTTGTGAGACCCGATTTCCCTCGCACAAAGCCATGCTGACTGTCCCTAATCACTCCTTGCCTCTCCAAATGCCGGAATCCTATCTTTCAGAATCATCTCCAATAGCTTATCCACCACCAATGTCAGACTCACAGGTCTATAGTTCCCATGCTTCTCCTTACAGCCTTTCTTAAACAAAGGCGCAGCATTAGCCACCCTCCTATCATCCAGCACCTCACCCATGGTTATGATGATACAAATATTTCTGCAGGGCCCTGCAATTTCTTCCCTAACTTCTCACATCTCTCCTTGTTGCTGGCTATTCTTTATCAGCATTTTCCTAAGTAGCCTGTTCAAAGATGGTATTGCACACCTCTGGAGCAGGTGAGACTTGAATCAGGGCCTCCTGACTCAGGGGTAAGGACACTACAATTACACCACAAGAGCCCCATGTTTGGTCTCCATCCGATTTTCTCAATCAACCTGTTCAGAGATGTCATTGCACAACTCCAGAGCAAGTGGGACTTGAATGCAGGCATCCTATCCAGTTGTCTGGACACTACCACTGCACCACAAGAAGGAACATGCATTTTAATATGATCAGCTAATTGTTTGCCTCATTATCTTTAATTCCTAGGTATTTAGCTGAGGAGATCTAATTGAGGTCGAGAAGATCTTTAAAGCAGATGCAGAGTGGATGTTTCTCCTTGTGAGGCAATCTAGAATGAGAGTTTATAGCTTTAGGGTAAGATCAGATTCCCTTCAGTGTGGAAACAGGCCCTTCAGCCCAACCAGTCCACACCAACCGTCCAAAGAGTAACCCTCCCAGACCCATTTCCCTCAGAATGATGCACCTAACTCTATGGGCAATTTAGCATGGCCAATTCACCTGGCCCACACCACTTTGGACTGTGGGATGAAACCCCCACAGATACAGAGAGAATGTGCAAACTTCACACAGGCAGTCACCCAAGGCTGGAATTGAACCTGGGACAGTGCTAACCACTGAGCCACCTTGCCACTATTGGCAAGTTCAATAGAGGTAAGGAGAGATTATTTCTTTCAAAAGGTCATGAATCTATGGAGTGCGATAGATGCTGGGGCATTGAGGAACTTAGAGGAGAAAGACAGATTTTTATTGAGTAACGGGTTTAAGGATTATGGAGAGCGGGCAGGAAAGTCGAGTTGAAGCTGAGCTGAGATCAGCCATGATCGTATTGAATAGCAGAGCAGACCCAAGGGGCTGAATGGCCTCCTGCACATTGTTCTTATGATTTTATGGTGTTGTCAGATTTAGATGCTAACAAGGATATCCCAAAACAATTGATAACTAATGACATATTTTGAAGTGTAGACAATCTACATGTGGAGACAGTGAGGAGTGCAGATGCGGCAACATCAGAGTCAATAAAATGTGGAGCTGGAAAAAGCACAGCAGGTCAAGTAGCATCAGAGGGGCTGATTCAACAGGTCCTCATGAGGGGTCCCAATCTGATACATCGACTCTCCTGCTCCTCTGATGCTGCTTGACCTGTTGTACATTTTCCAGCTCCACACTTCATCAACTCCAATAATTTACATGTGACATTCACTGATACTGTGACAGCGAGATTTCTTCAAAAACCTTCTCACGGCCCAGGTTTTATAATTGCATTGGGAGAAAAGCAAGATCCCAAAAATAGGAATTACGAAGGCGTCAAGGTTGTCTACAGTAGAAATTTAAAAATCACACAACACCAGGTTATAGTCCAACAGGTTTATTTGGAAGCACTAGCTCCTTCATCAGGTGTTGGAGAAGAGCTCCGAAAGCCTGTCCACCCAGTCCAACACTGACTCCTCCACATTACTGTAGAAGTGGATGAATTCCACTGCTCCTTCACTCAATAATCTTCATCCATCCCTAGTCCTATCTCTATCACACCTCAGGCTTTGTCCAAGAATTACTTTAGGAGCACAATTGTTCCACATGTACAAGTTAATTTTAAAATAGCACATTTTTGGTCTAAAACCCAGTGGTGAATATATTAATATAGTAAGACTGAGGAACTGGAATCTAAATTGTTCTGTACTTTCATAGTACACTGTAGTACACTCTACAATACAACGTGTAAAAGAAGATCAATGCAGAGAAATCTTCAGTTAAGCCAAATGCTACAAGGTGTATAATAAGCAATGAGATTAATGAATATTACATTGAATTGCTTACAATTATACAGTATAGAAAGTAAGAAGACAGTACTAGTTGTCGGTGTCATTGTTGGTTGATTTCCACAAAAGCAGCAAGATCTGGACAATATCCAGGTTTAGGCTCACATCTGACAAGTGATGTCTGCATCGCGCAAGTGCCAGGCAATTGCCATCTCCAGCAAGGAAGAATCTAACTACTGTCCCTTGAAATTCAACAACAGTACCATCATAGATTCTCCTGCTATCTCCAGTCTGGGAAACAGCACGGAAACAGATCCTTCAGCCCAACTCGTTCATCCTGACCCGATTTCCTAAAACTAAGTTCGCTTCATTTTTCTGCATTTGTCTCATATCCCTCTAAATCTTCCCAATCCATATAAATACAGTGGCTACAAGGGCAGGTCAGAGGCTAGCAATCCTGCAGAGTATATTGCACCTCTTGACTCTACAAACCATCTATAAGATGTAAGTCAGGAGTGTAATGGCATACTCCCATTCACTTGAATGGGTGCAGCTCCAACCACATTCAAGAAGCTTGACAACATCCAGAGCAAAGCAGCTCAGTTAATAGGCACCACATCCACAAATACGTGCTCCCCAAATCACTGACACTCAGTAGAAGTAGTCTCCAAAGCTTATTAGGCAGGCCCATCCAAAACCACTTCCATCTAGAAGGGCAAGGACAAGAGAAAAAGGGAACACACCCAGCTGTCTTGGAACTTTGTGTCTTTGAGGTCTATGCAATAATACAACATTCCCCTATTTCCTTTAACGAATGGGAACTTCCTTTTGAATGAACATGTATAAGAGTGTATACAGATACAGCATTGATGCATACAGCGCTGGTGGCCATATTTAAGGAAGGATTGCATCAGAAGCAGTTCAGAGAAGATTTACTATCCTCATACCTGGAACGAGCAGGTGCCTTGTGAGGAAAGATTGGACGGGCTAAACTTGTTAGGCTGGAGTTAGAAAAGTAAGGAGCATTTTGATTGAAATGGAGGGTCTTAACAGAGGCGGTGTGGAGAGGATATTTCCTGCTGTGGCAGGATATAGAACAAGGGATCACTATCGATTACGACAAAGCTGAGGTGAAATCTTTTCACACAGAGGTTCATGAGCCTTTGAACCGGTCTTGCTCAAGATGAAGTTTAAGCCAAGACCTTGAATATTTTGAAGGTAGATGTAGACTCTTGATTTTCCTCGGATGCTGCCTGAGCTGCTGTGCTTTTCCAGCACCACACTCTCAACTCTAATCCCCAGCATCTGCAGTCCTCACTTTCGCCTAGCTTTTTGATAAGCAAGGGCGTGAAAATTGTCAGGAGTAGGCAGAAATGGGAAATAATCAGATCAGTCTTGATCATATTAAATGGCAGAATTTATGTGTTAACATTGAACATTACAGCACAGTACAGGCTCTTTGGCCCTTGATTTTGCACCGACCTGTGGAACCATTCTGAAGCCCATCTAACCTACACTATTCCATTCTCATCCTTACGCCTATCCAATGCCCATTTAAATGCCATTAAAATTGGCAAGTCTGCTCATCACATGTTAGTATAGTTTTAACACAAACATCAAAATTAGTACAAAAACCAAGAAGAGATTTATAATCTCAGCAGTTAAATTAAAAATAAATAGAAGTGTGAAGGAAGAACGGTTTACATTTATATCTCAGAACATTCCGACTTTACAACTGAAGAACAATTTTCGTTTCGGCACTATGTAGCAATTGTGAAAGTTAATTGATGCTCTGCAAACTCGATCCACAGTAATGTGAGAATGTGTTGATTTTCCTGCTCCTCGGATGCTGCCTGACCGGCTATGCTTTTCCAGCACCACTCTAATCTAGACTGTTATTCCCTTTGTAACATTGCTGAGGTGATGTATTTTGGAAAGGGAAATAAAAGCATTACATACATGTTTGAAAATGAGAAACTGAACAGAATAAAAGATCAAAGAGATACCTCAAGATTACATCTGAATGAATTATTAGAGATAGCAACATAAAGAGGCAAAGCAATTAAAATGTTAATGAAAGATTATGATTTATTTCAAAGTTCATAGAAATTAAAGTCATGAAATAGTGGAAATTCGGCTCATATCATCACATATAAGGATGTTTTTCTTGTTCTGCTCTCTATAACTATGAGAATGGTACCTCCTTTCCTCACCACTCTCAGCATAATGGTCTGGTAGGATGCACTATACATATGGTAACACAGAAAATAGGAGCAGGAGGAGACCATTTGGGCCCTTCAAGCCTGCTCCACCATTCAATATGACCATGGCCTGTTCATTCACAACTAATGAATGTAAAATGAGATTTGCCAAGATTTTAAGATAATTATGCCAAATCTCTTCCAGACAATGGTTTATCCTCATCAACAGCTCTGATGTTAGAAAACAGATTTGCACAGCTTGGGCGGCACGGTGGCACAGTGGTTAACACTGCTGCCTCACAACACCAGAGACCTGGCTTCAAATCCTGCCTCAGGCAACTGTCTGTGTAGAGTTTGCACATTCTCCCCATGTTTGTGTGGGTTTCCTCCCACAGTCCAAAATTAAGTGTGCAGGTTAGGTGAATTGGCCATGCTAAATTGCCCGTAGTGTTGCACATTCTCCCCATGTTTGTGTGGGTTTCCTCTGGGTGCTCTGGTTTCCTCCCACAGTCCAAAACTAAGTGTGCAGGTTAGGTGAATTGGCCATGCTAAATTGCCCGTAGTGTTAGGTGTAGGGGAATGGATCTGGGTGGGTTGCTCTTCAGAGGGTCGGTGTGGACTTGTTGGGCTGAAGGGCCTGTTTCCACACTAAGTAATCTAATCTAAAAACCTTCCCCCTTCATACTCTTCTCACCATCCAATCACAGGTGAGATTGAAATATTATTGGAAAGAAGGGAGAGCATGACCAGCAAGCTGAAATCACCCAACTGCAAACAGGACAGCACCACCATACATAATCTTCATACAAATTCATGTGTTCTCAGAATGATATTGCAATGTTCTGTCCAGCCTACGATGTTGACACAAATAAAGGCCAAGTCACAAAACAGGCAATATATCTGAGTTGCATAGAAATAACCATCCAGTATATATGATGATGACTCAGACTCAGTAGGTATCATATCAGACAGCAACCATACACCTGCCAAACATGATAAATGTCCATTAACATCACAGAATGAAGCCAAGTCATAATAGATATATAAGAACAAGGTATGGTTATGTTGTACCTCTGTTACTCGAAAATGTGCAGTTAATGTCTCTATATTCAGCCTGATATATGTTTACTGGAACAGGGTTCCCATTCTTTAAAGGAGAAAAGGAGATGTTGTATTATTGAGCAGATTTCAGAAAGGCAATGTACCTCTAAGACAGCTGGATAGCATCACAACATGCAATATTCCAGCAGAGAAGATTCCCATCTTACTTTCAGCAGACAATCAGTCTGGTTAGTTCAGTTTAAATATCCAAAGTAGTCAATCTGTCAGTTAGTTAGTTAGTTAGCCAGTCAGCTATTTATATAGTATAACAGTAATCTAGTAAGGGTAGAATCCAGAGTGTTGATATAAATCTGAGCTATCAGATCAATGTACAGGTACATGGGCAATGTTATTAATAATCTGACTCAACAAATATCCAGTCTCTGTGTTATGTGTTACATGGGCTAACATATGGAAAACCAATCATAAAACTGATTACCCTACCACCACCCCTATACAGCTGCCACACTACTTCCTCACTTTTCCAGTTGACGTATTACTTCCTCACTCACTTGCCTACCTAACCTCTCAGCCACCAATCTGTCACACCACACCATTAATTATGGGCCATCCAACTTCATCACCAAAACACCCTGCTTCCTTACTGCTTCACCCAGTTACCTTCTCTCCATAGGTTCTCCAGAGGCTTTGAGATCTTTAAATTTTATTTATTTATCAGCATACCACGGTGAGTGCTGGAAACAGGGGCAGAGATTCTATGAAAACTCTGAACTGCAGACTGTGAGGTTGCTGCACTGGAGAAAAGGCATAACAACTTTTAGGAAGTGGTATGCCATTTTGTGTCTGATTTTGGACAGAATATGAATTCTGACAAAACTAAATTGAAAGATTTGGGCCATGAATTCTGCTGCTCTGTCCACAGAGGCTCTCTTTCCTGCTAAATGTTCCTCACTCCTTCCTGTTTCTGACTTCAGATCTAAGTTTCCATTTTCCTGTTATAGTAGGTGAAGCTGGGGAGACAAACGAGGGAGAAAGGAATCAAAAGTGACACAAGTAGATTTGGGGCAAGTGCTCATGCAGTGGGATAAAAAAAAATTGTAGTGATGAAACATACAAGTTCCAAAAATTCACATTCCGTGCATAAAAGAATTAATCTCTACCATTTTGTTTGACCATCCAGAAAGATTAGAATGCACCTGTGCTGCAAATTCTGTGTAATTCTAATTAATTTCTGAGCTTCGTTTTTTTTCTGAAGGATACTGGAGGTTCTGTGAAAGACTTAAGAGCAAATTTCAAATGCAGTTATATTGATGTACAACACTCACATTTAATTCTCAGTGAATTTGAGCACAGGATACATGGCTGTTATGTCCAATCTTCTCTAGGGGAAGAAATCATGTTCTGTACTTCACTGTAAATAAATGGTTTGTTTACATTCCTACTCTCTTATCTATTATTGATAATAAGGTTTGTACCTAAGCCTTTGCCTGATAGAATATTTATTCTACAACCTTCCAGAGTCTAAAATGTGTTGTGTCATATGTCTGTATGTACTGAAGATGATAAGTCAGTCTTTTTTCTTGCAGAAATATTGCACTGTTCAGATGCTCAGGATGGGAAAGCCCACTTCAGATCAACCACTCACCCAACTGACCTTTGGAAAATTGGACTAGGAGGAGGTGGTTCAGCTCTAAGAGTCTGTAGTATTATTTAGTGAGGTTGTGGTTGATCTCGATACTAACGCCATTCATTCCATCCAGAGAGGCCAGTTAGTATGACTGTCCACCCAGGAAATCCTATGTCACTGCTCACGGATTCTGTGGGTCTTCGTGTAGCTGATGAGCCCCGTCTGGGAACCACGTCTCCAACTATACATTTGATGGGTGTTTCCGGAGATCGAGTTAATCCTTGGCTTTGAGATCCAAGGCATTTCTTTCTCCAGTTCCTTTTTCTGCATTCCATTAACTCAAATGGACTTGCCACATAAACACAGTGGCTACCAGCTCATGAAAGTGGCAAAGAATACTATGAGAAAGTGAGGACTGCAGATGGTGGAGGTGATTCCTGAAGAAGGGCTCATGCCTGAAACATCGACTGTCCTGCTCCTTGGATGTTGCCTGACCTGCTGCGCTTTTCCAGCAACACATTTTCAGCAAAGAATGCTATGGCTAGTAACTCACCCCGCACTCCCCAAAACCTGTCCAGCATTGACAATGTACAAGTCAGGCGTGCAATGGAATACACCCCACTTGCTTGGCTGGATGCAGCTCCAACAGCACTCAAAAAGCTTGACACCAATCCTGGTCAAAGCAACCCATTATATTGGCACCACATCCACAAACATTCACTTCCTTCACCACCAAGACTCAGTAGCAACAGTGTGTACTATCTACAAGATGCACGTCGGAAATTCACCAAAGATCCACAACCACTTGCATCAAGAGAGATGGAAACACCACCACATACAAGTTCCCCTCCAAGCCACATACCATCCAATTTGAACGTATATCACCTTTCCTTCACTGTCATTGGGTCAAAATCCTGGAATTCCCTCCTTAAGGCCATTGCAGATCTACCCACGGGACATAGACAGAAGCAGTTTTAAGAAGGCAGCTGACCACCACCTTCTCACAGTCAACTAGGCTCAGGCAGATGCCAAGGTCCCACAAGTGAATTAAATTAATTAAAAGTCTGGAATTAAGAGTCTAATGATGACCATGAAATCATTGCCAATTGGTTCACTAATGTCCTTTAGGGAAGGAAATCTGCCATCCTTACCCATGTGGCTTACATGTGACTCCAGACACACAGCAATATGGTTAACTCCTAACTACTCTCTGGGCAATTAGAGTTGAGGAGGAAAATTGACTGAGCTGGGATCTGTCAGAGGTGGTTCCACATTTCTATCCTTTCTTGAAGAAATTAGTTACTTGTTCTGATTTTAAACATACATCTCTGTCTTCGAGATGTCGTTTCCCTCCCACTATCAAAAAGGTTTAGTTCATCAATATTTTCCAAATTCTTACAAAAAACAGACAAAGCACAATTTTGCAAGCATCTGTATGACACAGGCAATAGGAAACCAAAGCAAGAATGATAAGATGTTGACATTGAGAAAAAAGACCCATTTTCACTTCACAATTTCAATGGTTGGATGAAAATCTCACTAATAAACAGTAAGAATCCTATTTTCAGGCATTAATGTCATATTATTACCTCATCACACTTTACTTATATGATGGTTGCTATTCTCCCAGGCAGCAGAGAGAAACTGGGTGTCACAAATTCCCGACAGCGTGTATCTGGCAGTTGCAGCTTGCAAACATCTTCACTGGGTTTCTGTCTTTGCCAAGTATTTGCCAACATCTCAGGGCTAGGTTCATGGGCAGCGAATTCCAGCATCTTTCATCCACAGAGATTGATACTAGAATTCCTACAGCGTGGAAACAGGCCCTTCAGCCCAACCAGTCCACACCGCCCCTTCGAAGGGTATCCAACCCAGACCCATTACCCTACATTTCCCCTGACTAATGCACCTAACCTATACATCCGTAAACACTATGGGCAATTTAGCATGACCAATTCATCTTTGGACCGTGAGTGGAAACTGGAACACCTGGAAAAAACCCACGCAAACATGGGGAGAATGTGCAAACTCAACACAGGCAGCCGCACGAGGCTGAAATCAAACCCAGGTCCTTGGCACTGTGAGGCAGCAGTACTAACCACTGAGCCACCATGCCGCCTCATTAACAGTGCACTAACTTCATCACATTGCTGCCTAATCTGTAATGAAATGAGTTCCAAAGGAAGAGTCAGACTGGTTTTGAAACACTAACTCTCGTCCTCTCTCTACAGATGCTTCTAGACCTGCTGAGTTTCTCCAGCATCCTTCGTGTTTGCTTCAGATTTCCAACATTTGCTGTGTTTTACTTTTATTCAAATATACCTGGGGAATCCTGGCCACAATCCATCATGTCATGACTGGTGTGGCATATGTCAAAATAAAGTCTAAAATGTTAGAAGGCCATGCAGAGATATCCCATGGTCCTCCTTATTTCAATCCTCCATGTGACAAAACATCACGGTTTCTGGCAAATCTCTTTTGCCCTTGCTGCAAATGCTATTTCACGACAAAGAAATTGTTTTACTTCTGATATTCCCCACATAAGATCACTGTAGCCATTCTGTATGATTGCAGTGACAGCAGGTGTTATTGTCACTCTCGTTGCAATGCAACCAGGGTGTTATAGAGTCATAGAGATGTACAACACGGAAAACAGACCCTTCGGTCCAACTTGGCTATGCCAACCAGATATCTAAATTAATCTAGTCCCATTTGCCAGCATTTGGCCCATATCCATCTAAACCCTTCCTATTCAGGTACCCATCCAGATGCCTTTATATACCAGCCTCCACCCCCCCTCTTCTGACAGCTCATTCAAATTGGGGAGGCACGAAGATATCCATGAGCCCAGGAACAGCAGCTGCTGACTGGCTTCCATGAGGAGAATTCGCAGCATGAGGTCTCTACAGGACATAGAGCTCCAGGGTCTACTGGCCACTACATCCTCAAGATGCAGTGCTGCTGATAAATGAGGGTATTCCCCAGGACGTCATATCAGAACCGCATCATCTATTGAGGTGGGACCTGCAACCTATTGTGATGGTGGCCACCTTATCTTAAAGAAGAGTGAAAATGTTACCTCTTCTTCTCTCTTCACAGATGCTACTAGACCTGCTGAGTTTCTCTAGCACTTTCATTGTTTGTTTCAGATGGCCGGAATCTGCAGTATTGTGCTCAAATTCGAGCATCATCCTGGCAACAATCCATCCTGAGCACACCGCTGATCATTACAAACTTATCCCAATAATCTCTGTGAAGCAGGAGTGATCGCCAGTGATATATCAAGTGCTGCCTGCAGTCAGGAATTCCCAAACATCCCTTGGCTTAATTTTTACACAACTGGCTATTGTAGATCTTTGTGGGATCTCTCAAACTTCAACTGGCAAAATGTATCAGAGCTTTTACTGAAACAGTTTGTGACAAATTAGACAGCTCTATCTAGTATTGACATGACAAGGTCCATACTACAGCAATGGCACTAGACTTTACCAAGAGAGCAGACTTGCCCTTGGTGCAGGGTACAATAGATTGCTGACATGTCATGTTGAGAGGGCCATATCATAACAGGAAAGGGTTCTATTCAGTGAATGTCCAAGTCATTTGTGACATTTGGCATCACACCTTATAAGAATGCATCCGGTACCCTGAAGAGTCAGGAGTGTGGTGTTGGAAAAGCACAGCAGGTCAGGCAGTATCTGAGGAGAAGGAAAATCAATGTTTTGGGCAAGAACCCTTCATCAGGTACCCTGAAAGCTACTGTGCTGTCTCTATACCTTGGTAATTCTTAAATTTCCTTCCAAGGATGGTTACTGGGAGATAAGGGCTACCATAGCTGATACTCAACCCCAAGGACTGAGGATCCAATACAATGTTGAAGAATGGGCCTCAGAGTGGAGCAGATACAATGGGTCTCCTCAAGATGCTCGGAAGAGTTTTGGGTATGGAAGGCCTCTCAGTACCCCTCAGAGAGAGACAGACACAGAGACAGAGACAGAGAGTGCCAGATGATCTGAGCATATCATGCTCATGCACGACAGAAGCAGGCAATGAAGGGATGTGATGGATGCTGAAGAACTAGGGAACAGCAGCAGCCTTCTGAGGAGGACGATGAGCACATTGAACTGGAGTAATGGCCTAACTTGTGAAATTTCATGAGCAAGATCTTGTGACAAAGTGGTAGTGTCCTGATCTCTGGACAAGACGACCTGTACTCGGAACCCACTTGCTTCAGAGGTGTGTCATAACATTACCAGACAGGGCTATTAAAAATAGCTATTTAAATACATAGGGTTTTTGTGACATAATGGTAGCGTCCATACCTCTGAGCCAGGAAACTTGGGTTCAGGTTCCACCTGTTCCAGAGCTGCATACATATATAGGTGGACAGGTTGATTAAAATATCTGTAATGTCTTTGGATGGGCTGTTGTGGTGCAATTGGAATACCCCTCCATCTCAAATTTCAAATCTAATGTTGACTTGGCTTTCTGTGCACCTTCATTGCATCCATAACTTTGTATTCCTCGCTTGATTCAGTCGCCCAAGGATCTTCGTGTCTTTGTCTGTTATGATCTACCTGTACTGCATGCAAAACAAAACCTTTCACTGTGTTTAGCTGCACATGAAACAAATCAAATCTGAGTCAGGAGGCCCAGGTTAAAATCCTACTTACTCCAGTGGTATGTCGTTACACTTCTGAACAGGATGAATTTAAATAAAAGAGTATTGACAATCAGGGATTCCATGATGCAGTGGTAGTGTCCCTACCTTTGAACCAGGAGGCCGAGATTCAATTCCCAGCTACCCCAGAGAGGTGTATATATATTGGCGGACAAGTTGATGAAAACATCGGTAATCTCTTTGGATAATCTGATTTGGTGTGGAGATTCTGTTGTAGCTGTTATATTCTCCTTTCAGACTAATATAACCTGTGTGAGGTGTGTGGTACTGCAAAATGCACATAGTACTCCTCATGAGCTCAAACCAGACTTAAGTAAAACTTCCTCCCCTCTATATTCATATCCACCAGTTATAAAGGCTAACATTCCATTAGCCTTTTTGATTGCTTGTCATATATCTAAAGTGACAATCCAAAACATACCAATCCATTATCTGGAGCAGCTTTTGCAGTGGAACTTATTTGCATTAGAAGCTGGCTTGTAACAGTCCAAGATCATTGAGTACATTGAACAGTTATTTTAGATAAGACATTTGCTCTGAATTTCAAGGCTGGATTAGAATGCTGATCTTGAAGGTGTAAAGGTGTCATTTTTAAACTGCATGCTGCTTATTCCCACTGGCACATAGAGTTTAATCACTGTTTATGGTCCAACTGTTTGGAACTCGAAGTGAAATTCAATACATGAATCCAGACTGTGAGCTCCAACAGAAAGGAGGGTCAAGTAAAATGCTGACTAATTACATTTGCATTAAAATTTGAAATATTCAATATTCCGTATGAAGGACAGGCGAGTTTGAATTAACACCAAAGGCAGTTTATTAAATTGAGACAGTATCTGCCAATGCCTGATAATGAGCAAATTATAAAAAGAAACTGGCAAATAAAATAATGTTTAACTGTAGAAAACATGTTCTTCTGGAATGTAATTATTCAGTACAACTAATGGAAGTTGAAGTGTGATATGTGCTTGCAGTTCATGAACTTGAAAGTTTCTTTTACTGCTTTTTCACATTTTTTTGTCAGGACCTGCAGATTATTTCACTTGTTCACTTGTAAACGGGACTCTAATTCATTGAGAGACTGCTTTTTGATAGGATTCGAAAGAGTGGAATGATGTGTTGCCCAGTTTGTTACTTAGAAATAAGAAATTCTAATTATTGAGGTCAAATTGATATTACATCCTTCCTATAATGCAGTGACCAGAACTGTATGTAATACTCGAAATGTTGCCACACCAGAGTTTTGTACGGTTGCAGCATGACCACATGGCTCCGAAACTTAATCCCTCTACCAATAAAAACTAATACACTGTATGCCTTCTTAACAACGGGTGGCACGGTGGCACAGTGGTTAGCATTGCTGCCTCACAGTACCAGAGACCTGGGTTCAATTCCCGCCTCCGGCAACTGTCTGTTTGGAGTTTGCACATTCTCCCTTTATCTGCGTGAGTTTCCTCCCACAGTCCAAAAATGTGCAGGTTAAGTGAATTGGCCATGCTAAATTGCCCATAGAGTTAGGTGAAGGGGTAAACGTAGGGGAATGGGTCTGGGTGGGTTGCTCTTCGGAGGGTCGGTGTGGATTTGTTGGGCCGAAGGGCCTGTTTCCACACTGTAGGTAATCTAATCTAATCTAAAAAAAAACTCTATCAACCTGGGTGGCAACTTTCAGAGATGTATGCACATGGACACCAAGATCTCTCTGCTCATCTACACTTCCAAGAATCTTACATTAGACCAGTACTCTTTATTCTATTCCTCCTTCCAAAGTGAATCACCTCACATTTTTCCACATTAAACTCTACTTCTCAGCGCAGTTCTGCAGCTTATCTGTGTCCCTCTGTAATCTGCAACATCCTTCAGCACTATCCACAACTCCATCGATCTTAGTGTCATCCATAAATTTACTGCCCATCATTCTCTGCCCTCATCCAGGTCATTTTTGAAAATGACAAACAGCAGTAGCCCCAAAACAGATCCTTGCGGACATGATCTGTCTCTCCTTAGTTTTTATATTAATTTAGACATGTGGGCATCACCAGCTGTGTCACCAATTATTGCCTATCCCTAATTAGCCTTGAGAAGGTGGTGACAAGCTGCCCTCTTGACCTGTCCTACCAGTCCATCTTCTCACCTATCAACTCCACCCTCCCCACCAACCTCTCACAATTACCCCCCACCTACATCAACCTCTCGCCATCCCAGCTACCTTCACCTCAGCCCCACCCCCACAACCACCCCTTCTCCTCTTTTTATCCCTCAGCTCCCTTCCCCCTCCACATCCCTGATGAAGGGCTTATGCGCAAAAAGTTGAATCTCCTGCTCCTTGGATGCTGTCTGACCTGTTGGGCTTTTCCAGTGCCACACTCGATGGACTGGTGACCAGTTATCAATGACAAAAGCCATCTATCTGCTAACAGCCATGTGATTGCCTCTTAGGTATCTGAAATGCCTGGGGCTGGGAACGAAACAAAGGAAAGGCATTTCAGTCTCCACCAATCAGGTGTTGCCTCTCCATTTTCTATTATAAGTCAAGTTCATCTGAAGACAACTTGCAGCAGTTGCTGTGACCATCAATTGAACAATCAGAGATCTTTTGAAAGGTAAATCCGTCAGCCCATGCCTTTTGCAAACTAGTAAACTATCCAGAGAAGGACAACTCAGAAACAGCAAACTGACCAGAACATAAAAATCACCTTAGAAACCTCATGAACAGGTACCACGGAGTTGTTTTTGAATTGTTTTCCTCCAGCTATAAGACATACTTCCTTTTTATCTTTTCCACGTCCACATGTGTAAGAGGAAGTTTCCAGTTTTAATTAGTAGTGTTATATACCAATGGTTTACAACTGTTTACCTGTAGCTAAACTCTATTTATTTGAGATAATTAATATTTCTTTAAGTATAGAAACCTGGTCCATGCTTTTTTTGTCAAATTGACTGGCAAATTATCGAATTTTGCATAGTTTTTAAAATCATTTATTTTTGTCTTAACTCTGAGAACAATAGGTTTTGATTTCTATCTCGTTATCCCAGTTAGTCATGACGAAAGAGTAGACAATGGCACTGCAGTAATTATAACGTATCTAGATTTTCAAAAGACCTTTGATAAGATGCCCCCACCCACCTCCAGCAACCTAATGAATGAGGTCAGAGAATATGGAGACAAAGGACATGATACAGAATAGATAGCCAACTGGCTTTCAGCCAAAAAGTTAAGAATGGGAGAGAAGGGTAGTTCTTCAATGTGGAGAAAGGTTGGAAATAGTATTGCAATGGATCAATGATGGGACGATGGACGTTCATAACACATTAGCAAAAATATAATTTCTAAATTTGCGGGGAATATGCAATACTAAAGAGAATACTACAATACTGTAACAATACAGAAGGATAGTAAGAAATTTGTAGAATGGGCAAACAAAAATCCAAAAACAAAAATCCAAAAGACACAGGAGCAGAAGTAGGCCAAAACAGGAAATGATGTTCAACGTAAATAATTGTGACACACTTTGGGAAGAAGAATTATTACTTGGACAAGCAGGTCTATATTGGATAAAGGA
This sequence comes from Chiloscyllium plagiosum, assembly GCF_004010195.1. Taxonomy (NCBI): domain Eukaryota; kingdom Metazoa; phylum Chordata; class Chondrichthyes; order Orectolobiformes; family Hemiscylliidae; genus Chiloscyllium; species Chiloscyllium plagiosum. Next base: position 3,319,053 of record NC_057723.1, read on the forward strand.
ACAAAGATATTTTGGGGATATAACTAATCAGACACTAAAAGTTGTACATCTTCGCCAAGCCGAAAGAATAACAAATCAAATCCTGAGCTTTATTGCCAGAGGGATATAATTGAAATGCAGAGAAATTATTCACAACCTGTATCAAACATTTGTTAGATCATACTTCAAGTACGACATAATTTGTGGTCATCCTATTTTAAGACAGGGACCAGAAATGAGTGAGAGAACATTTACAAGGATGACACAGAAATAAGCAGGTTTTCATATATCAAGGAAGGATTGACAAACTCGATCTCTTTTCTTTCACAAAGAGAAAATGGGAGATGAATAAATCGAGTTCTTTTAAAGTGTTGATAGGTTTTCATATTTGGATGCATCTGTTTCCTACTGTGGGGAAGAGCATAAACTGGAGACCATCAATACAAAACAGTCATGAAGAATTCCAATAAGGAATTCAGAAAAAATCTCTTTGCTCACATGATGAGAATGTAGAATGGGCTACCACAGAGAGTAGTTAAGGTGATCAGTGTAGATACATTAAATGGGAAGCTAGACAACGTATGAGGGAGAAGGGAGGAGTTCATGGTGTGATGAAAGTTTAAAATATATCCATATTTAGGAAATTACATTCTAAAGTTAAGGTAAATTGTTTTTTTTTGGTTTTCAGCTCTGTGAATGCCCAATTTGTGTTTTATTAATGCTCATTTGGAAGGCACAGAAGACAGAAATTCTGTGACATAAGCTGAATGATTCAACCAGTTACCTGATGAGATAACTGCTACTTAGTGTCAACCTGGGGTTTTTAATGAACAGTGAAGAGAAGGCTAATGGTCATAACCTGGTTAAATTTGGAAGAAGCATTTTATTCCAGCAGAACAGTTTGTAGAAGTCTTCAATCCATCAGAGAAAGAATTGTTGAGCTTTTTGACCAGCCTCAAAGTCATCAGTATCAGAGAAAAGTCAGTGAGTTAACCTGTGTGTGACAGGGATGGATGGGGATCATCACATCTGGTGAATGTGTAGAAAGTTGCCAAAAGAGAACACTTTCAATCTTGTCAGTTCAGTAAGAAATTTTAAAATGAAGATAGAAGCAATAATTCCCTGGAGTTTAGTATCTGGAAAAAAATATTCCTGGGATAAAGAGTTAACTCTCTCTCAATGTGGCATATGGTAAGATTTTTCTAATTTTTCACATCTAATTTTTTTTTTACCCCTACATATAACTGTAGTGATTGCAACAATGGCAAGGTAGATCACATTGATTACGAGTTCCCTGATTGGAGCTGTTACCCTGGGCCAATCAGGGAGCCCTGGCTGACAGTTATAAACAGGAGATTCAGAAGGTATCCAAATCTAGGGACTGGCTTTGACATGGTCAGAGCCCATGTACTGTGCACACATAAATAAAGGGTGACTTGGTGACCGGACACCAGCCTCTGTGCAGTTATTTTAGTAATAAATGTATATTTCTTTGTCAAATGATTTTGATAGAGAGCATCCTATGAATAATGCCCAGTGACTGACCTGAAGAAGGGCTCATGCCCAAAACGTCAATTCTCCTGCTCCTTCGATGCTGCCTGACCTGCTGCGCTTTTCCAGCAATACATTTTCAGCAATGACTAACCACCAAAGCAAACAAAATATAAGCTAAAGAGAGAGATTTCACTCTGGGTCTGGACTTGTCCAGAATTACCTTTAGGATTTAATGATAAATTTGGAGAAGGAACGGTAGGAAAAAAAAGAGTTGAAAAAAGTGTGGTGCTGGAAAAGCGCAGCAGGCCAGGCAGCATCCGAGGAGCAAGAGAATTGACGTTTCGGGCATAAGCCCTTCCTCAGGAATGAGGCTGGTGTGCCAAGCAGGCTGAGATAAAAGGTAGAGGGGAAGGAATTTGGGGGAGGGGCGCTGGGAATACGATAGGTAGAAGGAGGTGAGGGTGAGGGTGATAGGC
>NC_057723.1:3321009-3353643 GCF_004010195.1 Chiloscyllium plagiosum
TTGGCGGAGTGGGAGGGGGAGTTAAAGTGTTCAGCCAGGGGGCAGTTGGGTTGGTGGGTGCGGGTGTCCCAGAGGTGTTCCCGAAACGTTCCGCAAGTAGGCGGCCTGTCTCCCCAATGTAGAGGAGACCACATCGGATGCAGTGGATACAGTAAATGATATGTGTGGAGGTGCAGGTTAATTTGCGACGGATATGGAAGGATCCATTGGGGCCTTGGAGGGAGGTGAGGGGGGAGGTGTGGGCGCAAGTTTTGCACTTCTTGCGGTTGCAGGGGAAGGTGCCGGGATGAATGTAGATTTCTCCAGCTTCCTCATTTCCCCTCCACCCACCTTATCTCAGTCCCAACCCCCGGATTCAGCATGCCCTCTTGACCTGCAATCTTCTTCCCGACTTCACTGCCCCCACCCCCTCTCCGGCCTATCACCCTCACCCTCACCTCCCCCCACCTTTTATCTCAGCCTGCTTGGCACACCAGCCTCATCCCTGAGGAAGGGCATATGCCGAAACGTCGATTTTCCTACTCCTCGGATGCTGCCTGGCCTGCTGCGCTTTTCCAGTGCCACACTTTTCAACTCTGGTCTCCAGCATCTGCAGTCCTCACTTTCTCCAATGTGGGAGAAAACTAAAGTTGAGCATAAACACGAGAATCGACTGTTTCAGCTGAATTACCTGTGCCCTATCATTTAGATACATTGTATGCACAGAAACACATTATGGACCAGACCAAACCTCCTTCAAATGTATCAAGGAGATAGTCCAAATCCTAAAATGTTCTTATTTAAAGGCAAGTGTAAGACGTTGTGTTCCAGATGTAATTTGATTAGTTATTCTACTCAGCTTTGAGCAAAGCACACGTTATTTTTACCCTGCAGTTCAAAAACAAACAAAAGGAAGAAAAAATTGAAATAACTTAACTTTGTTGGATTATTTATCTTCTAAACAGCAACTGTTCCAATATAGTAACATCCCATAAACACAACTAGGCGAAAGTGAGGACTGGAGATCAGAGTCTAGATTAGAGTGGTGCTGAAAAAGCACTGCAGGTCAGGCAGCATCCAAGGAGCAGGAGAATCGACATTTTGGGCAAAAGTCCTTCATCAGGAATCATACCCTTGTCAAAAGCAAATTCAGTAAACTGGATCATTTCACATGGCATACTAGCAACAGGAAGAGAATTCCAGCTTTTAGCTATAATAGAGAGGAATTAGAGCTTCCACATCCAGCTTCAAGACTCCAGCAACTGCAGAAAGCTGAAACTAAAATCCTGTTTCTGTGGGAGCCTGATCCCACCCATTCAGGCTGCTTCTATTGTTCCAACAGTTTTTTTAAAAACCCATGGTCTCACAAGCTGTTTACTTCTTCGTTCAGAACAGACAGCTCAGTACCTCTGTCTCAACCTCTCTTCATAAAAAAACAAACTACACCCTTAAAGTCAACATATTGTCACACACATTAGTAGCCCTTGTCATACTGGGGACCTCACTGCCTCCGGACAGTAAAGAGAGTGAAATAAAGATCTGAAAATTATCAGCTTCCAGAACACATGAGATAAGGAGTAGACCTTCAAGCTTTTGAGTCTGGTCTGTGCCTTCCAATCAGGTCTATCTGCATCTCCATCTGCATTCTTTGATTGGTAATCTTTAATAATCTTACCTTACAAAAATCTCAGTTTTGAAACTTTGGCTGAACCCCAAGACTCGACTATGTTGGAGATAGACATTTGCTGAATTGGTAAAGTCACCAAGGGCAGCACGGATGCTCAGTGGTTAGTTCTGTTACTTCACAGCATGAGGCACCAGTGTTCAATTCTAGCCTTGCACAGCTGCCTGTGTGGAGTTTGCACAGTCTCCTCTTTTCTGTGTGAGTTTCCTCTGTGTGAGTGCTCCGGTTTCTTCCCACAGTCCAAAGATGTACAGGTTAGGTGGACTGGCCATGATAAATTGCCTACAGTATGCAGACTAGATGGATTAGTCATGGGAAATGCAGGGTTACAGGGATGGGGTGGATCTGGTTTGGGATGCTATTCAGAGATTCAGTGTGGACTTGGGCTGAATGACCTGCTTCCCAGAGGACTTCACATTAGAGAGAAACGACTAGTGATGGTTTAATCTGAGGGCCACCACACCTCAGATGAGAGAAGATGTTGAGAAGGAGAGTCCTTCATGGTAACCTCAGCCAATGGGGGAGTTGACTCTGTGTTATTGGTGTCACTCTGTATTGTAAACCAGCTGTCTAGCCAAATGACATAATGCCGTCTAGGAAGATGTGCTCCTTTGTTGTCTGGAGAACAATATCTTCAGTCACAGAGCACCCTTCTCATATTTTGTTCCATAGAGCTGTTGCAAAGGGATGCAATAAAATTTACCAGGCCACTTTAATCTGCACAAACCCACCCTATGCCCTCCATCTGCACCAATGCTTCTAACAGCAATTACATCAAAGTGGTTATATCCAGGTCAATATCTCCAGTTAAGCTTTCGATTTTTCCCTATGTTGATGGCTTTGATATATTTTTAAGTAACATGAGATGCCTTCAGGCTTTTGAAGATAAGCTTCACTTCAATTTTTATTTCATCTCAGAAGTCACAACGCTGCAGTGGCTGAGGATCAATGTCAGATTCCATGTCTAGTATTCAATCTAAATTCAGGGACTTCAATTTCCGACAGGATTGTTCTTCAGCATCACTCGCCATCACTCCCAGTTTTGTTTCTGAAACTGGGTGATAGGACATGCTGCACAGCATTTAACATCATCACTCTTATCTATGACCACTCTTGGCTGCAGTGTTTTAATTTCATATCAGCAAGTTGAACCATCGAATGATATAGTACAGTGCTAAGATCCACCAGGATTTAACTCAGGAGCTGAGTTAGGGACCAATAACTTTCTTCTTAAAGTGACACACTGTGAAATCCCAAGTATTTCATCAGACAATTAAAATGGTAAGATTACAACTAAAGGCAAAGTCACATTCAAGGCCATGGGCTGACTGCTAGAAATTGAGACTAGTGTTAGTTTTGTTGTACAAACCTTGTTGGGTTTATAGACCTATTCTGTACTGTCTGAATCAATGATGCTACTGCAGATTCTGTAGACCTGCAGCAAAGACATCGATACAGCATTTGTGGAGAGAGATACAGAGTTAACATTTCAAGTTCAATCTGACTCCTCTTCAGAACTGAGAGGAGCTCAAAAGTGATGCTTCTGTAGGTTGTTGACAAAGACAGGAAGAACAAGCAAAACAGACAGTTGAGTGTTGTCAATGCCAGTTTGGAGCATTTTCGGAGTAATTGATGACTCGCAGTTTTTTGTGAAATTCTAAATTTACTAGTTGTACAAACAAATCCTGCTCGAGTGTTTTTCAAACCCCACTCTCAGTTGCACGGACATTTCAATGACATTCAGCTACCTTTCAAATCATTCCCTATTCTCCTATGGGGTCTGAATCCAACACGTCACTATACCTAATGGGGCCAGGGAATTTCTGACTGCACAGAACTATCCAAATACTCTAGGATCATCTCCAACTAATCCCTTTCGAGTGAGACCCACGTCCAATGAAAGAATAAATTAGCTCTGCAAAGCAGGAGAATAAGTCAGTCTACAAATCAATGCAGGGCACAGGTTTTCTCACCCTAGGACGAGGCTTTATGTAAACTCTGAGGTATGACAATAGACGGTAGCCCTGTCTGTCCTCCCAGAGGGAGGTTATGAAAAAATACCATGACATTCTTTTAAGAGGGAGCAGGAGCAATGTTCCCTGTATGGTGAGTGGCCAGATTTTGTTGCATTTGAACTGCTTCAGTTTCTGAGGAATCACACATGATGCTGAACATTGTGCAATCATTGGCAAACATCCCTACTTCTGACCTAATGATGGAGGGAAGATCATTGAAGATAGTTGGGCCGAGGACACTACCCTGATGTCCTGGAGGAGATGAGATAACTGACCTCTAGCAACCACAACTATCTTCTTATGTGCCAGGTATGACTCCAACCAGCAGAGAGTTTGCCCCCAATACCCATTGATTCCAGTTTTGCTAGGACTCCTTGACACCACAATCTGTCAAATGCAGCCTTGATGTCAAGGGCTGTCACTCCCCCCTCCCCTCTGGAATTCAGCCCTTTTGTCCATGTTTGAACCAAGGCTGTAATGAGATCAGGAGCTGGGGAACCCAAGAGGAACCCAAACTGGGCATCACTGAGAAGGTTGTTGCTGATCAGGTGCTGCTCGATAGCACTGTCGATGACCCCTTCCATCACTTTACTGATGATCAAGAGTAGACTGATGGGGCGACAATTGGCTGGGCTGGATTTGTCCGGCTTTTCGAGTACAGGACAGTGAATAATTTTCCACATTGTCGGGTAGATGCCATTGTTGTAACTATACTGGAAGAGCTTGGTTAGGGAAGCGGCAAGTTCCGAAGGACAGGTCTTCAGTATTAATGCAGTATTATCAGGGCCGCAACCTTTGCAGTATCCAATGTCTCCAACCATTTCTTGACATCATGTGGCGTAAATCAAATTGGCTGAGACAGGTATCAGTGATGCTGGAGACCAGTCAAGGAAACAGAGATGGGTCTTCCACTCAGCACTTCTGGCTGAAGATTGCTGTGAAAGCTTCAGCCTTCTCTTTTGCACTGATGTGCTGGGCTCCTCCATCATTGAGGATGGGGATAATTGTGGAGCTTCCTCCTCCATTGAGTTGTTTAATTGTCCACCACCATTCAGAACTAAATAAATATATCTGTTGTATGTTTCCTGTTTGTAGACAATAAGAAGTCGTGCTATTGGATTTGTGCCCAAGTATTCATTCAATACCATTTCCAGTCTGAATATTTTTATCACTCACAGTCTGCTCTGTGACTCTGTGAACCACCTGTTATATGCTTGCCTTGTCTGGGGGTGAAAACTTTACATTTGCTCTGATGTGCTTCAGTTTTTCTCCTTACACCAGCGCTTCCTGGCTATGTGCTGAATAGTTTGTCCCCTCAGCTGGTGTTACACTACATTTACATTTTTCCATGGCCTGCTATTGACCAGTTCATCCTCACTTTCTGTTTGTGAAGTCTCCACACTAATTACTGGCTCTGCTGCTGGTCTTACTTTGGGTTTTTTCCATATATTCTCCCGCTGTTGTGCCGTTTCTACAGAGCATGGGTAGAGGATTGGTTACTGAACAGGTAGCAAGGAGTGGGGATAAATGAATGATTTTCTGGTTGGCGATCAGTGGCTAGTGGTGTACCTCAGGGATCAGCATTGGGATCACAATTGTTTATAATTTACATCAATGATTTAGAGTTGTGGATCAAATATTACAGATTATAGATAACACTAAGATGAGTGGTAGAGCAAGGTGTGGTAAGGACACTGCAAATCTTTAGAGGGATATAGCTAGGTTACATGAGTGGGCAAGGGTCTGGCAGATGAAGTAAAATATTGGTAAATGCGAAGTCATCCATTTTGATCAGGATAAACAGCAAAATGGGTTAATATTTAAATGGTGAAAACTTGCAGGATGCTGCCTGTGCAGAGGGACCTGGGTGTCCTTGTGCATGAATCATAAAATGTTGGCTTGCAGGTGTAACAGGTCATTAAGAAGGCAAATGGAATACTGTTCTTCATGCTAGAGGGATGGAGTTTAAAAACTGGAAGGTTATGCTGCAGCTGTATAAGGTGCTGGTGAGTACTGTGTACAGTTTTGGTCTCCTTACTTGAGAAAGGATGTAGTGGCACTGGAGGGGGTACAGAGGAGGCTCACTAGGTTGATCCGAGAGCTGAGGAGGTTGGCATATGAGGACAGATTGAGTTGACTTGAACAATGCTTATTAGAATTTAGAGGAATGAGGGCATCTTATAGAAATATATAAAGTTATGAAGGGAATAGATAAGATCAAAGCAGGGAGGTTGTTTCCATTAACAGGTGAAACTAGAACTAGGGTACATAGCCTCAAAATAAAGGGGAGCAGATTTAGGATGGAGTTGAGGCGGAATTCTTCACCCAAAGGGGTTGTGAATCTGTGTAACTCCCTGCCCAGTAAAGCAGATGAAGCTACCTTGTTGAATGTTGTTAAGGCAAAGACAGATTTTTGACCAGTACAGGAATTAAGGGTTATGGCGAACAGACGTGTAAGCGGAGCTGAGGCCACAAAATCACAGACCATGATCTCATTGAATGGCGGAGCAGGCTCGAGGGACCAGATGGTCTACTCCTGCTCCTAGTTCTCACATGTTTACAGCCGCAATATCACCACAACCTGTTTCTTTCTCTCACTCCTTCACAGGATGAGAGCATCACTGACTGGGACAGTATTTATTGCCAATCCTTCTTTCCCCTTGAGAAGGTGGGGGTGAGCTGCCTTCTTGAACCGCTGCTATCTAGTTGCTGTAGGGAGACCCACAATGCCCTTAGGGAGGGAAGTCCAGGATCTTCACCTGATGACACTGAACAAATGGTGATGTATTTCAAGTCAAGATTATGAGCGGTTTGGAAAGGAACTTGCCCCTGGTGATGTTCCCATGTATCTGCTGCCTTTGTGCTTCTGGATCAGGTTGCATGGTGGCTCAGTGGTCAGTAGTGCTGCCTCACAGCACCAGGGACCTGGGCTCAATTCCAACTTCGCGTGACTGTCTATATGCAGTTTGCATATTCTCCCATGTCTGTGTGGGTTTCCTCTTGGTGCTCCAGTTTCCAAAGTTGGACATGCTGATTTGTTCAATTGTGTCTCGGGATGTGCAGGTTAGGTCGATCAGCCATGGGGAATGTTGGGTTATGGGGTTATGCAGTCGAGGTGGTGGGTGTAGGAGGTGTTGTTGAAGGAATTGTTCACATAAGTGGAGGAAATGGCAGAGACCCAGGTAATATCCTGAGGACCTGGGTTCTAATCCCACCACAGCGGACAGTAAAATTTGAATTCAATACAAGTTTGGAATTAAGAGTCTAATAGCGACCATGAATCCATTGTTGATTGTTGGAAAAACTTGCTAATGTCCTTTGGGGAAGGAAACTGTCTGGTCTGCATGTGACTCCAGACCCACAGCAATGTGGTTTACTCATAACAGCCATCTGGGCAATAAATGATGCCCACATCCTCGTGGTGAATAAAACAAAATTCAGCTAACAATCATGGAGTGATAAATGGGAGCTATGTCGAAAGCTTTATCCGTCTCATGTTCCCTGTAAGCTGTGCACATGTGCAGCCACACATCAGCTAAAAGCACCACCAGTGTATGACATCCGCTCTGGTTAAATATACCACTCCGATGAATCAGGGCATAACAAGAATTAAAGGGAACATTTGTGGGTGGCACGGTAGCTCAGTGGTTAGCACTGCTGCCTCACAGCACCAGGGTCACAGGTTAGATTCCAGCCTCGGGTGACTGTCTGTGTGGAGTTTGCACGTTCTCCCAGTGTCTGCGTAAGTTTCCTCAAGTTCCTCCAGTTTCCTCCCACAATCTAAAGATGCGCAGGTCGGGTGAATTGGCTATGCTCAATTGCCCGTGATGTTAGGCGCATTAGTCAGAGGGAAATGGGTCTAGGTGGGTTACTCTTCAGAGGGTCACTGTGGACTGGTTGGGCTGAAGGGCCTGTTTCTACACCGTAGGGAATCTAATCTAATCATTACTTATGTCCAAGTCTACAGGGATCTCCCATAAACAGCCAGGTGTCACCTGCAAAGCTGACCACGCATCCAGAGCCCACTAACTGTTGGTTTACTTTGTTCTTCAAGTTATGCTGATTTTCTTAGACAAACAGTCATGTTTTTAAAGCTTTTATGATATTAAAATATTTGATTTACCGAGAAACCAACCAGTGTCCAGCATTGAATTTATTAAACCTTTCAGGATAGGCATTTTTTTATCATTATCATTGATCTTAAATGACTTTACTCCCAGGAAGAGAACTGGACTAAGATTAAAAGGATTATTTTTTAATTGGAGAAAAGCATTTTCAGCCAAGTTAATAAATCTGGACCAATTTACCGCTCTCAAAAACATCAAGGAACGCCTGTTAATGCAAGGAGAGGAAAGATGATTACATTACACTCCATCACACTGCTCAATCCTGTTGTTTCTTAAAAGATTTGAGGTTTGTGTTTGTGTAAATAAATTTTAGTGCAACAGATTTCCGAATTGCACTCAAAGCAGAAACTGATTCTGTTCTGTTTTTGACTGATAACAACTATAACTCTGATTTTATTTGTCCATGCATATTCACAAAGCTTGGACTTGCTGCATGAAAAATCCATGGCATTGTTACATCATAAGTGGAGGCTATTCTGCCCATTAAGCTCAGCCATTCCCACCTTGACGCTGCAGCCATGCTTCGAACTCTTACCAAATTCCATATTGAGAACCAATTGAATCTGCCTCCACTACAATCTGAGGCAGTTCACCACTCCCTGTGTGAAAAGCTACCTCCTCATCTTGCTTTTTAATCTTTTGCTGATCACTTTAAATCTGTTTTCAATACTTACCCTTCATTAGGAACAGTTTCTTCCTATCAAATCGTTCTACACTCATCATGCTTTCGATCATCTCTGTTAAATTTCTCAAAGTTCTCTTCTCCAAAAAGATCTCCAGATTTCCCAATCCACCGACACAACTGGAGTTTTCAGCCCCAGAATCATTCACACTGATCTTTTCTCAAATGTCTTCATACCCTCTGTAACATGTGATGTTTAGAATGGGATAGAACACTCCTGCCAAGTCTAAACCAGAGTGCTGATAACGATCCATCATAACTTGCTTATTTTGAACTGCATAAGCTCAGGATCATAAATGCCTTTTTAAACTACCTTCTGCCACATTCAATAATGTTCATACATATACCCTCCAACTCACCACCCTTTTCGAACTGTACCCTTTACTTCATATCATCTCTCTTCATTGTTTCTGCCAAAATGTATCACTCCCTTGCACTTCTCTTGCACCAGATTTCACTTCGCTCAACCCCTTTCATTCCAACCTGTGTTCTCACTATCCAGTTCTCAATAGAATTTGGCTTCACAGTTCTGTTGCGGCTTGTGCAATGATTTCTCCCTGAGATCGAAAGCCGATACCAAAATGCTCTTTCATAGAAAATATTCCTTTGAGGTGCAAAAGAAAAGCCTCAAACATGTCAATTGTATCCCTGAAGCTCCAATTATCCTCACCCTCACCACAAATAAACTTATTACATATCTCTGACACTTCTTTGCCTGCGGCATGCAGTAAAGTATTGATCTGTACTTTGTTCTGCAAAGCTTACTGCTGTTATAGATATTCAAAGGGTCAGTTTCATTTTCTCCAACTTCAACATTTCTTTTGTAGTCTCTCTCAATTTTCATCTCTTCATCATTAATAGCCATGCTTTCAGCTTCCCAGGATCTGGAATTCTTTCAGTAAAAGATTTCTGCCTCTGTCTGTCTGTCTCTCTCTCTCTTCCTTCCTTTAAGACTTTCTTTCTTGGACCAAGCTAAAATTCATGCAACACCAGGTGATAGTCCAACAGGTTTGTTTGTAAGGTGTTGTTTGATTTTTAACTTTGTCCTTTGCTCCTCCACTTAATTTCTTTCACCAAGCTTTTAGTTATCTGTTACCTTATTGCTATTGTTTCATAACTCAGTCACTATTTATCCTATTTGTACTTGCAGAGTTACATTGTACTTTGCTCAAAAACTGCGTGAATTCATGTAAGACTCTGTTATCTCACTTTTTAAGATTGGAATCAGTCTAAACATTATGGCACAGACAGGGAACACAGGGGGCTAAGACCGTCAACATATTGTCTGGCTGACATCAATTGTTACAGTTAACCTGAGAATGTAACTTTTAAAAAAAAAGTTTTGTGATTTACACATAAAAGAAGTGAAATTATCATGGTCATTCTAACAGATGAGAGACTCAACAAACAATCAAGGTATTTTTCAATGTATTATTTCAGTTACATCACACTGCAACCTTTTGCTATAAATTCTATGTCTTACAATTGTGTACTCCACAATCACCTGATGAAGGAGCGGCGCTCCGAAATCTAGTGTACTTCTAATTAAACCTGTTCGACTATAACCTGGTGTTGTGTGATTTTTAACTTTGTACACCCCAGTCCAACAACGGCATCTCCAAATCATATCTTATCTACATCCCTTATAACCTAATTTCTTTATCTTTATTTTTTGACTATTCCATGAAGTAATGCTTAACTTTTTAACTTTCATTTCTCTTACTACTTTACACCTGCGTTTCATTGGACCTTGGTACCTAAATTGACAACATTATACAATTTTCCCTGTACGCCTGTACTTGGATACACATGACCACAATATCTAAAATCTAAAAATAATCTCAATCTGTGGACCTTCTCAAGGTGCCTGAGAATGTTAAAGTCATGGTATAAATGTATTCTGTTAATCTAATTGAATTCAGAATTTTAAACCTTTTGTTTTAATCTCTCTTGTCACACCATATTTAGTCACTTCTTCTCTGAATACCCCGGTTGTTTTCTTGGAGTTAGAGAAGGCTGAGATGGGGATCTCGTTGAGGTGTATAAGATTACGAGGGGCATGGGCAGGGGCATGGAAAGCAACTGTTTCCCTTAATCTAAGGATCAATAACAAGGAGCATAATTTCATGTTCAAGGAGATTTGAAGAAAACAAATTTACATCCAGAGGAGGGGATGGTTCTGGAATGCACTGCCTGGGAGGGTACATGAGGTGGGAAACCTCACAATCTGTGAAATGTACTTGGATGAGTCTTTAAAATATCACAAAGGTCAATTCACCACAGGCCTACCAGCCCATAAGACTGCTGTCTCATTGGAGACAGATTACCTGTGATGGTTTAACCTAAGGTTCACTACATCTCAGGCAAGGGGAGAGATTGAGAAGGAGAGACCTCAAACAGTGCAGGAATTAAAGTCATTGTTGGCATACCTCTGCATCACAAACCGGCCATCCAACCAACTGAGCTGACCAACATCAAAACATAGAAGGCTCTGGGTCAAGTGCTGAAAAATGGGACTCATGTAGATAGGTTGGTCCAGACTCAATGGGTTAAACAGCCTCTTCTGTACTGTCTATGACTCAATGACAGGCCAAGTGTATTTGTCAATTTACATTCTAGTCCAAATTCCAGAATATAATCACCGAGAAATGCCAGTAGCTGTCATTGTCACACCAAATAGTGCCATGAAAAGACAATAACCTGTGCCAATATAGCACCTGGCACTTGAGGGAGGTCACCCAATATCATATTTTGCAGCCCCTTATGGTTCATAAATAATGAAGTAATGCAGGAGGTCATTCAGCCCAGCATGCACAACTTCTTAAAAGAGCTACATAATTACTATTCTCACTCCCCACACATTGCCCAAGGTTCCAGATACTGTTTCCTTTGTGAAGACCTCTCTCGCAGAGGCTATCATGAGACTGCTAAACATTCCTACTACAAGGAGTAGCTGAAGTGAAATACCTAGATGCATTTCAAATGAAAATAGATAAGCAAATCAAACAGAAACAAATAGAGGTGCATCCTGATAGTACTATAAACACCAGCATAGACTAGTTGGGCCAAATGGCCCACTTTCATGCTGGAAATTTATGCAATTCTTTTTGAAGTTAACTGTTGAATCTGTTTCCACTGTCCTTTCAGGCAGTACATTCCAGATCACAATGAATTGCAGTAACCACAAGGATGCTCCTCACCCCACCTTGGGTGTTCTTTCAAAATGTTTATTGTTTTTAATAATCCTCTTGCCAACAAAAGCAGTTACTTCCCTTTTACCCAATCAGAAGCCCTCATTATTTCCAGACTGATCTTCAACCTTGTTTGATATTATCAGAACAACTCTAACCTCCTGGTCTTTCCAAAAAAACTCAGGTCAAAAGAGACCATTGTTTGAGAATCTCAACATCATCCTAACACACAGCCCCTCCCAATGTTAGCTTTCAATTAAAGTTGATCTCTACTTGCTAATTTATACCATTCCTCCAATGCAGTAATAGATTGATTCAATTTAGGTTCATCAATTAAACTCCAGAGATAAAAGGCTGGTTGAACTAAGAGAGATTGTGTTGTTCAGACCTATACCCCCCCCCCCCCACCCCCATAGTTTTAGGCTTAAGGGGTGCAGATTTAAAACAGAGATGAGGAAAAATTATTTCTCTTAAAGGGTCATGAATCTGTGGAAATTGTCCAACTCCAGAGTGTGTTGGATGCTGGGATACTGAGTAAGTGTAAGGAGGAGGCAGACAGAGTTTAAATTAGTGATGAGTCATGGGGAGTGGGCAAGAAAGTGGAGTTGAGGTCAAGATGAGATCAGCCATGATTGTATTGAATGGAAGGGGAGGCTTGAGGGGCTGAATGGTCTACTCCTGTTCCTAGTTTACATAGAATATTACAGCGCAGTTCAGGCCCTTCAGCCCTCGCTGTTGCACCAACCGGTGGAACCAATCTGAAGCCCATCTAACTACACTATTCCATTCTCATCCATGCGCCTATCCAGTGACCATTTAAATGCACTTAAAGTTGGCGAATTTACTACTGTTGCAGGCAGTACATTCCATGCCCCTACTACTCTCTGAGACAAGAAACCATCTCTAATATCTGTCCTATATCTATCACTCCTCAATTTAAAGCTATGTCCACCCATACTAGCCATCACCATCTGAGGAAAAGGGCTCTCCCTGTCCACCTTATTTAACGCTCTGATTATTTTATATGTCTCAATTAAGTCATCTCTCAACCTTCTCTGTAACAAAAACAACCTTAAGTCCCTTAGCCTTTCCTCGTAAGACGTTCCCTCTGTCCAGGCAACATCCCAGTAAATATCCGCTGAATGCTTTCCAAAGCATCCACATCCTTCCTATAATGTGGTGACCATAAATGTACGCAATACTCCAAATGTGGCCGCACCAGTGTTTTGTACAGCTGCAGCATGACTTCATGGTTTTGTAACTCAATCCCTCTACCAATAAAAGCTAATACACCGTATGCCTTTTTAACAACCCTATCAACCTGGGTGGCAACTCTTAAGGATCTATGAAACCTGAACACCAAGATGTCTCTGCTCATCAACACTACCAAGAATTTTACCATTAGCCCTGTACTCTGCATTCCTGTTACTCCTTCCAAAGTGAATCACCTCACATGTTTCTGCATTAAACTCCTTTTGTCATCTCTTAGCCCAGCTCTGCAGCTTATTAATTGAGGGGTGATAGATATAGGAGAGATGTCAGAGGTGGGTGGCACAGTGGCTCAGTGGTTACCACTGCTGCCTCACAGCACCAGGGTCCTGGGTTCAATTCCCACCTGTCTGTGTAGAGTTTGCATAATCTCCCTGTGTCTGCGTGGGTTTCCTCCCACAATCCAAAGAAGTGCAGGTCAGGTGAATTGGCCATGCTAAATTGCCCACTGTGTTAGTCAGGGGTAAATGTAAGGTTGGGGAATGGGTTTGGGTGGGGTTTTTCTTCAGAGGGGTGGTGTGGACTTAGTTTCATCTGCAAATTTAGTAACCCATCCTATCCCCTCATCCATTTATAAAAATGACAAACAACAATAGACCCAAAACAGATCCTTGCTGTACCCCACTAGTAACTGAACTCTAGGATGAATATTTCCCATCAACCACCACCTTCTGTCTTCTTTCAGCTAGCCAATTTCTGATCCCAACCGCTAAATCCCCCTCAATCCCATGTCTCCGTATTTTGTGCAATAACCTACAATGGGGAACCTTATCAAATGCCTTATTGAAATCCATATATACCACATCAACCACTTTACCCTCATCCAGCTGTTTGGTCACCTTCTCAAAGAACGCAGTAAGGTTTGTGAGGCACAACTTACCCTTCACAAAGCCGTGTTGACTGTCCCTAACCAACTTATTCCTCTCTAGATGATTATAAATCCTATCTCTTATAACCTTTTCCAACACTTTACCCACAACTGAAGTAAGGCTCACTAGTCTATAATTACCAGGGTTGTCTCTACTCCCCTTTTTGAACAAGGGAACAACATTTGCTATCCTCCAGACTTCTGACACTGTTCCTGCAGACAATGTTAAAAATCACACAACACCAGGTGATAGTCCAGCAAGTATATTTGGAAGCACTAGCTCTCGGAGCTTTGCTCCTTCATCAGGTGGTTGTGGAGAATAAAATTATAAGACACAGAATTTATAGCTGAAGTTTACAGTGTGATGTAACTGAAGTCATATATTGAAAAAGATCTGCTTTGTTTGTTAAGTCTCTCATCTTTTTGAATGACCATGAGCTGTTGGAAACAATCTCTCTCTCTCTCTCTCTCTCTCTCTCTCCCCCCATCGAACATCAACCTGTAAGCATCTGTTCCATTTTTTAACTGTGTTTCAGGAGGGTTTGCTTATTGGGACTGTTTTGTATATTCAGAACAGTATAATTCAGTCTAGTTTGGATAGACTGAGTTCAGTCTGGGTTCTTTATTCTATTCTTTGTGTTTCATTGTGTAATTTTGTAAATAAAGTTTTGTCTGTTTTAATACCTAGTAGTCAACCTCGCTAACTTAATCTGGGTAATTTACACTTACCAAAACAAATTGCAAAGTTATGGTCTGGGCTGCCTGCTTAAGAATATTTTGAGTGGTCTCGTCTAGACCATAACACTTTCCATTATGTAAGTAAACATAATTGAATTGTGGTCACTATCACCAAAGTGCTCACCAACCTCCAAATCTAACACCTGGCCAGGTTCATTACCAAGTGGCAAATCTAATGTGACCTCGTCCCTTGTTGGCCTGTCTACATACTGTGTCAGGAAACCCTCCTGCACACATTGGACAAAAACTGACTCATCTAAGGTATTTGAACTATAGTATTTCCAGTCAATATTTGGAAAGTTAAAGACCCCCATAACAACTCCCCTATCACTCTCGCTCCTATCCAGAATCATCTTTTACATCTGATCCTGTACATCCCTGGAACTATTCGGACACTTATAGAAAACTCCCACCAAGCTAACCTCTCCTTTCCTGTTTCTAATCTCAGCCCATGCTACCTCAGTATATGGGTCCTCAAACGTCCTTTCTGCAATCGTAATACTAATAGTGCTACATCTCCCCCTCTTTTAGCATTTTCTCTGTTCTTACTGAAACATCTAAATCCTGGAACCTACAACAACCATTCCAGTCCCTGCTCTACCCATGTCTCTGAAATGGCCACAATATTGAAATCGCAGATATCAACCCATGCTGCAAGTTCACCCACCTTATTCCGGATGCTCTTGACATTGAAGTAGACACCCTTCACACCAACTACCTGGTTGCCAATGTCTTCTTGCAGTCTTGAAATCGTACTTCTGTCTTCACTAGTCTCAAACTCCCATACACTCAAACTACAATTTCAGTTCCATTCCCCCCTGCTGAATTAGTTTAAACCCACCCGAATAGCATTAGCAAATCTCCCTCCCAGGATATTGAAATCCTACTGGTTCAGGTGAAGATCATCCTATTTGTTGAGGTCCCACCTACCCCAGAAAAAGCCCTAATTATCCAGGAATCTAAAACCCTCCCTTCTGCACCATCCCTGTAGCTACGTGTTCAACTCCTCTCTCTCCCTATTCCTCACCTCGGTAGTGCGTGGCACGGGCAACAAGCCAGAGATAATAACTCTAGCTCTAAGTTTCCACCCTAACTTCTTGAATTTCTGCCTTAAATCTCCATCCCCATTCCTTTTCCCACCTATGTCGCTTGTGCCTATTTGGACAACTTGGGGCTGCTACCCCTCCCCCTCAAGGGTCCCAAAAACACCATCAGAGACACCACATTCCCTGGCACCTGGGAGGCAACCAATCGTGAGTCTCTCTGATTCCCACAGAGAGATTAAATAATGATTCTCATTTGTCTGTGCATATCTCTCTGTGACCATACCCTTCTCTAACCTTTGCCAACCTTAGAATCTCGTGGCAATTCAGTGTTCAACATGTTCTGGCCTCTGGCACATCCCACTTTCCTTCACCTCAAAATCAGTGGCCATGTTTTTATCCATCGCAGTTCTAAAGTCTGAAATCCATTCCCTAACCGTTTTCCTTTTGGTTATCCCTCCCCTCAAAAGACACACCTTAAAACCTGTCCCAATATATCCACACATGGCTAAACATGAAAACTCTGTTTTCGAATGCTCCTAAGAAATGGTTTGAGACACCTCATTGTTAGGAAAAAGGGATGAATGTGACTACTTCTCCTTCTTCGTCCAGTCTAAATGAAGCCGACAAGCAGAGTGAAAATACAAAACAAAATCTCCCCATTTACTGCAGATTGTTTTGGCAGAGTTTCCGTCTGAGCCACCTCCAGCTCCTAGTAAATGGGAAATGAGTTGTTTGTTGATCCTGAAGAATGGTGCTAAAATAATTTTTTTTAAAAAAAAAAGGCACAGAACTAAGTGGTAAACGTCATCCCTGAAATGCTTTTAATCTAAAAATGAAACTCTTCAGAATTATTTTCTGTCCCAGCAATTGACAGAGGTGCAATTTCACCTGTCATAGCATTGCGGAGTTTAAGCAGACAATCTACATGTAGAGCACTCAAGTAAAGCAGTGGAAATCGTTTTTTCGGGGGGATGTGAAATGGAGTGATTTCACATTCAATTGGGTTGCTACAAAGGAGCTGTCAATCCTGAATAAATTTGAAACACCATTATCTATGGCATAGCCAGTTACACAGTTGTAATTCAAAAAACATTACTACAATTTCGTGGATGTCTGTTCAGTAACCTTTCACTAGCCAGGCATTTTAAACGCTTCCATTATATTCTTCTGGTTATGAATGTTGCATTCATCAAGGAGTACGTGCCATATATTATTAGATTTTTTGTTTGTTCAGGGGATCAACAGGCAGTTGACAGTGAGAGAGGAGCTTGGAATATCTGACTCTCAAGGGTCATACCTAGAGAGTTAAGCAATTCACAGGATGCACCCTTTTCCTGGAATGAGTGGGCCGAGAAGTGGCAGATGGAGTTGAATTTAGAAAAATGTGAGGTGCTGCATTTTGGAAAGGCAAGTTAGGGCAGACTTATACACTTAATGGTAAAGTCCTGGAGAGTGTCGCTGAACAAAGAGACCTTGGAGTACAGGTTCATAGTTCCTTGAAAGTGGAGTCGCAGGTAGATGACAAAACAATTCTGGGTAGGAGTGAAAGGAGCAGAGTGGTCATTATGGGGGACTTTAACTTCCCCAACATTGACTGGAAATGCTATAACTCTTGTATGTCGGATGGATCAGTTTTTCTCCAATGTGTGCAGGAGGGTTTCTTGACACAGTATATCAAAGGGCTGACAAGAGGGGAGGCTACACTAGATCTGGTGCTCGGTAATGAATCCGGCCAGGTGTTTGATTTAGTGGTAGGTGAGCACTTTGGAGAGAGTGGACATAATTTGGTTACATTTAGTTTAGCAATGGAAAGGGATACGTACGTGCCACATTGCAAGAGTTATAGATGAGGGAATGGCAATTATAATGCAATTAGGCAGGACTTAGGAGACATAGAATGGGGTAGAAAATGCAGGGGATGGGCACAATCGAAATGTGGAGTTGGTTTAAGAAACAGATATTGCGTGTCTTTGAAAGGTATGTCCCTGTCAGGCAGACAGGAAGTGATAAGGTAAGGGAACCGTGGTTTAATAAAGAAATTGTATCTCTTTTTAAGCTGAAGAGGGAGGCTTATGTGACATTGAGACAAGATAGTTCAGATGAGGCAATGGAGAATTACAGATTAGCTAAGAAAGATTTAAAGAGAGAGTTAAAAAGTGGGTTTTGAGAAGATTTATAGCTCAGGAAGAGGTTCTGGATGTAGATTTGCTCGCTGAGCTGGAAGGTTCATTTCCAGACATTTCGTCACCGTACCAGGTAACATCTTCAGTGGTCCTCCGGGCAAAGCACTGCTGATGATTCCTGCTATCTATTTATATGTTTGGGTTTCTTTGGGTTGGTGATGCCGTTTCCTGTGGTGTTGTAATTTCCTATGGTGATGTCATTTCCTGTTATTTTTCTCAGGGGTGGTAGATGGAGTCTAACACAATGTGTTTATTGATGGCGTGTTTCCACACTGTAGGGATTCTGTGATTTTGAGTCTAAGACTACGACTCTATCTGCAGAATCAACATCCTTTCTCCCCCAGCACTCCACCTCATCCTTCACTATAGCATAAATGCTGCCCCTTTCACACTTCATGTTAACTCTGATGAAAAGTTATCTAGACTCGAAACATTAGCTTTCTCTCTCTCCATGGATGCTGCCTGACCCACTGTGATCTCCAGCATTTGTTGTTTTCAGTACAGATTCCAGCATTTATCGGCCAACAGTGAACTGACTTCTAAAATAGCTTAGAAAGCCAATTACATAGCACCATAGAAACATAGAAACATAGACAATAAGTGCAGAATTGTCGATTCGGCCCTTTGAGCCTGCACCACCATTCAATATGATCAAGACTAGTCATGCATGTTCAGTATCCCACTCCCGCTTTCTCCCCATCCCACGTGGCCCCTTTAGCCGCAAAAGCCATGTCCAGCTCCCTCTTTAATCTATCTAATGAACTGGCCCCACCAGCTTCCTGTGGTAGAGAATTCCACAGGTTCACAACTCTCTGAGTGAAGATATTCTTCCTCATCTCCATTCTGATTGGTTTAGTTTGACCTTTTCTTTGGTTCACGAGATGGACATTTATTCCCCGTTCCTAGAACTGAGTGGATAGTTCAGACTGTTGCACAGGGGCGGGGATTGAAAGTGAGCCACATTGCTGTGGGTCTGGAGTCACGTGTAGGCCAGGCTGGATAAGGATGGCAGATCTCTTTCCTTAAAGGACATTACTGAACCAGATGGGTTTTTACAACAGTTGATAATGCCACCAATAGTGAGATTTGCATTCAATGTAAGGTTTTTTAAACATTGAATTTAAATTCCATAATGAGATTTGAAACCATGATCCCAGATTATTAGCCTGGGTCTTAGATCGCTAGGTCAGTGACATTTTAACCACATGGTTGTGGAAGGGTGCAAGTGTCTGAGGGGTTTACTGTTGACCCCTGTCTGAGGGATGTTACTCATCCCTTCACTGAAATGGGAGGCAATTAATCTTCCACAAGTGTCTATTTGTGTTTTATATGTTCATTACAAACTCCAGACTGCCCTTAAGTGTATGCTCCAAAAAGTCTGAACTGCTTGATTCTAGCTGTTTTGCATGGCGTAGTTTGTTCTTAAAGGGACTATCATTCACAACATGGTCATTGTGATTGTAATTGCATCACTCTAATCTTCCAGTTGGCAATGGAAGACTATTCCATTAATTTATTTATATGCCCAGATAAATACAAGCTGAATACCCTCAGCCCCTAATATTGCTTCCCGGCTTCTCTGCGCAAACAGGACAATGGAATTAGAGTCGATGAGTGTGGTGCTGGAAAAGCACAGTCAGACAGCATCTGAGGAGCAGGAGAGTCAATGTTTTGAGCATAAGCTCTTCATCAGCAATGGTGTCGGAAACATTGACTCTCCTGCTCCTCAGATGCTGCCTGACCGGCTGTGCTTTTCTAGCACCATTGTCTTTGTCTCTGATCTCCAGCCGTGCTCACTCTCTCCAAGGAGAATGGAATTAGTCTTTCCAACATGAGCAGGAATAGGACAGCAATGCAATAGCCCTGTTTGTGATCACTACATTAGCTTTGAGCATACTTTCCTTGTTTAAAGAAAAGCACTTGCATTTATATAGCATCTTGGACAACCTCGGGATGTCCTGAATGATTTTAGAGTCAACAGATGTATTGTAGATTAATGAAGGAAACTATTTTCACAGCATAGACTCTCCCATCAACTACAATGGTGACACTGTAATCACCAACATTTAGATTCAGGCCATTGGACAAAAACTGAGTATTTTTAAGTAAACGACTGGAAACGTAAAGGTATCCCGACTTGAAGCTTCTTCTGAAATAGCTTCTCAATTTTGCATTCAGTTAGGAATCCAAGCTCCTGTGCAGCACAAGCACAGAAACGTAGAAGATAGGAGCAGGAATAGGCCATTCAACCCATCGAGACTGCTCCTACATTCATTATGATCATGGCTCATCATCAAACTTAATATACTAATCCCACACTCCTCCCTTGAGCCCTTTAGTCACAGGAGATATATTTATTTCCTTCTTGAAAGCAAATAATATTTTAGCCTCAACTACTTTATGTGGTAATCAATTCCACAGGCTCACCAGTCTCCAGATGAAGACATTTCTTCTCATTTCACATACTATAAGGTTTACCATTTATCCATTGACCATGACCCCTGTTTCTGGACTCCACCACTTTCAGGGAACATCCTTCCTGTGTTTACCCTGTCTAGCCCAACTAGAATTTTATAAAGTTAAAAATCACACACACCAGGTTATAGTCCAACAGGTTTAATTGGAAGCACACTAGCTTTCGGAGTGACGCTCCTTCATCAGGTGATTGTGGAGGGCTCGATCGTAACACAGAATATATCGCAAAAATTTGCAGTGTGATGTAAGTGAAATTATACATTGAAGAATTGATTGTCTGTTCTTCAATCAATTCTTCAATGTATAATTTCAGTTACTTCACACTGCCAATTTTTGCGATATATTCTGTGTTACGATCGAGCCCTCCACAATCACCTGGTGAAGGAGCATCGCTCCGAAAGCTAGTGTGCTTCCAATTAAACCTGTTGGACTATAACCTGGTGTTGTGTGATTTTTAACTTTATACACCTCAGTCCAACACCAGCATCTCCGAAACATGACTAGAATTTTATAGGTTTCTATAAGATTCTCCTTCATTCTTCTAAACTTCAGCAAATACAATCCTAACCGACTCAATCCATTTGTCCTGCCATTGCAGAAGTCAGTTTGGTGAACATAAGCTGCACTTGTCTCAAGAATATCCTTCCTCAGATAAGGAGACCAAAACTGCACACAATACTCCAGGCATGCAGAACATCTGTATGTTTTCAATATCCAGACTACATATGTGATATGTGCAAATACATTTGATATATCCTAATTATCTACTCCATCACTAAAATTGCCCATTTTCAATTTTGTAACTTCACCTTGTTTGAACTAATCTGCTGCCTTTGTTAACTCCCGACTTGATCATTCTGAAGTTCTTGTCCTGACCAGCCTCCAATCTTCTCTCCTCCACAGACTTGACCTTTTTCAAAACTCTGCTGCCCAAAGCAAGTCTTGTTCACTCTCTTCCCCCCAGCTCACTCACCTGCAATATCTCCCAAGTCAGCAACTTCTCTATTTCCTAACTTACTTCACGGCGAGTCCTCTGTCACTTGCCCTCCCTTCCTCCATGATAGATTCTCCACAGATAGGTTCTTGATTGGAAAGGAGATCAAGGGTTGCAGGGAGAAAGCGGGAGAATGGAGTTGAGAAACTTATCAGCCATGATTGAATAGCGAAGCAGACTCAATGGGCTGAATGGCCTAATTTCTGCTCCTATGTCTTATGGACGTCTTGCCCTACTACCCTCCAGGATATCAACAAATTTATTTTGCTTTTCTAATTCCTTCTTGGGATGTGGGCATCACTGGCAAGGCCAGTATTTATTACCTTTCCCGAAATGTATCAGTGACTGGAACTTCAGCTGCCTGGGCACTAAACTCTGCAAGTCCCTCTTTCATCCTCTCCATTTCTCTAAAACCTCTCAACTCTATTAAGATAAACAAAGAAAATTTACAGCCCAGGAACAGACCCTTCGGCCCTCCAAGCCTGTGCCGATCCAAATGTACTGTCTAAACTTGTCGGTCAATTCCTAAGCATCTGTATCCCTCTGCTCCCCACCTACTCATGCATCTGTCCAGAAGCATCTTAAATGAATCTACCTTGCCTGCCTCTACCACCTCTGCTGGCAATGCGTTCCAAACACCCACCACTCTCTGTGTGAAGTACTTACCGCGTGTATCCCCTTAAACTTTCCACCTCTCACCTTAAAAGCGTGACCTCTTGTTATTGAATTCTTCACCCTGGGAAAAAGCTTGTCACTATCCACCCTGTCTATACCCTTCATGATTTTGTAAACCTCAATCAGGTCCCCCCTCAATTTCCTTTTTTCTCATGAAAATAAACCTAACCTACTCAACCTCTCTTCATAGCTAGCACATCCCATACCAGGCAACATCCTCGTAAACCTTCTTTGCACCCTCTCCAAAGCGTCCACATCCTTTTGGTAATGTGGTGACCAGAACTGTACCCAGTGTTCTAAATGCGGCCGAACCAATGTCTTGTACAACGTTAACATGACTTGCCAGCTCGTATACTCAATACCCTGTCCAATGAAGGCAAGCATACTATATGCCTTCTTGACCAGTCTATCCACCTGTGCAGCAACCTTCAGTGTACAATGGACCTGCACTGCCAGATCTCTCTGCCCATCAACTTTTCCCAAGGCTCTTCTGTTCATTGTATAATTCGTTCTAGAATTAGACTTGCCTAAATGCATCACCTCACATTTTTCTGGATTGAAATCCATCTGCCTTTTCCGCCCAACTCTCCAGTCTATCTATATCCTCCTGTATTCTCTGACAGTCCCTTGTGCTTTCTGCTGCTCCATATTGTTTGGTTATCTAACTAATAACTCCTTAATGTCTAATTGATTACACTCATATGAAGTTTCTTGTATGTTTACTACATTAAAGATACTATATAAATGCAATTTGTTATCATTGCTTTTGATTATGTGGCTTTTTGTTTAATAACTTTCTGTAAAATACAATTACACAGTAAAAAGCTTTAAATCTTAATGGTGCATTAAAACCTTGCACTTAAATAAACAGTTTGAAATTTTCCCAACAATCAGGGCACTTTTCTAGTTTATGCGGCTCATATAAAATTTTACAGACGGAGAGAAGGAAACAAAAGTATGTGGTGAAAGAATGTAGATGTTTAGGTTTTATTATTGACAACATATTGGAAGTAGTCAATCATTGAGAAGCTTTGAACAAAGAGCCTAATCAAGTATTGGAAAGAATATCTGCAGCATCTATTATAAATCAAAGGAAGAAATCTCACTCCAGTCACTGTACACTCCATACAATGGAATCAGCCTCCAACCACAGGTAGGTTTGAGATATTCAACTTCTTCTTTTAGGTCCAAAGCAGGTTGCAGGAGAATGAAATTTGTTTCTGTTTTTCAGAATCTTAAAACTGGCCTGAATCAATTCACAGTTAAATTAACTTCTCTTATTTTTATTCACAATATGTGGGCATCACTGGCTAGGCCAGTAAATATTGACCATCTCACTTAAGATAAAGTGAGGACTGCAGATTCTGAAGATCAGAGTCAAAAATTGTGGTGCTGGAGAAGCACAGCCGATCCCACAGAGTCCGAGGAGCAGGAGAGTCAACATTTCAAGCATAAGCCTTCATCAGGAATGTGGGGGAACCCAAGGGGGCTGAGAGATAAATGGGAGGAGGGTGGGGCTGAGGGGTAGCTAACTTGGAAGATCCTTGCAGAGAGAGGAGGAGAACATCTGCAAGGTGGACACCCTTGGAAGAGGCTTCGCAGTACGGTTATAATCAACTAGGAGAAAGTGAGGACTGCAGATGCTGGAGAGTCAGAGTCAAATAGTGTGGTGCTAGAAAAGCACAGCAGGTCAGGCAGCATCCGAGGAGCAGGAGAGTCAACGTTTCGGGCATAAGCCCTTCATCAGGAATTCCTGATGAAGGGCTTATGCCCGAAATGTTGACTCCCATCCCTAATTAAGAGTAAACCATTTTACTATGGGTTGAACCATATCTTTCCAAAAGGAGTTTAGTGAAGCAGATGGATCCCCCCGCTCTATCACCCAATTGGCATCTGCTTCATCATCAGGTTCTTATTTCCAGAATTCTTTTATTGATTTCAAATGCCAACTTCTGCCTTGGCAAGATTTGAACCCATGTCCCCTGAATGTTACCTGGGTCTCTGGATTAATAGTCTATTGTTAACATCATAAGGTTATCGCCTCCTTTTGAGGGTCATTATTGCACAAGTAGCAACAATTTGAATGCAGACTGATCCCAGGAACAGCAATGGGACAAAGCACAGTTAAGTGCTCTAATGGTGATGGCTGAGAGATAAATATTGGCCAGGACATGAGACAATTCCCCTGCTTTTCTTCACTAGTGTGTCATGGGATGTTTTCATATCCACCTGAGACAGCAGGCAGGATTCTTAATCAACCACGTGCTCCGAAAGATTGCATCGTGGATAATGCAGCACACACACAGGAAGTGTCAACCAGGATTTTATACCCAAACGGTTGGCTGACAATCTGACAATTCAGAGACAGTGCGATAACAAGTGGTTATCTAGAAACTGAAAAAGAAAGTTGCTCCAAATAACCTGATTAGAGGGTGCATCACCTCAGTGGAACTGGTAATGAAAAAACCAAAGAAACAGAATAGCAGGCTTCAAGCAGTTTGGAAAATCACAAGTTTTGGAAAGAATTGAAGCAACTTCTGATGATCACAGGAGAAATATTTGAACTGTTTTATGCAACCATCCAACACAACATGATCCAATCCAATGCAATAAAACCGAACCTGACAGCTGAAGACCAGAACCCAGCAACATGACCCAACACAACACCAGCCAACCCATTGCAAAGTCATTGACAAGTTGTGAAGAAGGCCTGGCAGATCTGAATGTAACAGGAGTTAGAGTCATAGAGTCATACAGCAAGGAAACAGGCCCTTCAGCCCAACGTGTCCATGCCGACCAGGTTTCCTAATCTGAATTAGTTCCATTTTCCGGCACTGGGCCCATATTATATGGACTCACGAGAGCAGGTGAGCTTGCAAATCTGCCCAGAGGTTGTTTTGGTATTCCAGTGCCCCAGGTCAGTTTCGGATTTTGAAAGGGATGCAAAAGGGTCCGAGCAGAGAATATGACCGACAATAGTTAATGGTTCCCTCAGTTCCTTGGAATTAGGGAGTCAAGATGCAAAATGGAATTTTCAAACGTTTTTCAAGTGAACCCAACCAGTCCTACGTAAGTAGGTGCAACAAAACCAGATCCATCACAAGATTCAACCCTTTTTAATTGTGTTAGTCCTTTAAATAAATCATTGGGCAATCATGGTTGACATGAGTGTTAGCTAGACCTTGTATTACAAGCTCATTATCTGCCTCCTTCCACTTCCATGAAGCTGCCTGTGCTAACTGGCAAGGTGGTGGCTAACCTAAACTCTAACACAAACCTTAACCCAAACCCTAACGCCAACCCAAACCCCAACTTTAAGCCTAACCGTAGTCCTAACCCCAACCCCAACCCTCGCCTAAACCCTAATCCCAACTCTAAGCCTAACTGTAACACTAATCCCAACCCCAATCCTAACCCCAACCCCAGGCCCAACCCTAGCCCAAATCCTAACCTTGACTGTAAGCCTAACCATCACCTTAATCCTAAACCTAACCCTAGCCCTAAACATAACCCTAACCCTAACCATGACCGTAACCCCAAAATAGCTACCACCTGCTTCCTACCTCCTGGCGGCACTGGGTTCCCACAATTTGACATTGACCAATTCAGATATTTATACTTAAAAATCATGTTGTGATACAAACACATCCTGAGTGCATGGTTGGGACATGGGATTCATTATAGTATCAGGTTCCTAACCCCATAATTAAAATCCAGCCAGTGATAACTACAAGGTAGACAGGCAAGAGGCTGGAAGAACACAGCAAGCCAGGAAGGATCATGAGGTGGAGAAGCCAATGTTTTGAGAGTAACCCTTCTTCAGAAC
This sequence comes from Chiloscyllium plagiosum, assembly GCF_004010195.1. NCBI lineage: Eukaryota > Metazoa > Chordata > Chondrichthyes > Orectolobiformes > Hemiscylliidae > Chiloscyllium > Chiloscyllium plagiosum. The sequence continues at coordinate 3,346,762 of NC_057723.1, forward strand.
TGGGGGTGGGTGTGGGGGGAACTGTAGATAAAGGGTGTGCTGGGGGCAAGGTGGTGAAGTGGGGATAGGTGAAGACAGGTAGAGGGTACGACCTGATTGGTCAATGGGAGGAATGAATCCAGTTGATGACAGGGATGAGTGGAAGGGAGAGGGAGAGGCTGGAAAAGGAGTCGGGAGAAGCGAAGGGAGGTTATTTGAAATTGGAGAGCTCAATGTTAAGTCCTCTGGGCTGTAGCTGTCCAGGCGGAAGATGAGGTGTTGTTCCTCCAATTTGAAGTTTGGCCATTGTGACAATGGAGGAGGCAAAGAATGGTCATGTCAGAAAGGGAGTGGGAAGGGGAATTAAAATGGGAGGTGACTGGGAGGTCCAGTCAGTCCCTGTGGACCCAGCTGAGATGCTTGGTGAGCCATTCTCTAAGTTTACGTTCAGTGTCCCTGATGTAGAGAAGACCACATCAGGAGCACCTGATGCAGTAAGCTAGGTTGGAGTAGAGGCAGGTGAACCTCTGTCTCACCTGGAAGGGCTATTTGGGGCCCTGGATATAGGTGAGGAGGATGGTGTACCAGCAGATTTTGCATCTTTTCCGCTTGCAGGGGAAAGTACTCGGGGGTTCGGGTGAGGGCGCGGTGGGGAGAGTGGCACAAGCCAAGGACTGTAGAAGGCAGAGAGGGGTGGGGAGGGGAAGGTGTTCTTGGTGGTGAGGTCCAGTTGGAGTTGGCAGAAATGTTTAAGGATGATGCATTGGATGCAGAGATTGAGACGGGGTAGGTGAGAACAAGGGGACTCTGTCTTTATTACATTTGGCGGAGGGTTAAGAGCAGTGGAACGGGGAATGGAGGTGGTGTGGTAGAGGGCTGTTCTGGATGACGGGGGAAAGGAAAAGCATGTTGTTCAAAATAGGCAGATGTCTGGGATGCTTGGGAGTGGGATGTCTCCTCGTCCAAGCAGATATGGCGGAGGCAGAGGATTTGGAGAACAGGATGGAGTTCTTGCAGGATACTGAGTGGCAGGAGGTGTAGTCCAGGTAGTTATGGGAGTCTGTGGGTTTGTAATAAACATTGATCTGGAGACTATCAGCGGATATGGAAATGGAGAGGTCAAGAAAGGGGAGGGCGGTGTCTGAGATGGACCAAGTGAATTTGAGGGCGGGGTGGAAGTTGTGGGAAAAGTTGATGAACTGCTCCAGTGATACCTAAAATACAGATCAACATTTTGCACATGGCATGTCTGTGCAAGTGTTTATGCTCCACATGAGCCTCTTACCTACTTCATCTCATCCTACCAACACTGATTTTATTGGAGAAAAGATTGCGAAAGGATTAAGCTTTTGAATGGGTTATAAAGGCAGAAAAAATTGAAGTATGAGGGCTAATTAATTTAGACTATGACCATGGAACCACAAAATAAAGCAATAAATAAAAAAATTAGTTAGCTACAAGATTTGATGTTTCCAACATAAGTGACAGCTGAAGAATCAGATATAAACCTATTCAATTCTAACAGGACTAGACAGGGTAAACACAGGAAGGATTTTCCCAATGACTGGGGAGTCCAGGACCAGGGGGTCATGGTCTAAGGATTCAGGAAAAACCATTTAGGACTGAGATAGGAAGTAATTTCTTCACTAAGAGAAAACCCAACACAGAAAGTGCCATCCAACAAGATTAAATGTTGACCCTGTTTCCTAAGTTTACAATTGTTATACAAAAGTTACCACTTTTCAATAAAGTCAGATCTGGTACCCCTGGCAGGACTTGCTCTTCAGAGTGTTCTCTGTTTGGTGACTGAATGACCCATTCCCTGGACATTGTGTTTTCTTCATTCCAATCAACCTGTTCTGAGATGTTATTACACACCTCTGGAGCAAGTGGGATTTGAACCCACATCACCTAGTCCAGAGGTGGGGAGATTATCACTGTGCCACAAGAGTCCTTCCACTTCTTAAACTTCTTTCTCATTTCTTTGAATTCTGTACAAATATCTCCACCCAGAGAGGTTGTGGAGTTCCGTACCACATGGGTGAATAGCATAGTTGTCTGAGGCAATAATTTCTATTTGTTCATGGGTTGTGGGTGTGGTTGGCTGGTCCAGTATTCATTGCCCGTTCCTGGTTGCCTCTTGAGAAGATGGTGGTGAGCTGCCTTCCTGAACCTGACTGTAATCTGCACGAGGTACGAACACCCACAATGCTCCGAGGGAAAGAGATCCAGGAGTTTGACCCAACAATACTGAAGGATAGATTTCCAAATCAGGATGGTGAGTGATTTGGAGAGGAACTTGCAGATGGTGGCATTTCCATGTATCTGCTGCCATAGAATGTAAAGACAAATAGGATTAAATACAGTGTTTTTCTAACCAAGCTGACACATCTCAAGAAAATAGTGAATTTGAACTTGGGTCTCCTGACTCAGAGGTGGGGACACTACCAGTCCAACACAACAGCCGTCCACACCCTACACTTAAACACAGTTGACACACCTCATTGCTGTCAAACTTGGGTTGTTCGGTGTATTCAAGGCTGAGATGGATTTTTAATCAGTCAGGGACTCAGGGGTTTTGGAGACAAGGCGGGAAAGTGGATTTGAGGATTGTCAGATCAACCATGATCTCTTCAAATGGCAGAGCAGACTCGATGGGCTGAATGGCCTACATCTGCTTGAATGTCTTCTGGTCAGTCCTGAAGAAAGACGTGTACTGCCCATCTTTTAGAGAAGATGTTGAAATGAGGCTGTACCTGCCCTCTCAGGTGATCTCACAGCATGACTAAAGAACAGATGAACTATCCTTGGCGTCATTTGCAATATTTTCCCCTCAGCCAAAAAACCAAATCGGGGTTTTCCACCAGCTGGAAGAACGAGGTTAGCGTGTGTAGGAGTACACCACTACCTTCCAGTTCCCCCAGACCACCTCAAGTTAGTGCATTCCTTTATTTTTGCTGGATCAAAATCCAACAGAACTCTCCCTAACGACAGATGTAGAAAATAGTCCAGAAGGCTAATGGGAATACCTGTCTTCATATCTAAAAGCTGGACTACAGAGATGCAAACATTATGCTGCAGTTAGACTAGTTAGACCCCACTTAACTACTATGAGCAGATCTGGGTACCACACCTTAGGTAGGATGTGTAGGCCCTGGCAGGAGTTCAACACAGGTTCACAAGGACGACACCTTGACTTCAGGGGTTACATTATGAGGAGAGTTTAGGCCTTTATTCTCTAGAATTTGGAAGGTTAAGGCGTGATCTAATCAAAAGTCTTCAGGACATTAACAGGGAAAGACAGGGTCAATAAAGATAAACTATTTCCACCAGTTGAAGATTCCAGAACAAGGGGCAGAGTCCAAGAATTAGGGCCTGACCATTCAGGAGGGATGTTAGAAAGTGCTTCTACATGGAAAGAGTAGTGGAAGCTTGAGAAGCTCTTTCTCACACAGTGATCGATGGTAAATCAACTGTTACATTTAAATCTAAGATAAACATATTTGTATTAAACAAAGGTTTCAAGGGATATGGGCTCAAGGTAGACACAGGATGTTAGGCCACAGATCAACCATGATCTTATTGGAGGAGGATTGAGGGCTAAATGACCTACTCCTGTTCCTATGTTCCTTTGTGCCCATGTTCCTATGTTACTTTGCAGGCGTACCTATCCTAGTTAAAAATCACACACCAGGTTATAGTCCAACAGGTTTAATTGGACGCACAAGCTTTCGGAGCGTCGCTCCTTCATCAGGTGATCGTGGGTTGAGCCCTCCACTATCACCCGATGAAGGAGCGACGCTCCGAAAGCTAGTGTGCTTCCAATTAAACCTGTTGGACTATAACTTGGTGTTGTGTGATTTTTAACTTTGTACACCCCAGTCCAACACCAGCATCTCCAAATCGTACCCACCCTAGGTGGGGTTACAGAATTTCAGACTCATGACCACCATCTCAAAGGCCTTAAGGATAGTGAAAGTAGGCATAGTGACATGAAGGAATAAAATCAGATCATCTCTTCACTATCACAATAGTGTAGGTGGGAGCTGAGTGAGTGTAAATTGATTGCTGCTATTCCTTTGCTACAAGGTCACACGTCAGGTTATAGTCTAACAGGTTTATTTGAAATCACTAGCTTCCGAGCACTGCTCCTTCATCAGCTGAAGGTGAAGGGGCAGCGCTCCAAAGGTTTACAATTTCAAATGTATCTGTTGGACTACAACCTGGTGTCATGTGACTTCTGACCTTGTCCACCCCAGTCCATCACTGGCACCTCTACACCATGGATCCCTATGTTACACCAGTGAATATACTTCAGAAAGAAATCTATAAGTATAGAACACTTTGGAATATTCCTGAGGTTGGGAAAGATTCATTATAAACTTGAGTTTCTTCACTTTCAGCAACTTGAACAGTCCCTGAGTCAGGAGTTTGCAGATTTAAATCTGTTACAGGAAAGTTAAGCATTCACACACAGATCATGTCAACTGAAAGCTCTATTCAGAGGAAGTCAAACATTGAAGAGAGTTGGACTGCTGTAAGTCACTGAAACATCCAATTGCTGAAAGTTCTGGCATTGCAAAATCTAAATAGGAGAGAATTCATGAATAAATTACAAGCCCTTGTTCAAAGATTCTTGCGAGGATAATAATCTAATTGAAGGACATGTCAGTGGATTTCACTAATTAAGTAAACTTCCATTTATTAATATATAATGAATTAGATGAGTCGAATGGGTCATTTGGCAGAAGAAAATGTTTGCTCAAACTTTATGAAATTAGTTTTGTTTAATCTGATGCAAAGAGTAAGTGCTGAAACGATCAGGCAAGTTAGCAAACCATTGTGTGAAGGCTAGCTGCTGAAATCTAAATGGGTCTGTTTGAACTCAGGAAACCGTGTGAGTGCAAGCAAAGGGTTCTTGTGGGTCAGTAGCAGTGTTTCAACCTCTGAGCCAGGAGGCCTGGGTTCATTTCCTACCTGTGATGTCACAGTGTGCAGTGGTGAGCACTGCTGCCTCACAGCACCAAGGACCCAGGTTCGATTCCAGCCTCAGGTGACTGTCTGTGTGGAGATTGAACATTCTCCCAGTGTCTGCGTGGGTTTCCTCCGAGTGCTCCGGTTTCCTCCCACAGTCCAAAGATGTGCAGGTCAGCTGAATTGGCCATGCTAAGTTGCCCGTGGTGTTCAGGGATGTGTAGATTATGTGCATTAGTCAGCAGGAAATGTAGAGTAATAGGGTAGGGGAATAGGTCTGGGCGGGGTTCTCTTCGAAGGGTCAGTGTGGACTTGCTGGGCCAAATGGCCTGTTTCCACACTGTAGGAATTTGCTAACATCTGTGACCAGGTTGATTCACAAATAGTAAGTGATAGATTAACTAATCAATGCAGGTTTCATGTAGCTTTCCTTCCTGAAGGATGAACAAAGAGCTTGTGCCATTAAAGATGGAGTGCATGTGAAACTGGGGAGCAGAGGAAAGACCGAGGGGAGCATTTTCCCTGTGCATCATCAGCGTCGGGTTTTGAAAGGGAGCTGAAAGTGCATCAAAAATCATGGAATCTTAAAGCACATGGGAGAACCTCTTTGGAATATAAACCAGAAATTGCTGGAAAAGCTCAACAGTTCTGGCAGAGAAATCAGAGTTAACCTTTCGGGTCAAGTGATCCTTTCGCAGAACTGATAGTAGCTAGGAAAATGTCGGTTTATATGCAGAAGAGAGGATGGGGGAGCGAGGGGGTAAGGAATAAATGATAGATGGGGATGGAGCCCAAAGAGAAAGAAGAACATTTGGACAGAGAAAGGAGTGGATAACAATCCGGCTAGGAAGGTGAATAGCTGCTAACGGGGCCTGTTAGTGGCTAACAATGGGCTGTGTGTAATAACAGACCATGTGATAACAAGGTCTGGTGTGTGGGGATGGGATAGGGACATGGGCGAGCTCAATCCCTAAAATCGTTGAACTCGATATTGAGTCCAGAGGACTGCAGGGTTCCCAAGCGGAAGGTGAGGTGCTGAGACAGAGATATTGACCAGGGAACAGGGAAGAAGAGCACCTCTTTGGTACTGGCTTTCTGGAAGAGCTCTCTAATTCCTCCCACTCCTCTGCTATTGCCCCATAGCTGTAATTTTCGGATAAATATCCAATTCCTTTTTGCAAGCTGCTGCATGATTTGAGGCAGAGAAAACCTCTGGTCAGAGCTACATCTCTGCATTAAAAGACAAACCTTCAGTTCCCCTCTTTTACAAATTATCAGAAAGCTGTGTGCTCCGATTAGTAATTCACCCATCAGTGAAAAACAAATTTCTAATCTTTCTTTCAGTTGCTGATGGACAAGCTGCACTTTCTGGCATGTTCTGTTTCTCTCGCCCTCTCTGGAGTGCCAATGGGGTGAAATTGTTCTTTGATTTGTCGCTGATCAGCCACAGCAAATCTGAAAAGCTTGTCTTTCTACAGTGCCTAGTAGGATCGTTCAATGTGCTTTACAGATAATGAAACACTTTTGAAATGTGATAATGTGTGGAATAATATGTGAATCAAACTCCAGCAACCACTGCTGTTACTGCAGCTGTTCCCCTCTATTGTTACTGCTGCCTGCCAACATTTGGTCTCTCTGCCTTTGACATCTTACCTCTTCCAATCGTCATAACAAAAGGAACTCACTGTAGTGTCAAGCCCCACTAATTAATTGGAATTTCTTTCCACCTTGCCCTCCCTCAACACCCTATCAATGCTGTGGTTCTGTTCGCTGAGCTGGAAGTTTTTGTTGCAAAAGTTTCGTCCCCTGTCCAGGTGACATCCTCAGTGCTTGGGAGCCTCCTGTGAAGCGCTTCTGTGGTGTTTCCTCCGGCATTTATAGTGGCCTGTCCCTGCCGCTTCCGGTTGTCAGTTTCAGCTATCCGCTGTA
>NC_057723.1:3353844-3360864 GCF_004010195.1 Chiloscyllium plagiosum
CTTAGGCATCTGTTGATGAAATTGCGCGGGTATCCGTTTTTGGTGAATACCTTGTATAGGTGTTCCTCTTCCTCTTTTTGCAGTTCTGGTGTGCTGCAGTGTGTTGTGGCCCTTTTGAATAATGTCTTGATGCAACACATTGACCTGGATCCAATATACCGGCCACTAAAGCGGACAGCTGAAACTGACAACCGGAAGCGGCAAGGACAGGCCACTATAAATGCCGGAGGAAACACCACAGAAGCGCTTCACAGGAGGCTCCCAAGCACTGAGGATGTCACCTAGACAGGGGACGAAACGTTTGCAACAAAAGCTTTCAGCTCGGCGAACAGAACCACAGCAACGAGCACCCGAGCTACAAATCTTCTCACAAACTTTTAACCCTATCAATGGTTTGTCTGGTAAAGCTGAGTCGTTCTGAAGTGTCTGTTTAACCCAATAACCCAACAGTGGTCTAGTTCACTATTGTAGCAATCTCTGCAATGCCAACTAGCTTATTCCAGTCAATAATCCATACGTGAGTGTCCTCACAGCACGTAGCAACTCTCTCTAGGTTCTGATGTTCTTCATGTGGTCTCATCTTTGTGCCATCCATTACTTTAGCTGGCCGTGCCTTGCTTTGTGACTTTAGACTTTGCTGCAGCTCATCTGGAAGCATTCTTATGTCTGAATTAACGGACTGCAGGTTCAATTCATAATCCACCAGCCTTTTCCAAAGACAGAACTGTGAGGCTCCAGGCTCACTTCCCAACACATTACTGAGGGACTTCTTCAAGTGAGACACAAAACTCACGTGCTGTATGCTTTGGTAAGTGGGCTGAAGTGATCCCGGGGAATCCAGTTGCCAGTTCCAGTTGTTTGTTGTGAAGCAGCAGGAACGGAACCGAATAAATTCCAGAAGACACGGTACAGAAGCGTTTCACAGGAGGTTCTAAAGCACTGAAGATGTCACCTAGATAGGGGACAAAACGTCTGTAAATCAACTTCCCAGCTCAGCGAACATATCCACAACCATGGCATTTTTTAAAGTCTCCTCCAACAATTTGCAGGAGAGAGATTTCATTGTTTAAATTGTTCACTTTCTGGACCTGAAATGTTCAGGTAGTATTGAAGCAAGTTAAAGGTCTTCATCAGAAAGTTTCTTACGCTGTTAAACACCAGCCCTCATTCTCTGCAGCCAAGTTAACGGACAATTAATGTGCAAGTTCAGCAATTTCATTGTGTGAGAATGAGGTGAAGCTGCTATTTTCAGAAGGTTAAGAGGAGAGTGGGGAAATAGGGTGAGTTAAAATCAAATCAAACACAGAAAATGAAATGAAGAAAAGAGAAAATTGGGGATTGGCTGCCGAGAGGAGAGAAAGAAGAGAAATGAGAACTAGAAAGCAGCTGAGCAATTGTCCAGAAAATTGGCGATGATTTGTAACTCATAGTGGAGCTTTTGTTTACCTGAACTTTCTGGACTATTTACATTTCAGTCAGCATCACCAGAAACAGCAAGGTTCAGGGCTGATGGTTTGTACATTATACACACAAAGACATTATGCTCCTGAAATAACTTTTTGTTTTAAATCTTTGTATGAGGGAATACATAACTCAGTGGCAATCCTCTGTTCTCTGTAGAGCAGCCCAACTGGCTTCAGTGAGTTCAGATCCATTTTGTATCCCTATTTATAAATATGGGGCCTAGTGGACAATTCCCTATCATTCCCCTCGATACCAAGTCAAAGCCCCAATTCCTTTCCAAGCATAAACGAGCTGTCAACTCTAAGTTCATTACCACAGACAGCAATTTAATTTGATGGATTCAAGGAACTTTGTCAGAATACATTAAAGATATTGCATTTTCCCCACTTGGCATTAAGCTTCGCAAAATATTATCTATTTTGAGGGATCTTTGAGTGTGTTGTGTTATTCTTTGTGTACTTCCACCATCTAGTGTTCACATAGAAGTACTGCACTAGTATAGTGTCATAGTCATACAGCATGGAAACAGACCCTTCAGTCCAAATCGTTTGTGCTGACCAAGTTTCTCAAACCGAACTAGTCCCACTTGGCTGCATTTGGTGCATATACCTCTAAACCTTTCCTATTCATGTACCCTTCCAAATATCTTTTAATTATTATAACTGTATCTACCATTTCCTCTAGTAGTTCATTCCACATCTCTTTGGAGGGGCGGTGTGGACTTGTTAGGCCAAAGGGCCTGTTTCCACACTGTAGAGAATCTAATCTAATCTAATCTGCAAGAGAATTTTGCCCCTCGGATCCTGTTTAAATCTTTCTCCACTCACCTTAAAAATATGCCCACTTTCAACTCCCCCAGCCTGGGGTAAAGATCTTTGCTATTCACCTTATCTATGCTCCTCATAATCTTATAAACCTCTGTAAGATCACCCAACTACTGCTAATAATTGGATGATATTTTCTTAACACGTTTACGTATTCTTTTTGCTGATCTTAAAACTTATTACAGATTCTGCTAATGTGGTGATAATATTTTAGTATTAAAGTCATCTGCTCCCCCTCCAACTCTGTTTTGATTTAATCCCAGCTCTCCGTTTCACCTTTTTGATCACGCAGAATTGCCCTCTGAGAAGGGGATTGCTTGTCACTGGCCACTCGGGTGTTTCCTTTCTTCCTGGTGGTGGAAATTGAATAAAGATTTGTATGCCTGTTGTCTTTCACTGTGTCTCACACCAGCCCACACAACGTGGGTGCTGGGGAAAATATAAGCAATACCACAGTTAGGCGGTAGTGTGGGGGTTTTGAAAAGAAAATAAATATGACCAGGAGATTTGGAGTCACCTCAGTTATAAAGAAAAGAAAGTTATCTGCTCAACATTCTTTGTATTTTGAACTATTTGACCAGGCAAGACTCTAAGGACCATCTCATGACTGAAAGTAGCATGTTCCTGGAACTGGGGTCACAGCAAAGAATCAGCAAATTCACTCTCGGTCAGTCTAATGAGATAGAATTGTGCAGAATGCCCAATATTCTCTGGAGTTTAGGAGAATGGACCGCCATCTTATTGAAATGTGTAAAGTTCGTGGAGAGTTTGCTAGGGCAGGTACTAACAGGCACTTTCCCTGAATCTAAAACCCAAGGGGCTCAGTCACAGGATGACAAAGAGGAAACGTTTCTTCACTCTAAAGATTGTGAATCTTTGAAATTCCCTGCCTCAGAGAATAAGGAATACACAGTTACTAAGTATGATAGAGAATTAGAGTTATTTCCATAGAATCCCAACAGTGTGGAAGCATACCATTCGGCCCAGCAAGTCCACACTGAAGAGCATCCCATCCAGACCCTTCCCTATCCCTGAATCTCTCATTGCTAACCTACCTAGCCTGCACAAAATTGGCACTGTGGACAATTTAACAAAGCTAATCCATCCAACCTGAACATCTTTGGACTGTGGGAGGAAACCAGACACCCACAGTAAACCCCCAGAGACACAGGGAGAATGTGCAAACTCCACACAGACAGTCACCTGAGGCTGGAATCAAACCCAGGTCCCTGGCACCGTGAGGCAGCAGTGCTAACCATGGAGCCACCGTGTCACATGTACTCAAGTGCAAAAATGTAGTGAAAAGTGTACAAAGTCGCTATTCTCTGGTGCCATCTTGGGTACAAAAATGTGAATTTAAAAACAAAACAAACTTTTAGATACAAAAAACAGTATTTAAAAGAAAACAGTAATACAAAAAAAACCAAGAAGGAAGAGCAATAAAAATTGTAAGAAAACATGGGTACTTTTTATTTTTCTGGATCTCGAAACTGAATCATCTTCCCATCGTCAATATTTTTAGAACCAACAAACAGAGATGTCACAAGAAAATGAGAAAAAAATGCAGCCATTTATAAAGTCCTGTGTGATTTTTCTCCAAAGGTTGTTTATAACAGTCAATAGTGATGAACTATAACGTGACCACCTGTAGTGATTGTAATGAGGTCACGCTTTCAAGGTGAGAGGTGAAAAGTTTAAGGGGGATACATGCAGTAAGTACTTTACCAGGTGGTAGGTGCCTGGAACATGTTGCCAGCAGAAGTAGTAGAGACAGGCACAGTAGATTTATTTAAGATGTGTCTGGACAGATACATGAGTAGTTGGGGAACAGAGGGATACCAATGTTTAGGAATTGGGCGACAGGTTTAGACAGTGGATTTGGATCGGCTCAGGCTGGGAGGGTCGAAGGGCTTGTTCCTGGGCTGTAAATTTCCTTTGTTCTTTCTTTGTTCTTTGCTTTTAGGTCAGTCAGCTCGACCTCATAGAGTATGAGTTCTCTGTTTGGGGCTGTTAATCTGGTTTATTCAGGGAGGCCTGGCTGACACATAAAGGTTGAGTGTCAGGGATATTGACTCTGACTCTGAATGAGGCAGCATTATAGTCAAGGACAATTCATGTGTAAATAAAAGGTGAGCTGGTAACATGATCCCGGCCTCTATGGAGGTATTTCACAACTAGGGGATCTCCTGCTCCGTCTAGAGTCCTTGTCACCCATTTTGACTCTCAATAAGTCTCAATTAACCAGGCAGGTGTTGGTGATATCGGGAGTCAAGAACCCTGAGGATCAGAACTCTGGAGAAATCAGAGACTATCAGCTCTGTATTGTTTGACATTGCCACTGGGAGGGCAGTGTCAGTTGTTGGTATTACACTTACACCTGGTCCAGAATTACCAGATGGTCCAGGATACTGGAGAGAGATGGCAAGAGAGAAGGGAGGGTGGTTGTGGTCTGGAACGACACAGACAGAGGTGAATTACGACATCTCTCAGAGTGAGGTACCCCCTTTCTCATGACAGCTCCTGGTACTGAATGACTTTGAATGAGGAACTGCCACCTCTCCCCACAACCCTACTCCCCAGGAACATTCAAACACCCCAGGGTTTGCTTTACTTTCTTAACTTCCCAGAGAGTGAGAGCCCAACCATTGCTGTTTAAGATTAGATTAGATTCCCTACAGTGTGGAAATAGGCCCTTCAGCCCAACAGGTCCACACCGACCTTCCGAAGAGTAACCCACCCAGACCCATTCCCCTCTGACTAATGCACCTAACTCTATGGACAATTTAGCATGGTCAATTCACCTGCCTTGCACATCTTTGGACTGTGGGAGAAAACCAGAGCACCCATAGGAAACCCACGCGGACACGGGGAGAACGTGCAAACTCCACACAGTCACCCGAGGCTAGAATTGAACCTGGGACCCTGAGGATGATCAACTTGTGGAATTCTTTCCCAAAGAAGGATTTGGAGGCTGGGTAACTGATTATCTTCAAGAAAAAAGATCATTTTTAGGTATTAAAGGCATCAAGGGATATGGGGAAAATGTGGGAATATGGCATTGAGACAGAGGATGGAGGGATTGTCTTACGAGCAAAAGCCGAACCAGTTGGGACTCCACTCACTGGAGCTCAGAAGAATGAGCGGGGATCTCATTGAAACATATCGGAATCTTAGGGGGCTTGATGGGGTAAATGTTGAGAGAATGTTTCCCCTTATGGGAGAGTCAAGGACCAGAGGACGTAGTCTCAGAATAAAAGGAACACCAATTTAAGACCAAGATGAATTTCTACCCTTAGAGGGTTGTGAGTGTTTAAAACTGCTTGCTACAGAGAGGGGACAGTCCTTGTGTATATTAAAGGCTGAGATAGAATCTTGATTAGTCGGGAAATCAAGGGGAAAGGGCAGAATAGTGGACCTGAGGAGTGTTGGATCAGCCACAATCCTATTAAATGGTGGAGCAGGCTCAAGGGGCTGAATGACTTACTCCTATCCCTAGTAAAATACATTTTTATTTTGCTCCGTCACCCTCTCCCTCTCCCTTTCTCTCCCTCTCAGTTTTTTCTCACACTCCCACCATTGTGAATAAATAGTAATATAAACATGGACAGCAGAAGGGCCCCACCTTGGGGAGAAGATTGGACCTCAGGTATTCGAAGGGCCATTTGCAGAGTTCAATCTAGTCCAGCAGCTCACTTTTCAGACTGCATGTATCTCACTAAAACATCTCCAGCTAGTAACAGAGCACTAACAGTTGCTCCATGTCACAGACAACCTGGGCAGGCCTGTGATCACCTTAACAACAGACTGAGCCGTGACTGTGGCCTGTTGTTAGCATCCTCCTTTCTCAGAGCTGTACGAGCGCTGACAGCTTAATATCATCTCTGCTGCAGCAGCTAACAACCTGAGGGAGCTCAAGCAGGCCAGAGAATTCCTCAAGGCACCAGTGAAATGGTGCACTCTGCTATCAAGCAAAAATAAAGAGCTACAGTTTCAAACCAGTCCTGTCAAACAGGATACCTTCCCTAAATTGTTAAAGGGGGAGGGTAAAGTGCACACCAGAAACTGAGGATCAAAACAAGCTTGTCCACTGCTAAAGTGCTGTGTACTGACCTATCTAATGAGTTACGTGGCCTCAGTTAATCTAATGCACTCTTGGCTGGTGTCCATGGTAGAATATTAGATTAGATTCCCCACAGTGTGGAAACAGGCCCTTCGGCCCAACAAGTCCACACCAACCCTTGGAGGAGTAGCGCGCATAGCCCCATTCCCCTCTGACCAAGGCACCTAACACAAAGAGCAATTTAACATAGCCAATTCACATAACCTGCACATATTTGGACGGTGAGAGGAAACCAGAGCACCCGGAGGAAACCCACACAGACACTGGGAGATGTGTAAATTCCACACCGACAGTCACCTGAGGCTGGAATCGAATCCAGGTCCCTGGCGCCGTGAGGCAACAATGTTAACCACTGAGCCACCATGCTGCCCCGGTGAACATCTGCCAAATTAAGGTCATCCAACTGGCCATATCCTGCCCTGTATGACATCCTGATAGGTAAAAACAATGACTGCAGATGCTGGAAACCAGATTTTGGATGAGTGGTGCTAGAAGAGCACAGCAGTTCAGGCAGCATCCGACGAGCAGCAAAATCGACGTTTCGGGCAAAAGCCCTTCATCAGGAATAAAGGCAGTGAGCCTGAAGCATGGAGAGATAAGCTAGAGGAGGGT
>NC_057723.1:3362012-3375572 GCF_004010195.1 Chiloscyllium plagiosum
GAGGGCTTCGAGGCCCTGGTCATGGTGGATGGAGGTGTAGAGGGATTGGTGGTGAAGATGAGGCATTGGGGGCTGGGGAAACGGAAGTCTTGGAGGAGGTGGAGGGCATGGGTGGTGTCTCGAACGTATGTGAAGAGTTCCTGGACTAGGGGGGATAGGACAGTGTCGAGGTAGGTAGAGATGTGTTCAGTGGGGCAGCAGCATGCTGAGACAATGGGTCGGCCAGGGTGGTCAGGCTTGTGGATCTTGGGAAGGAGGTAGAACCGGGCAGTGCGGGGTTCCCGGACTATGAGGTTGGAAGCTATGACACCCTGTTCACTCCCTGTTCAGTGACTGTGATTGGCTTTCCATCTGACTATTCCTCAGTTTTAATATAAAATAAACAAAATAAGTAATACTGGACCAAAAAGATTGTCTCTGCTTTCTCACCATAGATCTTGCCAGATCTACTGCATCCATTGCACATAATGTTTTCTCCTCTACATCGGGGAGACAGGACGCCTACTTGCGGATCATTTCAGAGAACATCTCTGGGACACCCACACCGACCAACCCCCCCCCCCCTCCCTCCCCCATCCCATGGCTGAACACTTCAACTCCCCTCCCACTCTGTCAAGGACATGCAGGTCATGGGCCTCCTCCAACGCCAAACAATTACCACCCAACGCCTGGAGGAGGAATTCCTCATATTCCGCCTTGGGACCCTGCAACCACACGGGATAAATGTGGATTTCAACAGCTTCCTCATTTCCCCTCCCCCAACATTATCCCAGTCCCAAGCCTCCAACTCGGCACCACCCTCCGGATTGTCCATCACTCCACCCTCTGCCCTATCGCCTTCATCCACCTATCACTTTCTCAGCTACCTTCCCCCAACCCCCTCCCATTTATCTCTTAGCCCCAGACCCACAAGCCTCATTCCTGATGAAGGGCTTATGTCCGAAACGTCGATTCTCCTGCTCCTCGGATGCTGCCTGACCTGCTGTGCTTTCCCAGCTACACACTCTCGACTCACTTTCTTCTATGCTACCAGACATGCTGAGTTTCTCCAACAAGTTGTCTTTTTCTTCTTCAGTTTTAATCCTTCGAGTCAAATTCCTCAACCGTCTTACCTCCACAAAATCTCTGAAACTCTCTCCAGCCCTGCAACATCCTGGGATCTCTGTCCTCGTCCAATTGATTAGATTACCTACAATGTGGAAACAGGCCCTTCGGCCCAACATGCCCACACCAACCCACCAAAGAGTAACCTACCCAGACTAATTAACCTAAAACTATGGGCAATTTAGCATGGCCAATTCACCTGGCCCGCGGGAGGTAACCGAGACAGATACAGGAAGAATGTACAAACTCCACACAGACAGCCACCCAAGGCTAAAATTGAACTTGGGACCCTGGTGCTGTGAGGTAGCAGTGCTAACCACTGAGCCACTGTGCCACCCTGTCCCTTGGGCAATCCCAATTTCCTTTATCCAGAAATTGGTGATCATGCCTTCAGCTACCTCCTTACACCTCCCTCTTCCTTAAGATATATCTTTAAACCTCCATCTTTGACCAATCTTTCTGCCAGCTATCCGATAATTCCTTCCAAGGCTTGGAATGAAATTTTAATGTTGTGGTTCTGTTCGCCGAGCTGGAAGTTTTTGTTGCAAACGTTTCGTCCCCTGGCTAGGCGACATCATCAGTGCTTGGGAGCCTCCTGCGAAGCGCTTCTTTGATGTTTCCTCCGGTGTTTATAGTGGCTTGTCCCTGCCGCTTCCGGTTGTCAGTTTCAGCTGTCCGCTGTAGTGGTTGGTATATTGGGTCCAGGTCGATGTGTTTGTTGATGGAGTTTGTGGATGAATGCTATGCCTCTAGGAATTCCCTGGCTGTTCTCTGTTTGGCTTGCCCTATGATAGTAGTGTTGTCTCAGTCGAATTCATGTTGCTTGTTGTCTGCGTGTGTGGCTACTAAGGATAGCTGGTCGTGTCGTTTCGTGGCTAGTTGATGTTCATGTATGCGGATTGTTAGCTGCCTTCCTGTCTTCAACCGGAAGCGGCAGGGACAGACCACTATAAACACCGGAGGAAACATCAAAGAAGCGCTTCGCAGGAGGCTCCCAAGCACTGATGATGTCGCCTAGCCAGGGGACGAAACGTTTACAACAAAAACTTCCAGCTCGGCGAACAGAACCACAACAACGAGCACCCGAGCTACAAATCTTCACACAAACTTTGAAATTTTATTAGCGCCTTCGGATGTTATACTACAGCAAGATCATGCTGTAGATATGAGTTCTTGTTGGTATTCACTAACAAACTCACATACAATGAATTGACCCATGAGCCAATGTGTTTTAGGAAGCCTGTGCTGCCCCACATAGTTCAATAGTCCACCAGCCTCCACTACTGTGGTAACCAGAGGAAAATCATCATTTGTTCAAAAAGTACATGGGACCAGAAGCAGCAAATACAGATGAAAGCCAACCGAAGAGATAAAAGGAAATGTAAGAGCAAAGACTTTAATAGGTTGCATGTTTATTCAATTTATAAAGTGTTATTGCTATGGATCTGTTCATAAAATTGGATACCTTCTGAATGTAACTTTGATCACAAAAGTTTGATTTGCATTTTGGGAATAACAAATTTCTCATTAATCTAATCCGTACATGCAAATCATTCAACTCATTAATATTTTGCCCCTATTAACCTTGTGTTTATATCCTTCCATCATCATTAAAAATAGAGTTTAAATATTTTGCATTACAGGAAAAACTTATTTAGGTAATTAACCTGCATGGGTTATGCACATGATTCATTAAACATGAGCCACTGAATAGGTACAGAGTATGTCACACCATAATACTGTAACATGTTATGTTTGAATTAAAAAGCAAAATGGAATGAAAGCAGTATTTTAACATTACTGCAATATAATCCAGAACTTTCTCCTCCTTCAGTTAATACACAGTGACTGTACAACAGCATACTGGATCTTATCATTGTATTATGGAAGGATACAGAACACTTGGAGGCAGTTTGGCCATTTTATGATTGTCCCAATTCTCTGGTAAGAGCTAAATAATCAGCCTGACTCCAACTTTCTCCCGTAGCCAAGGAAATGTTATCCTTCACATACATTGAAAGTCAAATATAACCTATATATTGGGAGTCTACAAAGTGAAATGGTGTTACATCTACTATCTCAGTTACTCTGCATCAGGAAAGATACAAACAAAAAAAGATAATGATTTAGACCATTTGGGAGCTTAATAATAAACCATGTTAATGTCAAAGCCTCTGTGTAAAGTATTCCATTGCTTCTAACTGAGTTGCCCATTTCAGAGTCAAACTGCAAGTCATTAACTGTCACTCAGAAGCCAGAATGTAAAGATAGCACACACACACATTCTCCTTCCTGCAATTTTGATATTTCACCGTGGCCACGTCCTAGGGAGGTCCCTCCTCACACTCAGTTCATATTCTGGCAATTTTGATGCAATCAATTCTTTTCTGTTGTGCTCATATTCAAGAATGAGAAACAAGAATGAAATTTATCCCACTGGAGGGCCCAGGAATTCTCTGAACTGTATGTGAATTTGCTCATTTTGTTGTATACTATATCTATCCTCCGTTACATCTGGCCAGTTCCAATTTGCAAATCCCCATTGAATCCTCTTCCACCGGCCTTTCAGGCAGCACATTCCCATGTGTTGCAACTCACAGAATCAAAAAATAATATTTCCTCAGGACAGCCCTGGCTGTTTTGGTAATCAGCTTAACTCTCTCTTAGCAAGTCAGTTGAAAGATTACCTCCAGATCCTCTATCAAAATCCTTCAGGATTTAAATCTAACCCTTAACCTTGTCTGACTGCAGGAAGACAGTTCCAGCTTCTCCAGGCTATCCATGTAACTACAGTCCCTCATGCCAGGCACCATTCCAGTAAATCCCCTCTCTATCCTTGTCAAAGTATTAGCATCTATCGAAAAGTGATCTGCGATGTAGATCCATTTGAGAGTCAATTTGAGAAAAGATCTAATGGTTGTGAGAGCAAGTCTATTGAAAGTGATATCCTAATGTCAAGGCAATAATGGTACAGGAGTAAGATCTTTAGACTACTAATACCAGAGAGGCCTGCTGGTGGTAACCATGACAACTGGGGGAACTTCAATTAATAACTTTGAATTTGAAAGATAGTTTCAAGGTCACCATTACAATTATTAAACTCCATTACTCCTTTAGGGAAGGAAATCTGCCATCCTTACTTGAACTGATCTACCTATCACTCCAGACCCACAGCTAGGGGGGGTCTTAACCTCCCTCCAAAATAGCTGAGTATACCATTCAGTTCAGTTAGGAACCACCAACAAATGTTGATCTTGTTTTGAGGCCCATATCTCATGAAAGAAGAAAACAAAAATAATCTTTCTTCCAAATTATTTCTTTAAGACCCTGTAGACAGTTTAATTCAGTCAATAAAATACTTGGGAGATAAAGTGATGATGCAAATGATCAATCAGATTTTTCAGCTCTTTAAAAGTGCAGGAAGATGAAGTTAATGCATGGTGAATAGCGCGGCAGACAGCCTACCAAGCCGGCGAATGGGAACCTGGGAGAGTGAGTAAATGAGGAGGGGTCTGAAAATTGGGAGAAGAGTAGGGTCAGGCTAGGTGTAGGTGAGAGAGCTTTAGACAATGAGGACAATGGTCTGGTCATTGTAGCATTGGGCACAGGAGTATCTTAGTTGGTGAAATTCAATAGCAGGGTAAGTTCAAGCAATTGTTGAAACAAGTATTTAATTGCTGCTCTATTCAATATTGTGCACTTACACCAGCCTCCAAATATACTTTTCTGCAGAATGAGACTCTCTTTCCTCTTCACTACTATTTAAATTCTTGTCAAAATGGGGAATGTCGGTGACTAGTTCACACTTTCCC
The DNA here is from genome assembly GCF_004010195.1 of Chiloscyllium plagiosum. NCBI lineage: Eukaryota > Metazoa > Chordata > Chondrichthyes > Orectolobiformes > Hemiscylliidae > Chiloscyllium > Chiloscyllium plagiosum. The sequence continues at coordinate 3,366,929 of NC_057723.1, forward strand.
AGACTCTCCCTCAAAACTGCTTCTGGACTTTGTCTTCCAACCTTAATCCTGGACCTAACTTTCTGTATTAAGTACAGTAATTGGATTGAGTTTTATTACCGCTGGAGCATTTAATTTCCAACGAAGGCTGTGTTTGTAATACCAGTTGGATTGGAATACATTAGGAAATTACATCAATTGATTCTCCAACACTGCTGCTTGATCCAATGTGCATGACAGGGCAGTTTGTACTAAGTGTGTTCCAACAGTATGAGCACTGGCCACAGAGCAATAACACTTTACAGTAAAAATAATTTGTCTTCTTCTTCAACTGGGGAAAGCCAACCAACCTCCCAAGTAAACAGATTAATAAAGTATTCCAAAGAGGTTGTACAGATTTGAAATCATGTAATGAGCACTGAGAACAGCTAACTTAACAACTGTGGTGATGTGGTGAACTCCCCAAGGTGCTGCACAGGCTATATTCAGACTGAAGTGCACAAGTCACCAATACCCCATGTGAACAAAGGTGTGGACAGAGAAGAATTCATTAAGAACTACATTAATAGAGGAAAGGAAGCAACAGAAACAAAGGAGTGGGGGGAATCTGATAAGGATGCAGCAAGTGCACCCACATCCTGCACTCCTAACCTGACTCCATTACAGGAGTTGCCATCACCAAATGGATCCCACTGTCTTTGTGGAGTTGGATAGTATGTCCATAACTCTCAGTTCACAACCTCTCAAAGGAATGGTGAACCACTGCCTGAGTTCTGGAGCCTTTTAAAAGGCAGGTACAAATTGTCAGACCCATGCCACCCGTTGTCACATCCACAGCCCTGCCCATTCATTCAATAGGAAACATGTGCAGGGCCAGTAAGTCATGCAATAAGAATGAATATCTTAGAAGCGTGGAGAATGCAACAATCCTACATATGTGGCAACCATACAGGGAAATTGCAAAGGTTTAATCGCAAAGGCTTTAACCAGATCACACCGCTTATATATTTGTGACTGGATCAAAAACTGAATTGAGATTTCTGGTCTGCTCCTTCACCAATTGGCTTTCAGAAATAAAAAAAAAATATTATTTCACAACCTGAGGATGTTCCAAAAGCATTTTTTCAGCCAATGCCATTTTTTTCAGATGGTTGTACTTGCCAAAATGTGACTTCCAATATTGCGCAGCGAGTTCTGATAAACAGCAATGTGACAATGTCCAGGTGATTGGTCTGATTTATCGTTATTTCTGGTTGAACAGAAATTTTTACAACATACAAAAGCACCACTGTCATACCCAAACATTTTAAAACCACACCAAGTGTGATTTATAAGTCAAGGTATTCTGAAAAGAACTGTCCTATATTGCTGATGCCACGGATATTTGTTGTTTGCTGAGCTTCAAACAACAACTGCAAAATGCACCCAAAGTGCAGGACATTATGCCACAATTCCTCCCAGAAAGTTAGCAATTTTAATTTCAGTGTGGCTGAGTTATCACAATCCTCACCGAAAGCAGCCCCAGGATGAACAGCAGTAATCAACCTGCAATAAAACTGGCAAAATTGCAACAGTTATGAAGCAAGTTGAAAATATAGTGGACAGTAACAGAGAAATATTAAAACACTGAGAGTTATGTTAAAGTTCAGTAGAACCTGCAGCAATTTTGTGGCTATTTTTTTACATCATTCGCTGTTGTAATGTACATGATTGATAAAGTGAGGATTCTATATTTAATCATTCATGTTATAGACAAAGCATACATAGATATTTAAATACTGCCTTCAGCAAGAATTATTCTCTTAAAGTACTGTCAGTCTTAGAGAAGATTCAGCAATATGTTAGCGGAACCTCATGCATGATAGATAGTGTAAGCAGCATTTTATCGACAGGGCTAAGTGATCGCACGACCAATGGTTCAGATCTGAGCTCTGTAGACCTTCCACGTCAAGATGAATGGTGGTGGACAAATAAATAACTCACCAGAGGAGGAGGCTCCACAGATGTCATTTAAGCTTTGTCTTTTTTATATATTCTTAAACTATTCAAAATAGCACGAGATCATGGCGACAGTGGAAGCTTTTCACTGAATTTTATTGTATTTTCCACTGTCAAATAAATTTGACAATAAAAATCATTCATTCGTTCATCCATCCACAAGGATGGGAGATCCCGGCACATCAGTGCAAAAGATAAGGCTGAAGCATTCACAAATGTCTTCAGCCAGAAGTGTGAACTGGATGATCCATCTTGGCCTCATCCCAGGTGTCCAAACTTAAAGATGCCAATTTTCAGCTGATTCTATTCACTTTGTGCGATAATGAAAGGAGCCAGCATTACAATTGGGTTCTGACAGGGCTACTCAGTTCTCGACCTCATTACAGCCTTTCATCAAACACAGATGAAAGAGCTGAATTCCAGAGGAGAGGAGAGAGTGACAGTCCATGATAGGAATAAGGCATGTCACCAAGAGTGTCATCGAGAAGCTCAAGAAAACCTGGAGTCAATGTGAATCGAACACTGTTTGGTGTCAGACCGTTCCAAATGCAGGCTCCTTTAATGATAGAGCAGAACAGCTCCAAACTGAGAGCTCGTGATGCTCATTGTACTTTGCAACCTACCTTCCTCAGCTATGTTATTGCCTGGGTGTCCTTAGAGAGGGAGCATGCAGTGTCCACCAATACCCTCAATGCTTATGGAGAAAGATAGATGTGGAGTGCTTTACCTTCCCTTACAACTCCATATTGATTTCGCCCCCTCTCTATCTCCCTACTGCTCGCAGTTTGTATTGCCACTAATGAGCTTTGCACGTAATTTGATTAATTAGATGATGTAGTCATGGTGAATAATAGATTAAAAATACCATGGATTTGGCGGTGGGAAAACAAACCATTCCATTGTCTTTGATAATACTTCCAAACATAAAATTGTAGGGTTTTTGTGGTGTAGCCATAGTGTCCCTACCACTGGACCAAGAAGGATGGATTCAATTTCCACTTTTCTCGATGACTTTCTCACTCTCTCTCTTTTTTATTATTATTCACTTGGGGATGTGGTATCGTTGGCTGGGCCAGCATTTATTGCTTATCCCTAGTTGCCCTTGAGAAGGTGAGGGTGAGCTACTTTCTTGAACCGCTGCCGTCCATATGCTGTAGGTAAATCTACAATGTTCTTAGGGAGGCAATTCCAGGATTTTGACCCAGTAAAACTGAAGGATCGGTGATATATTTCCAAGTCAGGAAGGTGAGTGGATTGGAGGGGAACTTGCATGTGGTGATGTTCCAAATGTATCTGCCCCTTGTCCTTCTAGATGGAAGAAGTCATGAATTTGGAAAGTGCTGTCTGAGGATCTTCAGTGAATTTCTGAAAATCCCCTGTTGAAAGGAATGATCAGCAGACCTGAAACCTTAATTCTGATTTCTCTTGACAGATGCTGCCAGACCTGCTGAGCTTTTCCAGCAACTTCTGTTTGTGTTTCTGATTTAGAGCATTCACAGTTTTTCAGTTTTTATATGGCCATAGGTACTCTTACTGTAGGATTCTGGTCACACAATTCCACCATTTTCCTGGGAAAATTACGTTTCCTCTGAAGGGTGAGGTAGAGAGAATGAACCTAACAGCTCTGCCACAAAATGCTAATTTTGGGCCATAGTGTGTAAATGTTATTTGTAGATACGATACAAATCACACTCATGATTAAGAAGCCTTTTTGTTTTCTAATTCCATTTGCAGATCGAGTGAGTTCAAGCTATCAATTCTCTCCCACTCTTTGTAAATTGCATCGTAACAAAATATGCCAGAACCTGTCACTTACTGGATCTGACTTAATTTTGAATTAATCCATTCACTCATCCAATCCCATTGTCGGTTGAACAGCAAATGAAATGAACTCTTTGAAGACCATTAATTACAAAAGAACTCAATGTCTTGGGCTGTTAATTCATGCTGGAGTTCTAATGGAGAGTGGGTTAGATGAGTTTCTTCAGCTTTGTCATTAACATAACACACTGCTCACAAATCACAAATAATGTCCATTGCCTTATTTTACTGTGATCTGCATCATACCAATGCAGCACTCAAAAAATCGTTTCAATTGATGATGTTGTTGCAAAGACTAGAAGTCCTATTTCATACATATTTCAAAAATAACAATATAGATTTTTTAAAAAGTCACTGCAGTGATAAGAAGAGAGATACAACTGGTGGTGGTTTCGCCTGAGAGTCACCATACCTCACGTCCACTTAACATTAAGTTGAGAAGGAGGTTCCTTCATGGTAACCTCAGCCGATGCAGGGATTGAACCTACACTGTTGGCATCACTCTGCATTCCAAACCAGCCATCCAAGCTAACCAATTCCCAGAATAGCATTAAAGCACAAAAACAGAAGTTGTTGGCAAAGCTCAGCAGGTCTAGCAGCCTCTGGAAATTAGATTACTTACAGTGTGGAAACAGGCCCTTCGGCCCAACAAGTCCACACCGCCCCGCCGAAGAGCAACCCACCCATACATTTACCCCTTTTACCTAACACTACGGGCAATTTAGCATGGCCAATTCACCTGACCTGCACATCTTTGGACTGTGGGAGGAAACCGGAGCACCCGGAGCAAACCCACGCAGACACGGGGAGAATGTGCAAACTCCACACAGTCAGTCGCCTGAGGCGGGAATTGAACCCCGATCTCTGGCGCTGTGAGGCAGCAGTGCTAACCACTGTGCCACCGTGCCGCCTCTGTGATGGGAAATCAGAGTTAACGTTTCAAGTTCTGAGGAAGGATCACTGGACCCGAAACATTAACTCTGATTTCTCTTCACAGAGGCTACCAGACCTGCTGAGCTTTTCCAGCAACTTCTGTTTGTGTTTGTGATTTCCAGAATTTGCAGTTCTTTCAGTACTTGTATGGCAATACACAAGTTGCTCAATGATACAGAATAGGAAACATTAAGAGATAGGAATTCTGCTGCTGGAGTCTCAATTCCGAGGAACGCCAGCTATCAGTTTCATCGATGTCTGATCAGTTTGAAGTTTGGAAACCTCCCTGTAAAGATTCAGTACTGGTCTCTCAATCACTAGTCTCCGGGCTGGCAGACAAGATGCTTGACACCACCACAAAAGTCCTCCTTAGTTTCCGAGTCTCTCAGATGCTGTACTGGTGTTTTAGCTTATATTAGCAGCTTTGGGTTGACAAGCAACTCATTAGGTAACACACTCAGCAAAGTTTTCCATTGCCAAATGGATTTCTGATTGTTTAGAGGGCAGGTAAGGTACCAGCTGAAATAATCTCTGTGTCTCTTTGAAACTAATTGGAAGTCAGTTGACCACACCAATTTCCCTCCTCCAGCAAAGTGACAGTTCCCTTCACACATTCTTGTGAACTGTCTTGGAAAATTGGTCTGCAATTAACATCATTTGGTGCTGAGCTAGAGATAACTTTGAACTGGAATGTCCCCACACTGAACTTAGAGAGACTGCCAAAGTTCAACTCATTTATAGCCTGCTCAAGTTCAAGACACTATCAGTTTGAGCTGTATTAGAACCCTTCTCCCAGAGCTGCTTTAACAAGCTGTCTACACCAAGACTGTCCACTTAACGTTAAACTCTAATCCACTGGGATTTCCCCACAAACAATAACTGGTCAGTTTGCAACAACCATTTACAGCTCAGGTCACATTGTCTAAATTGCCGGAATAGGAGATATTGTTGTCTCTTAAGTTGATCATAGCAAAAAGAACACCAATTGACTGCTGCAATCTGTACTGCCAAGAAGTTTCTAAATTCTTCTGTTATCATCCAAACTTTACCAGGCTGAGACACCCTTTCAAGTCTTTTGCTATGAAATTTTCAATTGGTTGCTGCACAGTACAATAGTGAATACATTTCTAAATTACTTCATAGGTCCCAGTTCTAGAATCAAATATTTTTGATATGCATGTTCAGTAGATAGAGTTGTGACATTTAAAAGTTTATTTTCAGTGGAATGGGGCAGGGTGACTTTGAGAATGACTCCGGATAAGATGCTTTTGTTGAGGTTGTGTTCCTTTTCACCATGTGGTTTAATGCCACATTATAAGTCTACATTTAAGACTAATTGTCCAAGTAAAGTTGAGAACTATCTTCAAGCCTGGGCTTCAAAGTAGCATTACTCACTTAATATTAATATTAAATACTGCTCTACCGTTCAAAGCTGCCATAAAGCACCTTACAGCCAATGAGACTGTAGTGATTAGAACAAGGTGGATCTCATTGAGTATGAGGACCTTGCTTGGGGCAGTTAACCTTGGCTAATCAGGGAATCTTGGATGACAGATAAAAACTGGAGTACTAGAGCCCAGGTGTCCTTGGAGAAGGAGCACGCGGTGTCCACCAACACCCTGGAGTTGTTCAGGGAGAGGTGGGCGCCGCAGGGAGTGGAGTGCATCATTTCTCCCTCCAACTCTATTTTGATTTAGTCCCTACCCTCCCCCTTCACTGTTTTGATCACACAGCACTGCCCTTTGATGTGAAGGGCAGTGTTTGTCACTGGCCACCCGGGTGTTTTCCTATCTTCCTGGTGGTGGAAATTGAATAAAGATTCGTGCACTTTGTGTCTTTCACTGTGTCTCACACCTGCACACACACACACCATGGGTGCTGGGGATAAAATAAGCACTACCGCACTTAGGTGGTAGTGTGGGGGTTAAAAAAAAAAGAAAAAAAGAAAAAAAGTGGAAAAAAAACTGGAGTACTATGGAGTCTCCTCGCACTAGGCACTGGCTTGGAGCTGACGGGATAGAGTTTATGTATTGTGCATGTGTAAATAAAGAGTGACTGGGTGAGGAGACACCACCCTCCACACGGTTATTTCAGAAACACTACGTTCAACTGTAGTCACTGTTGTTTTGTAGAATAACAATAGTGGTATATTAATCAGATGGAAACAGAGGGTGCTGGAGAAACTCAGCAAGTCTGGCAGCATCTGTGCAGAGAGAAACATAGTTAGCGTTTCTAGTCAGGTATGACTCAACTTGAGCACTTATATTTTTCCTTTATTGATCAGTGGTCTTGATTGAAGGTAAATGTTAGCCTGGTTGCCAGGGAGACTCCCCTGCCCTTCTTCAAAATAATGTCACAGGATATTTTACACCCACCCAAAGGGGCAAATTGGACCCAGTTTGATACCTCCTTTGAAAGACAGTACCTCTGACAGCACTGCATTTTACAGAACTGCATGGGGGTGTTAGCCAGGATTACCTGCCCACAGATTTGGGATGAGTCTTCAACCAATGCGCTTCTGATAAAGTCATAGAGACATACAACACAGAAGAAACCCTTCAGCCCATCAAGTCTGCGCCAACGTATTTACATTAATCCCACTTACCAGCAGTGAGATTCCAGCTTTCCTGCACTTTTTTCACTTTAAGACAAACCACTGAACTGCAGTTTTAACAGAAGAGCTGAAGAAGAGAGAGCTGGAAGAGACGGACATACCTGCAGCAAGTATACCTAGTCCACCATTTAATGACCAACCAATCCTTTTCAGAACAGAGAGAAAAAAAAAGACTACTCTCCATCAAAAAACAAGTACTTGACACTGAGATGGTGGGAATTCCTTCCCACTGGTCTTACAGACAATGGAATTATAATTGATCCCTTGGGTCATGTGAAAACTGTGAAGCTGTTGTTTTACTTTACAGATAACAGCAAGATTTGAGAGCTATCTTGGGAACAGTAACTTGCACTGGGTAAGAGTGAGTCTGGATGCTACAAAAAATCCAGCCTCAGCAAATTGCAAAACTTTGCTTGCATTCCCTCAAGTCAAGTTGTGATCAGCGTGAACTTTTTCAAAGTTGAAAGTATTAATTGGAATAGTTGCATGCTGGTCACATTGCTAGGACGGACTAGATGAATAATTTAGAGTTACATATTCAAGTCCCACCATGGTAGTCAGGGTTAATGGTCATATAGGTAAAAACAAGGACTGCAGATGCTGGAAACCAGAGTCAAGGTTAGAGTGGTGCTGGAAAAGCACAGCAGGTCAGACAGCTTCCGAGGAGCAGGAAAATCGACGTTTCGGGCAAAAGGCCTGCATCAGGAATAGAGGAATAGTTAATGGTCATATAACCTACTGGAATTTTATTCCAGCCCAAATGGATTACTCTTGAGTTCTGAAGAACACTATAGAGTCACAGAGTCATACAGCATGGAAACAAACCCTTCGGTCCAAACAGTCCATGCCAAACATAATCCAAACTAATCTAGTCCCATCTGCCTGCTCCTGGTCCAAGCGCTTTAGGGAACATCTCCGGGACACCCGCACCAATCAACCACACCGCCCCGTGGCCCAACATATCAACTCCCCCTCCATCTCTGCCGAGGACATGGAGGTCCTGGGTCTCCTTCACAGCCGCTCCCTCACCACCAGACGCCTGGAGGAAGAATGCCTCATCTTCCGCCTCGGAACACTTCAACCCCAGGGCATCAATGTGGACTTCAACAGCTTCCTCATTTCCCCTTCCCCCACCTCACCCTAGTTCCAAACTTCCAGCTCAGCACTGTCCCCATGACTTGTCCGGACTTGTCCTACCTGCCTATCTCCTTTTCCACCTACCCACCCTCTCCTCCCTGACCTATCACCTTCATCCCCTCCCCCACTCACCTATTGTACTCTATGCTACTTTCTCCCCAC
>NC_057723.1:3379346-3381015 GCF_004010195.1 Chiloscyllium plagiosum
TCTATGCTACTTTCTCCCCACCCCCACCCTCCTCTCGCTTATCTCTCCACGCTTCAGGCTCTCTGCCTCTATTCCTGATGAAGGGCTTTTGCCCGAAACGTCGATTTTGAAGCTCCTTGGATGCTGCCTGAACTGCTGCGCTCTTCCAGCACCACTGATCCAGAATCTGGTTTCCAGCATCTGCAGTCATTGTTTTTACCTCCAAACCTTTCCTATTCATGTATCCTTCCAAATGTCTTTTAAATGTCGTGATTGCACCTCCATCCACCACTTCCTGAGAAAGTTCATGCCTCATGTCTTTTTTTTAAAATCTCTCTCCTCTGACTTTAAAAATGTACCCCTTGGTCATGAAATTCCTCATCTTCCTCAACTCTATCTATATCTCTTATTATTTTATAAATTTCTATCAGGTCACCTCTCAACCTCTTATGCTCCAATGAAAAGAGTCCCAGTCAATTCAGCCTTTCTTTACAACTCAAACCTTCCATACCTGGCAACATACTGGCCAATCTGAACCCTCCATGTATTATATTGAACTTTGAATGTTAACTCTGTTTCTCTGATCACAGAAGCTGCATTTCTGGATCACTCAAATGAATAAGAGTCCACCACGTTAGGACCTGCTGTGTCCTGTGGGTGATTCCTGTCTGCCCTCTGAATTAGCAGCAAGATTGTTTGTCACTGCCACCTCAAAGGTGATAGTGTTGGGCAATAAATAATGGGATTGGTATCAGTGTTCTCTTCCTAGGAAATGAATCAGAGAAATGTTTTTTTTTTCTGGTGAGTGCATCGAGGACCAATGGGCACTCGTTTGAAATTAGACATGGATCATTTCAGAAAAAAATTAGAAAGCAATTTTTCACACCAAGTATAGTGGAAATTTGGACATGTCTCCCAGAGCTTGTAGATTCTATAGCTGCTCAACCTGTCAAGACAGTGATTGATACAGTTTCGTTGGACAGTGATGTCAAGGAAAACGCAGAAGACGTGCAGAAGACACAATCTGCAATTGTGTCACATGATCAAATTGAATGGCCTAGTAGGCATAAGATGGCTGAATGGCCTACTCCTGTTCCAAATAACTTCCCCATCAATTACATTTAAATTGCTCAGCAGCTTGTGGCATTGTTGTCTCCGTTCTATGGTACTGATGTTTAAAAGTGAGGCCTTATTTGCCTTGTCGGAAGGAGAAAGTTAAAATATTTAGTGCCTTAACCTACTGCATATTTACCTTCAGCTGGTTAATGGTGGCTCTGCCCTCCCAGCTGCAAGAGTTTGTTTGAGCCCAAGAGCCCTCCCTTGAAATAAAACTGCAAGGATAACAAACCTAGGCAGTGATTGGTGGCGTGTTTGGCTCCAAAGGTTTTGGAACATGCCTTCCCCATGGTTATACTAATGGCTTTATAATGGGGTAATACCAGCTGCTGACTTTGCAGTGTCATAAGGCCTTTCTCTCTGCCCATTCATTATTTGCAGCTGCACCTGCATTCTGTCTTCGGTGAAGTTAGAATTTTCCAAGATTCACAATAACTCATCAATTAATAGAATATTGTTCGTATTTGTGAAATTCACACACACACACACACACACACACACACACACACACAGTACAGCATGGAAACAGACCCTTTGGTCCAACCCGTCCATGCCGACCAGATATCCCAACCCA
>NC_057723.1:3381059-3412703 GCF_004010195.1 Chiloscyllium plagiosum
CACACACACACACACACACACACACACACACAGAAAGCAAACTGTAATAGCTAATACATGTGCAGATATAAATTCTTAATGTTAACCTTCCCATGTATTTACTCCATGACTTGCAAAAGGATTAACTTGGATCAATTTTGAAGTGTTTGACTTCGAGTTTTACAAGTTATCCAAGCCATCATAATCCGACTTACTCAGAGCTATTTGCTTAGTCACATTCTCCAGCTTATTCTTTTAATAATTTTTTTTTCAGATAATCAGCGACTAACCTCTGTAGATTAATTTCCTGCTTAATAAGTTGATATAAACTTCTTTGTGTGTTTTCGTTTTATGATCATTAACACACTTACTTTAATGATTATCTTTTAAAACAGCACACAAATACATTAACTAAGTATTAAGCAAGTACAGACCAACCAGTATCAAAGGATAATGAGCATCCTTAATGTAAAAGTCACTGAATATAGATCAAGCAGCAATTCTCAACTTTCCTTGAAAGGAACACTCAACCTTATTTAAATGTGTGTGAGCTACATGTGTCAACTTGTTTAATTGTTTCATCATTAGAAAGTCATTTGAGCTTTGGGCAAGATCCAAATCACCTTGGGTTTGGTGGACTGATTCCTTCTGTGATCTTCCATACCATATCTTGCTAAACTCATCACATTAGTTGGTGTTTCATGGGGTTAGGGGTAATTTATTAGTTTGGGGAGAGGATTAGCTGAACAACAGTGAGCAGCGATTGGGATAAACGGGCCTTTTTTGTGGTTGACAAGATGGAACTAGTTGGGGTGTCACAGGGTTTAGTCTGAATTATTTACAATCATATGAATGACTTTTATGTGGTGGGATTCAAAGTACAACAGCCAAATTTGCAGATGATACTGATATAGGCTGGAACATAAGTTGCAGGGAAGAAATAAGAGATTTACAAAATGAATATGGATAAGTGAGGTGAATAAGTCAAATTTGGCAGATGGAGTTGAATGTGGGTAAGTGTGAGGTCATCTATTTGATGGGAGGAATAGGAAGTCAACTTATTGTCGAGAAACCAATTAGATTACATTACAGTGTGGAAACAGGCCCTTCGGCCCAACAAGTCCACACCGCCCCGGGAGTTGAATGTGGGTAAGTGTGAGGTCATCTATTTGATGGGAGGAATAGGAAGTCAACTTATTGTCGAAATGGAGAGAAAGTTCAGAGTGCTTCAATGCAGAGGGATCTGGGTGTCCTTCTGCATGAATCACAGAAAATAGTACGCAGGCACAGCAGGCAATAAGGAAAGAAAATAGAATTTTGGCATTTATTGCTAAAAGAGTAAATTATAAATTTAGGGACGTGTTGCTACAACTATACAAGTGAGAGTATTGTGTACAATTCTGATCTCCTTATTTGCAGACAGATATAGTTGCATTGGAGACGGTTTAGAGGAGATTGCCTAGATTGATTCCAGAGATGAGGGGTTTACCTTATGAAGAGACCAATGAGTGGGTTAGGCCTACTCTCTGTCTGGAGTTTAGAAGGATGAGAGGAAATCTAACTGAGGGATTGACACAGTAGGCATAGAGTAGATGTTTCCTCACGTATGGCAATCTAGAATGAGAGCCCACAGTTTCAGGATGAGAGGTAGCAGATATAAAACAGAGATAAGAAGCAATTACTGCTCTCAAAGGGTCATGACTCTGTGGAATTCATTGCCCTGGAGTGAGGTGGAGGCTGGAACAGTGAGTAACTTTAAGGAGGAGATAGACAGATTTTTAATTAGTAATAGGTTGAAGGGTCATGGAGAGTGGGTGAGAAAGTGGAATTAAGTCCAAGATGAGAGCTGCCATAATTGTACTAAACAGCGGAGCAAGATCGAGGGGCTGAATGGCCTACTTCTGCTCCTAGTTCTTATGTTCTTAGATTATCACAGGCAACAAGGGACAAGCATTAAATGCAGACCCAGCCAGCACTGCCCACAAGTCATGAATGAGTAATAAAAACATTACCATCTTCATTGACACCATCAAGACATTCGGCTTTGAGAGCAGCAGTGAATTGTTTAAGCTTCTGGAGAAAATTGGCTGGCAGGCAAAGCTGCTCATTGAGATCTCCTCTTTCCATGTCAAAGCAAAGAAGTTATAGAGTCATAAAATCATCGAAATGTACAACACGGAAACCCCGACCCTTTGGTCCAACCCATCCATGCTGACTAGATAGCCTAAATTAATCTAGTCCATTTGCCCATCCAGATGCTTTTGTAATTATACTAGGCTCCAACACATCCAAGTTAGTCCAATTTACAAGAGAGCTAACATGCAGATGCCAATGTTGTTATTTCATGTGATTTGGGTGTCACTGGCAATGGCCCTATTTGTTATCATTCCTAATTGCCTCTGAATTAACTGGCTTGCTGGACCATTTCAAAGGGCAATTCAGAGTTAATCATGAGTCTGGATTCATATGAGGGTTGTCCTGGCTAAAGATGAACAATGTATTTCTTTAAAAGGACATCGGTGAACTGGATGAGGTCTTTTTTTTAACAGCAATCAATGATAGTTTAATGGTTGCCATTACCAACATTCATTTCTGGATTTATTAATTGAATTTGAATTTCACCAACTACTGTGGTTCAAGTTGATCATGTGGTCCCAGAGAACTAGCTTACTTCTCTGTCCAGCAACATGCCATCATCTTCTCCATGCCAACAACACAGGATCCAGCCGATGCGCATGCCTTGTTGACATACTCACAGTAAAACATCCTTGCACTGTGTCACAATTCCGCAAATAATTGCCAAAGACCAGGTTTTGGGCAGAAAACTCAAGAAGGAAATATATACATCCATGGCATGATTGAAGTATACAAAGGGTGTACTATTAAAGGAACCAGGTTCCCTTGGCAGGTAGTCCAAAAACCAGGCTCATAGATTCAAGCTAAATGGCAGAAAGCTAAGAGGGAACATGAAGAAAAATTGTTTTACGCAGAGGGTGGTGGGTGTCTGCAATTCACTGGTGGAGGCAGAGACCCTGAACTCATTTATAAATTACCCAGATCGGCACCGTGAGAGTTGTAAGCTGAAGGGCTATGGGCCATGTGCAGGTAAATGGGATTAGAAATGGCATCTGGATACCTTTGGGTTGGCATGGCCAAGATGGGCAGAATTACCCCTTTTTCTGCTGTATCATTTCTATAGTCCTATGGTACACCCATTCATTGCAATCTGTTAACAGCCTGCACATGTACTTACCCTTCATCAGATACCATGATGTGGAGGTGCCGGTGTTGGATTGGAGTGGACAAAGTCAGAAGTCACATGATACCAGGTTATAGTCCAACAGGTTTATTTGAAATCGCAAGCTTTCGAAGCACTGCTTCTTCATCAAGTGACATTCACTTCATCAGGCACCAACATGTATCACTGTATTATACTTTAAAGTGATATCAGAACATCCGACATTCAAGAATTAATCTTTCAGACCTGATGTCAGGAGCTTCTGATACCAATAACAGGTACCAGTGGAGTCTGTGCCTGTCTAACTTTTTATTCTGCTGAGTCCATGTCTTTTTGTTGCCAAAACAACAACTTTCAAGGCTTTCTGACAGCTGTTGGATCACTGAAGGTTAATGAGTACCAGTATCGAGGACAGGCTGTCCCTTCGCTGGCCTGGAAATGTTCTTTATGCCAATGTAGAATGGAGTAAATAACTCAAATACAGTTAAACCTCAGTGAAACAAATTAATCTTCATGAGCTAAGCAGAGCTACAATGTAAATACCATTCTATCTCACAAAATATCCAGCATAACTGAACTAGTCAAATAAATTAATCTAACAAATAACCTACAAAGATAAGAAATTGTTGAAACAGCTGATACTCCTTCAATCCTTAAAAGAAGGTGAAGATTCAATGATAATCTCAGTGGGCTAGAATCCTGAACCCCAGGCCAAAGGTCAGACCATGGCAGATGGCGAAATTTGAATTGAATAAAATTCTGGAATTTAGAAAGTTAGTGACCATGGAACCAGTGCTGATTGTTGGAAAAACCCCTTCGCTTCACTCATGTCCTGTAGAGAGGGAAATCCACCACCCTTACCTGGTCTGCCATATGTGCAGTTCCACAACAATGTGGCTCTTTGCTACCCACTAGGCAATTAGGGACAGGCAGTAAATGCTGACCTCACCAACAATGCCCAAATCCCATGTCTGACTTTTTCTTTTAAGGAAGTATCTTGACTTTGCTTTTAATTAAGCTGATGAGTTCTCAGCACAGAATGCACAATGATCCTGACAAATATACTAAGAGTAAACGTATGGCTAAATGTATTGAATCTTTTTCCCCTCGATAATTGCTACACTGGCAGGGATTCATTTCACTCGCAGAGTTTTATGAATGACTATCTACCTATTAAATTTTATTTGAGGAATGGGATTGTACATTTATTTGGAAATATCACTGCAGTGGTGGTGAGTTGTGATTGCTATAGTTGGCAGAGAACATTTTAGCCAGACTCTGTGGATTGGTGGTTAAAGTTCTCAGTGTAAATAGACTAGTTGCAGCAATATACTGTTTGCTGTGAGCTGTACTCTAATTCCTGTGCCAGCCCCAGCTCCAACCCACCCTACTTCATCAGTAGCTCTTTGGCACATTGGTGCTAATAGACCTTCTGTTAACATCCTCGATAGACAACGTCAGATGACTTAAAAGTATCAGTTCAAACATTTGTGTCATATGACTTTTACATTTGATAAATCCCTACGCTATAGATGCAAAAGTCACACTACATTCACTCTCAATGTATCATTTAAAGTAGATAGAGTCATAGGGTGATACAGCATGGAAACAAACTCTTTGGTCCAACTTGTCCATGCCAACCATATATCCAAAACTGATCTAGTCCCATTTGTCAGCGTTTGGCCCATATCTCACTAAACCCTTCCAAGATTAGATTCCCTACAGTGTGGAAACAGGCCCTTCAGCCCAACAAGTCCACACTGACCTTGCGAAGAGTAACCCACCCAGACCCATTTCCCTCTGACTAATGCACCTAATGATATGAGCAATTTAGCATGGCCAATTCACCTGACCTGCACATCTTTGGACTGTGGGGGGAAACTGGAGCACCCGGAGGAAACCCACGGAGACACAGGGAGAATGTGCAAACTCCACACACAGATACTCAAGGTCGGAATTGAACCTGGGATCCTGGCGCTGTGAGACAGCAGTGCTAACCACTGAGCCACCGTGCCCCCACTCTCCAATTTATATACCCATCCAGATGTCTTTTAAATGTTGTAATTGTACCAACACTTCCTCCAACAGCTCATTCCATACATGCAACACCCTCTGCATGAAAAAGTTGTCCCTTAGGTCCCCTTTCACCTTAAACCTATGCCCTCTAGTTCTGGACTCACCCACACCAGGGAAATGACCTTGTCTATTTATCATATCCATGCCTCTCATGATTTTATGAACTCTGTAAAGGTCACCCCTCAGCCTCCGACACTCCAGGGAAAACAACTTGTTCAGCCTCTCCCTGTAGCTCAAACCCTCCAACCCTAGCAACATCCTTGTAAATCTTTTCTGAACCCTTTCAAGTTCACAACTTGTTTCCTAGAGCAGGAAGACCAGAATTGCACACCAATTAGGGATTGGCACAACTAGCAGACTGGCCTGTGATACCTATATCTCATGAACAAAAAATAAATATGCATCACATTGTTTCCTGTTTTCGATTTCTTGCAGCAAGCATTGGTTTTTGCATTTTTCTACATAAAACCTGACTGCCTTTTGAAAATATTTTAAGCTTTTGGGGCTTTGAGCTTTGTAATATGTTTATATTGTACAAGAGTCAAAGCATGTTGTAATTTGTTGTTCCAATTAAATACCCATCCAGGTGCCTTTTAAATGTTGCAATTGTACCAGCCTCCACCACTTTCTTTGGCAGCTCATTCCATACACGCACCACCCTCTGTATGAAAATGTTATCCCTTAGGTCACTTTTAAAACTTTCCCCTCTCACCTTAAACCTAGGTCCTCTAGTTTTGGACTCCCCTACCCCGGGGAAAAGACCTTGGCTATTCAACCTATCTATGAGCTCATGATATTACAAACTTCTATAAGGTCACCCCTCAGCCTCCTACACTTCAGGGAAAATAGCCCCAGCTATTTGGCCACTCCCTGTAGCTCAAATCCTCCAACCCCAGCAACATCCTCGTAAATCTTATAAAACAATTTCACCATATTGCAAATGTCACACTTGAACAACATGAAAACAATGGAACAAAAAGATGGTGAGTCCAAACTAACTATAGTCCTTAGGCAAACCACTCTCATCTTTTTAAAATTGCATTTCCCGCTTAATTAGCATTTTGTACAGAATTCTAATTACTTCACCTAACAATGTGTTAGGCACTATTGCACAGAGTACATTTTCATAACTCAAATATATTAATAGTGACTTCCTTATTAAGCTACTCTTCATCATCACATTATAAACCATTTCCGATAAAAGAATCTTGCAGGGCATTAACACTCTCCAACAAAGATCAGTGGCGTTCAGCTTTCGTTCTTCCATTTTCAAAATTCAGTTAGGCAACTGAGTACCTCCTAACAGCAGACAGTGTGACCACACTGCAGGTATCGCCTGTTATTATTCAAAATCTAATTTGTGATACTGTAACTGAGAAAATACTCCAATGTAAACATTTTAGTAAGATCCCACTGGCTGAGGGTTAGGGTGTTTCACATCCAGAGGTCACTCAGTGGCTGGTACAATTTTATCTGCTCAGAGTATCCCTCATTCAAGATCATTGGATGGTCAAACATGTGGCAATCAATTGTTCAACATCACCATCATCCTCAAACACTCAGGGAGAAATATCCCTAAGTTAGAAGACAATAAAATTATTTCATAGAAGTTGCAACTAAATAAACTGGATAGTTAGCCCAACGTTGAGGTTTGTTTTTCAAACAAGTTACTTCTAACAATGACAGCTGAAATTTCTTTAGCATCTTAACTGGAGTGAAAGGCGTTTCATTGGGGGCAGTAGATTTTGAGCAAAAACAGAAATTGCTGAAAAAACTCAGCTGGTCTCTCAGCATCTGTGGAGAGTCAACATTTCAAGTCCAGTGACCCTTCCTCAAAACAGGTAGCTAGGAAAAATTTGGGTTGATGCTGAACATAGAGTGGGATCAGTGCCTAAGGATTATGCGATAGGTGGAAATAGACCCCAAAGAGAGAAAAATAGTTGGACAGACAAAGGACTACATAAGGTCAGCGCAGGAGAAGGAATGGCTGCTAATGGGGACTATTACTGGCTCACAGTGGGCTGTGTGTATTGGTAGGCCATGTGATGTATGGGGGTGGGGGAAGACCTGGGGATGGTGCTCAACCCCTGACGTTGTTGAACTCGATATTGAGTCCAGAAGGCTGGAGAGTTTCTCAGGGGAAAGTGAAGTGTTGTTCTTCCAGCTTGTGCTGAACTTTGCTGGAACACTGCAGCAAGCCTGAGACAGAGATGTTGGTCAGGAAACATGGTGGTGTATTGCATTAGCAGTCTACTGGAAGCTAGGGGTCTTTTTCTTTGCAGATAGAAGGTAAATGTTCTATAAGGCAGTCACCCAGTTTATGCTTGGTTTCCCAATGTAGAGGAGACCACATTATGAGTAGTGAATGCAATAGACTGGATTGAGTGAAGTGCAAGTGGAGTACTGCTTTACCTGGAAGGTGTGTTTGGGCCCTGTGATACTGAGGAAGGAGGAAGTAAACCGAAAGCTTCAGCAATTGCAGAGGAAGGTACTGTGGGGCTGTGGGGTGGTGTTGGGAGTGAAAGAGGGAGTTCACCTGGATGTCCCAGAGGGAACAGTCCCTCCAGAAGGCTGACAAAGGAGGGGAGGGGAATATGTACCTGGTGGTGGCATCCTGTTGAAGATGGAAGAAATGGGGGAGAATGGTCCTTTACACATGGATGGTGGTGAGTTAATAAGTAAAGACAAAGGGGACTCTATTGCTGTTGTTGGAGGGAAGAGAGGGGGTGAGGGTTGAAGTGCTGGAGATAGGTCGGACCCGGCTGAGGCCCTTGTCAACTACAGTGCTGGGGAATCAGGTGGACATTTTGGAGGGCCCCCCTATCAAAGTTGGCACCACCAGGACATATGTAATGAAGATGGAGGAACTGGGATAAGGAAGGAAGGCTACGCCAAACCTGAAAAAATGGGTGAGATCTTTAATTATTGCTTTGCATCAATATTCACTGAGGAGAGAGATATGATTAATGTTGAGATTAGAGGTAGAAGTTTGCTTAGTCTGGATCACATTGACATAAGTAGGGAAGATGTGTTGGGTAGGTTAGACGAATCCCAAGGAGCGGATGGGATCTATCCCAGGTTGCTGAGGGAGACAAAAGAGGAAATACTGGGGCACTAACAGATATTTTTTAAGCACCCTTAAACACAGGTGAAGTGCCGGAGGACTGGAGGGTTGCTCATGTTGTCCTCCTGTACAAGAAGGGTAGTAGGGATATTCCAGGTAACTACAGACCAGTGAGCCTGATGTCAGTGGTGGGAAAGTTGGTGGAGAAGGTACTAAGGGATAAAATCTATATATTTTTGGAAAAAAAAGGGTTTATCAATGATAGGCAATATGGTTTTGTGTGCGGGAGATCGTGCCTTGCCAAATTAATAGAGTTCTTTGAGGAAGTGACCAAGTTGTTAGATGACAGAAGGGCTGTAGATGTTATATCCATGGACTTTAGTAAGGCATTTGATAAGGTTCCCCATGGTAAGCTAATGGAGAAAGTGAGGTCACATGGTGTGCAGAGAGTTCTAGACAGGTGGATAAAGAACTGGTTGAGCAACAGGAGACAGAGAGTAGTAGTTGAAGGGAGTTTCTTGAAATAAAGAAAGTGGTGTTCCACAGGGGTCAGTGCTGGGGCCACTATTGTTTGTAATATACATAAATGATCTGGAAGAGGGCACTCTTGGTTTGATTAGAAAGTTTGCAAATGACATGAAGATTAGTAGAATAGCAGAAAGCATATGGGACTGTCAAAAAATACAGGAGAATATAGGTAGACTGGAGAGTTGGGCGGAGAAGTGGCAGATGGAGTTCAATCCAGGCAAATGTGAGGTGATGCATTTTGGGAAGTCTAATTCTGGAACGAATTACAAAGTAAACAGAAGAGCCTTGGGAAAAGTTGATGAGCAGAAAGATCTGGGAGTTCAGGTCCATTGCACCCTAAACATTGCTGCACAGGTGGATAGAGTGGTCAAGAAGGCATATGGTATGCTTGCCTTCATTGGACGGGGTATTGAGTATAAGAGTTGGCAGATCATGTTAAAATTGGACAAGACATTGGTTTGGCCGCATTTAGAATACTGTGTATAGTTCTGGTCGCCACATTACCAAAAGCATATGGATGCTTTGGAGAGGGTGCAGAGAAGGTTTACAAGGATGTTGCCTGGTATGGGAGGTGCTAGTTATGAAGAGAGGTTGAGTAGGTTAGGTTTGTTTTCATTAGAAAAAAGGAGATTTGGGGGACCTGATTGAGGTTTACAAAATCATGAAGGATATAGACACATTAGATAGAGATAAGCTTTTTCCCAAGGTGAAGGATTGAATAACGAGAGGTCATGCTTTCAAGGTGAGAGGTGTAAGGTTTAAGGGGGATTCACGCCGCAAGTACTTTACACAGAGGGTGGTAGGTACCTAGAATGCATTGCCAGCAAAGGTGGTAGAGGCAGGAATGGAAAATTCATTTAAGGTACATCTGGACAGATGCATGAGTAGATGGGGAGCAGAGGGATACAGATCCTTGGGAATTGAGCGATAGGTTTAGACAGTGGATTTGGATCAGTTCAGGCTTGGAGGGCCGAAGGGCCTGTTCCTGGGCTGTAAATGTTCTTTGTTCTTTGTTCTTTGGGAGAATAGAATAGACCCTTTACAGGAATCAGGGTGTGAGGATGGATACTCAAGGTAACTGTGGGAATCAGTGTGTTTGTAATTGATATTGGTGGCCAGTCTTTCCCCAGATGTAGAAACAGAGATGTTGAGGAAGGGAAAGGAGGAGGCAGAGATGGACCAGGTGAAGGTGAGAGCAGGGTGAAAATTAGAGATGAAATTGATAACCATTTCTAATCTGGAAAATAGAGGGAAGGACGGATGAATTTATTGGCATAGCGGAGAAATCTATTTAGGTAGATTTTCAAATCTTTTTTTAGTGGGGCTGGAAGCAACGAGACTGAGAAGCTTGGAAAAGAAAGTTCAGGGTCTATGGCTTCAGAAAAAAATGATGTTCTAATGCAGGAGACCAAGAATGCAAGGTAATGAATAGTTCTGGCAAATATTAACTAGCATTTTATTATCCTGGCATTTCATTATTTATTTTAATTAAATACTCAATTCAAGTTAATTTTCCATTTCAGCAGACCAGTCGCTCAGTGGTGGATTGGCTATTTTAATATTCTGCCTGTCTGCTCACTCTTACCAGATAGTAACCCAGCTCCCCTTGTTAAATGTCATCAACTTCCTCAAGTGTTGTTTTGCATATGTGCAACCATCACCACAGCAAATATTTCCAAGGTATCAGCTGAAAGAAGGCTGCAGCTCACCTCAGTAACCTGCTTGTTACCAGTACTTGCACATGTTGTCATTACAGCTGGTGCTTTTTGTTTTTTTACACAGTAAGTTAGTAACAAAAGTGATTAAAACAGATGTGTGAGAGCAGAGCAGGTAATGTGTTTGCCTGGTTTAGAAAGCAGCTTGAGATTGAGAGACATGATGTGACATGGAACATTCCTTACATAGGATTTACAGCTCCGAAACAGGCCATCTGATCCATGCCAGTATTTATACCCCAGAGAAAACTCTTTCCTCCATTATCATCTCACTCTTTCTGGCAAAACCTTCTAGATTTTGGTCCTTTGCAGGTTTTAGACAGATTCCCCTAAAAAGTTGAGAAACAGGAGCCTTGAAGAACATAGCAAGTCAGGCAGCATCAAGAGGAGGAGAAGTCAATGTTTCAGGGAGAACCCTTCTTCAGGGCCAGATGTGGGGGTAGGGAGAGCTACAGATAAAGAGAGAGGTAGGGATGGGGTGGGGAGAGTAGCAGAATAGTGATTGGCGGACACAGGTAGTGAATATGACAGGTTGGTCGATGGGACTTCTGTGCTGTTCATCTCAACCAGCCCTTGTGGCCCTGAGTTCCACATCAGTTAAAAACACACAAAATAGGAGAAGGAGGTGGCTATTCAGCCCTTCAAGCCTGTACTGCCATTCAATATAACCATGACTGATCATTCAACTCAGCACTGTGTTCCCACCTTTCTCCACATACTCTTTGATCCTTTTAACCCTAAGAACTACATCTATCTCCTTCTTGAAAACACTCGATGTTTTGGTCTTAACTGTTTTCTATGACTGAAAATTCCACTGGGTCACCACTCTCTGGGTGAAGAAATGTCTTCTCATTTCAGTCTTAAATGGCCTACCCCATTTCCTTAGACTCTGACCCCTTGCTCTGGACCCCTTGGTTTTTGGGAACATCTTTCCTGTGTTTACCTTGTTGAGTCCTGTTAGAATTTTTTAGGTTTCTTTAGATATCCCTTTATTTTAATAACCTCCAGTTCAAATCCCACTCTATAAACAGACAAGTTTGATCCCATGTGCTATTCTATATTAATGCAATAAAAGGACTTTGAGAGAAAGAAGATCAAGGTCCATCTCATTCGCTTTCTCCCTTGTATTTGTCAGGCAGGAGCATAATAGCAAAAGAGCTGAGCTAATACAGTGGTTATGTTAGTATTTTAATAACCCAGAAGACTGGATCATTAAACCAACCCTAACAGTCAGGGGGGGGGGTTATTTTTAAATCAACCTGTTCAAAGATATTATTGCACACCTCTGGAACAAATGGGACTTGAATCTGGGCCTCCTGATCTAGAGGTAGGGACATTACCACTGTGCTACACAAGCCCTGCAGATATCTTTTAATCATTTGGTTCAGAGATGCTATTACACAGATCTAGAGCAGGTGGAACTTGAACCCAGGTCTCCCAGTCTAGAGATAGGAACACTCCCACTGAAACACACTATATACCTACTATCCTCAGGGGTATATATTTTCTAATCGACTTGTGCAGTTAGGGCTTATGTCCAGGCCTCTGGCCCAGATTTAGGGTTACTCCAACAGTCAGAGGATAAAAATTCAAATAATAAAAACAGGATTGGAGCACTTCAGCTACAGGGAGAGGCTGAAAAGGCTGGAGCTGTTTTCCCTGGAGCATTGAATGCTGAGAGATGATTTTATAGAGGTTTATAAAATCATGAGGGGCATGGATAAGATAAAGACGCAAAGTCTTTTCCCTGAGGTTGGGGACTCCAGAACTAGAGGGCACAGGTTTAGGGTGAGAGGGGAAAGATATAAAAGGGACCTACGGGGCAACGTTTTCAAGCAGAGGATGGTGTGTGTATGGAATCAGCTACCAGAGGATGTGTTGGAGGCTGGTACACTTATAACATTTAAAAGGCATCTGGATGAGTACATGAGATTAGATTTGATTCCCTACAGTGTGGAAAAAGGCCCTTCAACCCAACAAGTCCACACCAACCCTTCGAAGAGTAATTCACCCAGAGCCATTTCCCTCTGATTAATGCAGCTAACACGATGGGCAATTTAGCATGGCCAATTCACTTGACCTGCACATTTTTGGATTGTGGGAGGAAACCAGAGCATCCAGAGGAATCCCACACAGTCACAGGGAGAATGTGCAAACTCCACACACAGTCACCCAAGGCTGGAATCAAACCCAGGTTCCTGGTACTGTGAGGCGACAGTGCTAACCACTGAGTCACTGTGCTGCCCCACCTATATGAATAGGAAGGGTCTAGAGGGATATGGGCCAAGTGCTGGCAAATGGGTCTAGATCAGGTTAGGATATCTGGTCAGCATGAACGAGTTGGACCAAAGGGTCTGTTTCCATGCTGTACATCTCGATGTCTCTATCTGGAATTAATAATTAATCTTAATTACTATGAAACTACAAAACTATGAAAAAAAAACTATGCAACTGGATTAGCATAAACACCTCCCTGATTCATTTATGGCCCTTCTGGAATGAAAGCAGCTTTTTAAACCCAGTTTTGCGCACATATGGCTCCAGACTTGAAAAAACATTCTTTTCTTTCCTATAATAGTAAAATGCAGTGGATTCTAGAGAGATTAATTGAAAACAGAAAGCACTGGAGAAATTGGAGAAAGAAACAGTTACTTTTTCAGTTCCAATGTTATTCACATTTCTGTGATCCTTAACTTCTGAAAAAGCTTAGCAGTCCATTCCATGAGGGTCGCTCACCATTCCCTTCTTATTGTTGATTATGGGTGGGGGCTAAGTGCTTTCCACACCCTGTGGATGAATTAAAATGATGATATGTGAGCCATTCATCACAATCAAACTTTACTGAATTGATTTAGAATAGATACAGATTTGGGTGCCTCATGCAGCACATTGGTAATGTCACTACCTCTGGATCAGGAGGCCCAATTTCAAGTCCTATTTGCTTTAGAGATGTGCAATAATACTCCTGAGCAGGTTGATTCGAAAATATCTAGATCCAGTCATGGGTAACTCGGTGGTAGTATCCCTATCTCTTGGCCAGGAGACGCAAAGTTCAAATAATACCTGCTTCAGAAATGTGTTATAGCATGAACAGGTAAAAATATCTAGATCCAGAAATAGGGTGATAATGATATTTGCACATGGAAGATCCAAATTTCTGTGTTATGCCCAGGAATGCTATACCCATCACAGGAAAATCATTCCTTATATTGTCTCGCAAAAATGTTAAACTCTGAAAGGAATCTATTGAATGCAGCCATAGAATGTAGCATTTCACTTTCGGAACTCTCCAGTATCATCATTCATCCCCCATTGTTACAGTGAAGATCATAAGCTATTGAATTCAGAGAATCCTACAGTGCTGAAAGAAGCCATTCAGTCCATTGTACATTTGCAGAAGTATTGCAAATGAATCACCGTTGCAGAAATTGTCCTTTTTTTCTGTAGATACTTCAATACCAAACCCATGTTGCTGATAAAAGAGCCCACGTCCAGAGTATCGGTCATGGAAAGAAATCTTTATCTTCACAGCATTCGTGAAGTGAAGCCAAGTTCTAGGCAATGAATGGAATAACAAAATAGACTTTCATTTTTTTTAACTATCTTGATCTACCAAAGATGTGTTTTTTTTTTCTGGCAAACAAGTTATAAGTTGGACACTTTGGGGAGTTAAGTGTTAACTGTCAAACTTTTTGCGTAAAGAAAAAGAACAAGCTTCCTCAGGTAAAAGGGATGGCTTTGAAGTCTCATGAGAAAGAAGATAACTTGCCGTCTGCTTTCAGAGGTTGTGTGCTGTATCTGTAAAGGACTTTTATAAGGGAATATGTGACAGGAAAATGTCAGCATCAACTGATTAAGGTGTAACATTAGTGGTTCCTATAATAAACATAGTATAGAACTATAGAACAGAAAGCGAATGCTTAATAAAGCCTGTTCTTTTTCAGAAAGCAGAAGAACTATTTGGTCTGGAAGCTTTACTTATGGAAAATCATTTTGAAATAAAGAGCAACTGTTTACATGAATGGACTGTCTTCAAAAGGATTCAGGAATAGATAACATCTCGAGGTCTTACCTGTGACGTGTAACTTTGATGTATGCAAAATTTGAATTACAAAGGACTCTGGTAATCAAGAGATGTTCAGAAGGCTGAAAAGACAGCACTTCAGATCAAAACCAGCCTCTGATCTAGATTCAGCTGATTCCTCAATGTGGTGTCAATAATTTTGTTCCATACGCCACACTATTGTATCTCATACTTATTCAAAGTGTGTTCCACGGAACCACAGAAAGATGGACTTAGTCAGAATTTTCTGCTCCAAGATTTGAGCTTGTGGCATTTATAAATTAAGTCACTCACTCGGCATTCCTCTGTGCATTATTTCTAAATAGTATTCACCCAATTAATAATAAACAGCCTTCTGTAAATTAGTGCACTACAGAAAACAATTCAAGTATTAAACACACATCTGCAAACCCTAGAGATAAAATTTTTGTAAATCAAAGGATGCATTTTAATAAAAGCAGATTTAAGTGAATTGGCAAAAGGAACAAAAGTGAAATGAGGGGAAAGATAAATTACATAACAGTTATGTTCTGGAATTTAGGGTAATATCAGAGTCTCTCCACTGATGCTGCCAGACTTGTTAGTTTCTCCCGTATTCTCTGCATTTGTTTCATGATCTAGAATGTGTTGGCTGAAAGGGTGGTGGAAATAGTTTCAGTGATAACTTTCAAAATGGAAATGGATAAATACTTGGAAGGAATAAATGTGCAGTAGGGAGTGGGCAGAATAGGAAGAATCAGATAGCTTTTTTATGGAGGATTTATTATGTAGGAGTCTGTTGGTGAAATATTTCGACAAGATCCCTCATCCCTCTGCTGTTTGTGATATATATAGGATGAAAATGTCGTAGGGTAGGTTAGTAAGTTTGCAGACAATACAAAGAATGGTGGAGTTGTGAATCGTGAAGAAGGTTATCAAAGAATACATAGGATTTAGATCAGTTGCAGACATGGTTGGAGAAATGGCAGATGGAGTTTAATCTGGGAAAGTGTGAGGTACTGCACTTTGGGAGATCAAATGTTCAGGAAAAGTATACAATTAATGGCATGACCCTGAGCAGCATTGATGTACAGAGGGATCTTGGGGTTCAAGTCCATAGCTCCCTGAAAGTAGCCACACAAGTTGAGACAATGGTAAAGAAGGCGTGTGGCATGCTTGCCTTATATTGGTCAGGGAATTGAGTACAAGAGTCAGGATGCCATCTTACAGCTTTATAAAACTTTGGTTATGCCACACTTAGAGTTCTGCGTTCAATTCTGGTTGCCACAATACACGAAGGATGTGGAGGATTTGGAGAGGGTGCACAAGGGGTTTACCAGGATACTGCCTGGATTAGAGGGTATGAGCTGTAAGGAGAGGCTGCAAAAACTCAGGTTGTTGCCTCCAGAGCGGTGACAGCTGAGGGGAGAGTTGATAGAAGTCTATAAAAGTATGAGATACGTAGATAGGGTTGACAGTCAGAATGTTTTTTTTCCCAGAGTTGAAATGTCTAAAACTAGGTATTTAAGGTGAGAGGTGGAAATTCA
Organism: Chiloscyllium plagiosum; assembly: GCF_004010195.1. Classification (NCBI taxonomy): domain Eukaryota; kingdom Metazoa; phylum Chordata; class Chondrichthyes; order Orectolobiformes; family Hemiscylliidae; genus Chiloscyllium; species Chiloscyllium plagiosum. The sequence continues at coordinate 3,397,249 of NC_057723.1, forward strand.
AAGAGATGTGGGGGGCATGTTTTTTACACAGAGAGTGGTAGGAGTCTAAAATGCACTGCCAGGGTAGTAGTTGAGGCAAATACAATAAGGGCATTTAAGAGACTTTTAGATAAGCACATGAATATGCGAGGAATGGAGTGGTATAGACCAAGGGCAGGCAGAAGGTGCTCGTTTAATTTGGCATCATGTTTGGCACAACAACATGGGCCAAAGGGCCCAATCCTGTGCTGTATTGTCCTATGTTCTATGTTCCAATGGTAAGGTTGGCAGCAGTGCAGTGCAAAGAGAGTGACTTTTCCACTTTAAGTGGGATAGCTGGCAATGTGTGTTTTGTTTGGTAATAAACCAGTCATTGGCTGTTGATGTAATAAGCTTGACTAACTTGTGCTAAATATTAAACCTGGCAATGTCTGAAATGGCTAAAACATCAACTGAGTTCAATTTAAAATGTGGAGGAGTGGGACTGGAAAAAGAAACATTGATCCCTTCCAGCTTCTGTTGTAAAAATATGAATGACTTGGATGAAGAGGCAGAAAGTGCTGTTTTTGCTGTTAATACAAAGCCAGGTAGAAAAGTAAGTTATGGGGAGGACACAGAGAGGCTACAAAGAGATGTAATGAGATTAAGTGAATAGGCAACAAGAGGGTACACAAAGTAAAATGTAGTGAGGGGGGAAGGTACTCCCTTGAGTGGTAAGAACAGAAAAATGGAGTATTTTTTGAAAGGCATGAAACTTATAAATGTTGATATTCACAGAGATTTAGATGTACGTATGCAAAAAAAGCAAGTTAAGAAGCAGCAAGCAATTAGGAAGGTAAGTGGCATGTTGAACTTTATTGCAAGTCTGATTAAAATTGCATAGGATTTTGCTGAGATCATATCTGGAACACTGTGTGCAGTTTTGATTTCTATACCTGCACGAGAGGCAATACAGTGAAGCTTCACAACATTGGCCCTAGGACTAAAGGGAGTTTTTGCTATAAATCTAAATAAAAGCAGAACACTGCAGATGGTGGAAATCTAAAGCAAATGTATTGAATGCTGGAAAAACTTAACAGGTCTGGCAGCATCTGTGAAGAGAGAAATAGAGGTAATGTTTCGAGTTGTCTTCTTCTGGGATTTATCCTTGAATGAGAGGTTGAGTGAATGGGACCAAGATTCACCAGAGTTTAAAAGAATGAGAGATGATCTCATTGAGACACACAAGATTCCAAATGGGCTGAGAGAGCATACGCTGAGCGATTGTAAGTTAGGAGGGAGCCTAGAGTCTAAACACAGAATTACTCTTAGGAAAAGAAATGAGAAGAAATTACTTCATTCAAAAGATCATAAATCTTTGGAATACTCCATCTCCAGGATCCATATTTGAATCAAAATGAAGCTGAAAGGGACACAGACTCCTCTGTCTGAAGACATTGAAGGTTTTAAGAGAGCAAATTCTATTGCATGCTATACACATTTGCAATGTAACAAAGCAGCCTGAAGTTCAATAATAATTGGCACTTGTTTTGTAGTCTGACACAGATTGAAAATGTAATTGTTATGTTTCTGCTGATACAAGGGACAGGTATCACAAGTTCTTGTGAATTCAATCAGGATAAAACAGACTGTAATCTCTGATCTGTTGCTGAGAATGATGCTCTGGAAGTTGAATAGCATCTCAATGTGTGCATGTACACAAAGGAGCACAAAAACAACACATTTCATTCATGCAGTGCCTTTGACATGCTAAAATATTAGGGCCATAAGACATAGAAGCAGAAATTAGGTCATTTGGCCATCGAGTCTGCTCTGCTATTCAATCATGGCTGATAAGTTTTTGAACCCCATTCTACCGCTTTCTCCCCATAACCTTTGATCCCCTTGACAAACAGGGATATTCAAAGGGTCTTCATAAAAGTGGAATCAAATAGAATTGAATATCAGATATGAAAGGTGACATTAGGACACTGGTCAAAATGGGGGTGTTAATCAAGTTAAAAAATATTTTTAGACTTCTTGAAAGTATTTTCAAAATAAATTTCTTACCGCGTATTCATTGCACCACCAAAACCCTCTAATTCCTCATCCACAGATGCTTGTGGATGTGGTGCCAATCAGGCGGGTTGCTTTGTCCCTGATGGTGTCAAGCTTCTTGAGTGTTGTTGGAGCTGCACCCATCCAGGCAGGTGGGGATCATTCCTGAGATGTGCCTTGCAGGTGGTGGACAAGCTATGGGGAGTCAGGAGGTGAGTTACTTGTTCCAGGATTCCCAGCCTCTGATGAAGTCTTGTAGCTGCTGTATTTTTATGGTTTCATCCTTTATCCACATGACCTCTGTCAGGAGATTATTATATATCAGAAGTTATTAGAAAATAGATGGATGTTTGAATACTAAAATTCCTCTTTCTACATACCCCTGCACTTTAGAATTTGGTAACCAGTAATTCCTGCACCTTTGGCTTGTGAGTTCTAACTGCGTAAAATGAGACTGCACTCTAACTTTCCTTGTCATTGCACAAATGGATTGAAATATTGCTTAATTTGGCTCCTGTCCATTTCCTTACATTAACAGAGGACTTTTCTCTTGGCTCCCTCTCAATCTGTTATAGTTTTCAGATAATGACAATTCCAATGACCTTCCTTGTGATTCCTGAACAATGTGCCCACTGCGTGTTATTTTTCTCATCACAATCAACTTTGTCACTTTTCCTTTGTTCCTGACCTGGTTCAATGACCTTCTCATTACTCATTTTTATCATTTTTTTTCTTAGCATGCATAAATAGCATTATAATTCAAACATCCTCAGCTCTCTTCCCGTTTTATTCTTCAAGATCCAAGTTTAAATCCTGCATAATGCAGTTGACACCCCCCCGCAACCCAGGCAACACATCAGCATTCTACTTATCACCAGTTTCATTTAACTGGTGCCCATATCTTGTTAAATGCGACCTTGTAATTGTTTCTGACCATGTGTCTTCTTTATTACTTTGTCCATTTTTTTGTCATGAAACGGCAGAAGCAAACAAGTCCATTTATTTTCCATGTCAATCTTTGAGATAAACTTTATCTGTGTTTTTTTTAAATTCAGTTGTGGGAGTTGGGTGTAATTGGCTGGCCAGCATTGATAGCCCATTCCTATTTGACCTTGAGAAGGTGGTAGTGAGCTGTCTCCTTGAATCGCTGCAGTGCACTTGCTGTGAGTTGATCCACAATGCCGGTAGGGAGGGAATTCCAGGATTTTGACCCAGTGGCTGTGAAGGAACGACGGTATACTTCCAAGTGAGTGGCTTGGAGGGAAACTTGCAGATGGTGGTGCTCCCAAGTGCCTGCTGCCCTTGTCCTTCTAGATGGAAGTGGTTTTGGGTTTGGAAGGTGCTGTCTAAGGATCTTTGGTGAATTTCTGCAGTGCATCTTGTAGATAGTACACATTGCTGCTACTGAGCACCGATGGTGGAGAGATTGAATGTTTGTGGATGTGGTGCCAATCAAACAGGTTGCTTTGTCCTGGATGGTGTCAAGCTTCTTGAGTGCTGCTGGAGCTGCTTCCATCCAGGGCAATTGGGGAGTATTCCATCACACTCCCAACTTGTACCTTGTAGATGGTGGACAGGTTTTGGGGTATGAGGAAGTGAGTTACTCGCCGCAGTACCCCTAGTCTCTGACCTGCTCATGTAGCCACTGTGTGTATGGCCTGAGTCCAGTTGAGTTTCTGGTCAATGGTAACTCCAAGGATGTTGACAGTGGGGGATTCAGTGATAGTAATACTGTTGAATGTCAAGGTGCATTGTTAAGAGTGTCTCTTATTGGTGATGGTCATTGCCTGCTACTTGTAGGTCCAAGTCTGGATGTTGTCCAAGTCTTGTTGCATTTGCGCACGGACTGCTTCATGATGTGAGGAGTCGCGAATGGTGTTGAACACTGTGCAATCATCGGCAAACTTCCTTACTTCTGACCTTATGACAGAGGGAAGGTCATTGATGAAGCAGCTGAAGATTGTTGGGCATAGGACACTACCCTGATGTCCTGGAGCTGAGATGGCTGACCCTCCAACAACCACAACCATCTTCATTTTTGCCAGGAATGACTCTAACCAGCAGAGTGTTTGCCCCCTGATACATATTGATTCTAGGAGAAAGTGAGGACTGCAGATGCTGGAGACCAGATTTGAGAGTGTGATGCTAGAAAAGCACAGCAGGTCAGGCAGCATCCGAGGACCAGGAGAATCTACATTTTGGGCATAAACCCTTCATCAGGAATGGCTCCTGATGAAGGGCTTATGCCTGAAACATCGATTCTCCTGCTCCTTGAATGCTGGCTGACCGACTGTGCTTTTCCAACACCACACTCTTGACCCATTGTTTCCAGTTTTGCCAGGGCCCCTTGATGCCATACTTGGTCAAATGTGGCCTTGATGTCATGGGCGGTCACTCTTACCTCTTTGTGATGCAGGCATAAGCCAGATAGTGTTCAGAAGCTTGCTAGACAAGGTCCAAACCTATCTGACCTTTACCACCTGGACAGACAAAGCAAAATATATATGGGAACAACAATTTACCTACTGTTGCATGCCATCCTTGAAGTTTATCACCATTTCCTTCACTGTCACTGGGTGAAGATGGTGGAGCTACCTTCCTAATAGGGTATACCCACATCACATCTGCTCTAGTGTTCCAGAGGGCAGCTCACCATCACCTTCTCCAAAGCAATTAAGGATGGGCACAAAATGCTGGTTCAGTCAGTGATGCCCACATCTTTAGAATGCATGAGATTAGGTTAGATTGGATTCCCTACAGTGTGGAAACAGGCTCTTTGGTCCAACCAGTCCACACCGACCCACCGAAGATTAACCCATCCGGTCCCATTTTCGTCTGACTAATGCACCTAACACTGTGGGCAATTTAGCATGGCCAATTCACCTGACCTGCCCATCTTTGGATTTTGGGAGGAAACCGGAGCACCCGGAGGAAACCCATGCAGATACAGGGAGAATGCACAAAATCCACACAGACAGTCACCTGAGTCTGGAATTGAACCTGGGTTTGGTGCTGTGAGGCAGCAGTGCTAACCACTGAGCCAAAATGCCACTCAAATAACAAAGCAATTGTTCTAGAATTTTGAAAGTTAACGGGTGATCTGATCAAAGTCTTCAAGATATTAACATTTGGAATATTGCGTGCAGTTCTGGTCACTGCACTACAGGAAGGATGTGGATGCTTTGGAGAGGGTGCAAAAAAGGTTTACCAGGATGTTGCCTGGTTTGGAGTGGATTAGCTGTAAGAAAAGTTTGGACCATACTTGGATTGTTTTCACTTGAGCACTGGAGACTGATGTGCAATCTGACAGAAGTATATAAAATTATGAGCGGTACGGATAGGATTGATATTTTAAGTCTTTTTTCCAGGGTGGAAATGTCAAGTAATAGGGGGCATGGGCTTAAAATGAGAAGTGGAGAGTTTAAGGGAGATATGTGAGGAAAGTCTTTTTATGCAGAAGGTGATAGGTGCTTAGAATGCGTTGTCAGGGGAAATGGTAGATGCAGATAAAATAACAATGTTTAACAGACATTTGGATAGACACATGAACAGGCAGGGAATAGAGGGATATAAGCCAAGTGCAGACAGATGGGATTAGTATAGAATGGCATTATGGTAGCATAGACAGTGGGCTGAGGGGCTGGTTCTTGTATTGTAGTGTTTGACGAAAAGATAGGGTAGGTCAAGATAAATTACTTCAATTGGTTGTATATTTTCGAAATAGGTAATGTTTGGGAAATCCTGATTCAAATCCTGCCATGGCAGATGGTGGAATTTGATTCAATAAAAATCTCGAATTAAGCGTCTAATGATGACTTTGAAACAATTGTCAACTGTTGGAAAAACCCATCTGTTCACTAACATCCTTTCGGGAAGGAAACTGTCATCCTTACTTGGTCTGGCCTACATGTGACTCCAGACCCACAGTAATGTGGTTGACTCTTAATTGCCCTCTGGGTAATAAGGGATGGGCAATAAATGCTGGTCTAGCCAAGTGCACCTCATCCCATGAATGAATGAAAGATTACAGTCTAAAAATTGGAACCAGACCAGTCAAAAGAGTCACCATAAGGGTCTTAGAGGTTTGGAATTCTACTCCAGAAATGGTAGTTGGTGCTAGATCTATTGTAATCTTGAATCTGAGCTACATACACTTTTGTTAGATTGAAGTATTAAGGGATCTAGTCCAAAGGTAGTTTTTATGGAGTTAGGTCACAGATCAGCCACAATCTCATTGAATTGCAGAATACGCTCGATGGGCTGAATGACAAATTCCCGTTCCTTTGAACGCAAAAAGCAAAATCCTCAATTCAGTCAGGGAAGTTTTTTTTTCCCTGAGGTATTTGGTGGTGAAGTTTCTGTTTGAATCTTTGCTGTCTCCTGTCTGTGAATATGAAGGATGCTGTTCAGTAAGGAATGCTAATCACAACGAAGAACAACAGTATGTCCCAAAGCAGAGTAACATGGAAACTGGAAGAGGATTTGAGAATAATCTTGCTTCTGTGGGCTTTCTGCTCTCACCTTTCTGTTAACAATCACAGGGTAGTGGATATCTGTCAAACTAAGCATTGCATACCTAGACTGAGATAAATGTGAGGTGCTACATTTTGGAAAAGCAAATCAGAGCAGGACTTATGCACTTAATGGTAAGGTAATGGTAAATGTTGCTGAACATAGAGACCTTGGAGTGCAGGTTCATAGTTCCTTGAAAGTACAGTCACAGGTAGATAGGATAGTGAAGAAGGCATTTGGTATGCTTTCCTTTATGGGTCAGATTATTGAGTACAGGAGTTGGGAGGTCATGTTGTAGCTGTACAGGACATTGGTTAGGCCACTTTTGGAATATTGGGTGCAATTCTGGTCTCCTTCTTATTGGAAGGATGTTGTTTAACTTGAAAGGGTTCAGAAATGATTTCCAAGGATGTTGCCAGGGTTGAAGGATTTGGGCTATAGGGAGAGGTTGAATAAGCTGGGGCTGTTTTCCTTGGATCATCAGAAGCTGAGAGGTAACCTTCTAGAGGTTTATAAAATCATGAGGGGCATGGATAGGGTAAATAGACAAGGTATTTTTCCCTAGGGTGAGAGAGTCCAGTACTAGAGGACATAGGTTTAGGGTGAGAGGGGAAAGGTATAAATGGGACCTAAGGGGCAACTTTTTCACGCAGAGGGTGATGCATATAGGGAATGAGCTGCCAGAGGAAGTGGTGAAGGCTGGTACACTTGTAACATTTAAAAGGCATCTGGATGGGTATATGAATAAGAAGAGTTTAGAGGGATATGGGCCAAGTGCTGGCAATGGGACTAGATTAGGCTAGGATATCTGGTCAGCATGGACGAGCTGGACCGAAGGGTCTGTTTCCATGTTGTAAATCGCTATGACTTTGACTCTATGACTCTAAACACCACAACTAGTGAGTTAGTCCTAAGACAGTGCAGGAGGGATGGGGATCTTGGGTCTATGATAGGGTCACTGACCTCGTGATTTGACCTGGATGATTCCAAAATGTCCTGAAAGCTCCTATCCATTTCAGGTATATTATAAATCTTCCATCATGCCTGTGAGACAAGCTTTATTGAAGGGAGGAACAATTTTGAAGGGATCAGAGGTTACCTCCAATGTAGAGTGACTCCAGCCTATAATTTGCAAAGGATGACTTGTATTTTAATCAATCTAACACACAATGATGATGCAAGGTATTATTGCTTAAATGTCAAATGTTTTGCATATCATAATGTCTTCTTCCTCCCCCTAGCTAATGAATGGAACCACACAATGGAAACCTGTAAAGTCTTAGTCATTGTATTTCTGTCCATGAATTTAATAAAAGCTTAAGTTTTCTTAATGTGCTGACACTTTCCCTGTACGTGTCCATGATGCCAAAATACAGAAACCACAGATCATAGAATCTCTTCTTTAATACTCACATGTCTGTTCCCATTTTAGTTGTGTTGCCATTGCAGATGAATTTCCATATTCGAACCAATATTTTTGTAGCTAACGTTAGCTAAACCAGGCAAGACTTCCTGACATGGCAGTCGGGTAATAAAAATCTCTCGCTGAAAATAGCCTGACGCTTAGTCTTGAGTATTAACAGTGTGACTATTTTCTTTAGCAGCTTGTTTCATTGTGAGTTTGCCTTGGGAAGAAAGATTATTGATGTACTGTCTTGGAAACAAAAGATCTGTGAGTTTGTGTAGATAATTACTCCATGATTTGTAATTGCTGGAGGGAACCTGGTTCTTGTTTCTGTTACCTCCCGATGGTTTATTCCATATTTTATGTAACATGGTCAGTGTGCTTTCTTCCCTCCTTATGCTATGAGCACTTGTTCATGAATTCTGAAATGGTTTTGAATCGCTGTGGCTCTGTGGGGTGGCATTTGTGCCTCAGAATGAGAATAATCTGAGTTCAAATCTCACACTAAAAATGTAGTCATAAGTTCAGGCTGATGATTCAATGCAGAACTGAGACAATGCTGCACTTTTCAAAGGGACTACTTTTTGAATGAAGTTTGAAAGTAAGGCCACATCTGCTTTTGCAGGTGGACGTAAAAGATGTCATGCATTATTTTTGAGAGAGGGCAGGGACATTCTGGACAATATTTATTCCTTATTCTTTTATGATAGTATTATTGTGAGTGTGAGCTTCCTGTGCGTGAATTAGCTGTTGGGTTTCCTATTGTACAACACTGACTGTACTTCAAAGTTGATTTGAATTAATTTAATATTGTCACATGTACCTAAATACAATGAAAAGTTTTGTTTTGCATGCAGTCCAGGTAGATCATATCATAGAAAGATCATAGGGTGATAGAACAAGCAAGGAACACAAAGTTAAGGTTGCAAAGAAGGCACACAGAGAGTGAGATCAACGTTTGTGGGCGGCACTTGGCACAGTGGTTAGCACTGCTGCCTTACAGCACCGGAGACCTGGGTTCAATTCCTGCCTCAAGCCATGCTAAATTGCCTGTAGTGTTAGGTAAGGGGTATGGGTGGGTGACAGGTCGGTGTAGACTTGTTGGGCCGAAGGGCCTGTTTCCACACTGTAATGTAAATCTAATCTAAATGTAAAATATGAGAGGTCCATTCTGAAGTCTAATAGCAACGGGGAAGCAGCTGTTCTTTATTGTCTGGAAAGTAATCTATAAATGTAAGAACTTTTCTGTTCTTTATCAATCCAATTGCATTTTACTAAACAATACCAAAGCTTTTACAGAATGGAGTGTTACTAGAAAAAACAGAGACAGACTATTAAAGATTTGTCTTGCAATCAACAGGACATTTGCAAAAATACCACATTTCAAAAAGTGCAGTTTAGACAGCATGAAGAGATGTTAATTTCTTGTCAAGTGGACTTTGAGTTATTTTCAGCAATACCAAAATGCTCCTTAACCAATGTTTAATCATCACTGATTAAGTAATCTTAGTAATTTACAGGTCAAGGAGGGAATCTGACTTGGATTTGGGTTTAAATAATTTCAAGCAATGTGGAAAGATGTCCCAGGCTGGGACTTTTTTATCTGGAAGGTAGGAAGTTGAGACATGACCTTATAAAATAATGAGGAGTACAGATAGGGATAGTGATAGTTGCCTTTTCCCTAGGATGGGGGATTTCAAGGCTAGGGGGCACATTCTTAAGATGAGAGGAGAGAGATTTAAGAAAGACATGAGGAGCAGTTTTTTTACACAAACGGTGGTTTGTTTGTGGAATTAATTTCCAGTGGAAATGGTGGATATGGGTACAATCACAATGTTTAAAAGATGGTTGGATAAGTACACGAACAGGAAAGGTTTGGAGGGATATGGGCCAGGAGCAGGCAGGTGGGACTACTTTAGTTCGGGATTATGTTCAGCATGGACTGGCTGGACGAAAGGGTCTGTTTCTGTGCTGTATGACTCTGTGACTCTATGACAATTATGAAATTGTGTTTAGTATTTATTATCCATGGCAGTGTCCCTGCCTTTGAGCCAGAAGGCCTATGTTCATGTCTCATTTTGCTCCTGAACTGTGTAATACAGGTCATTTAAAAGAAAAGTGAGGAAGCCCTTCATAATTTCAGCACAAGTGGTGCAATGGAAATCATTGGATCTGCAAAGGAATCTTCCAAGACATTCTACTTCCCTGCACCATTATCTCTCACCTGAATATGCATTGTTTATAAAGTACTGAGAGGGGGAACAAAAATGGGATGCAGCAACTCAAAAGTATCAGCAAATTATACTCACCAGGTGGCACACAAATGCAAAACTGAATTAATTTGAGCTGAATTATGAATTCGCTACCGATACTTCATCCCACTGAGTGAAAATCATAATAATGAATTTACTCCACAGGAGTTTCAAAATTACATTCCATTAGAAAGGTGAAATAATTAACCCATTCTTCTAGAATATAAATGATAGAATCATCAAAATTAGCAATGCTCAGAGAAATCATGTTTGAAGTTTATGGTTTGAATTTATGTATTGCTGCACAAAAGCATCTATTATCAAAGGTTTCCTCCAGGTGCTCCGGTTTCCTCCCATAGCCCAATGTTGTGCAGGTTAGGTGAATTGGCCATGTTAAATTATCCATAGTGTTCAGGGATGTGTAGGTTAGGTGCATTAGTCAGGGGTAAATGTAGAGTAATAGGGTGGGGGAATGGGAATGGGTCTGGGTGGGATACTCTTCAGAGGGTCAGTGTGGACTTGATCGCCAAAATGGCCTGTTTCCATACTGTAGGGATTCTATGATTCTATGAAAGGTTATTGTTTTAACACATTAGGATATTCACAAGATATTTGTCCCAGTCAAAGTGGTGTCCTTCCTCATCTGTATGTAAAGATACTAGTGAGAGAGTGTCATGTCTTTTTGTGGCTAGTTGGTGTTCATGTAGCCTGGTGGCTAGCCCTCTGCCTGTTTGTCCATGCAAGGACTGTAACAAACACCATATTGGACAAACAGGCAGAAAACTAGCCAACACATTCATCCTAGGACAAGGCAAACAAAGACACACACAAGAATTCCTAGAAGCATGGCATTCCAACCGGAACTCTATCACCAAACACATTGAGTTAGACCCTATCTACACCCCATGAGAAAAGGAACAGGAAGTGACTTCACCACAGGAAATAACATCACCACAGGAAATGACATCACCAACCCAAAGAAATTCAAATATATAAATAGAAAGCAGGAATTTTCAGCAGTTCTTCGCCTGAGGCCCACTGAAGATGTTATCTAGTAGGGTGACAAAACATCTGGAAATGAACCTTCTAGCTCAGCGAGCAAACCTACATCCAAAACCCCAACCTGAGCTACAAGTCAGCTCAAAACTTGCTATGGGAGCAAATCCTGTGGAGAATCACGAAGGTGCACTGTCCTTTTGGAAAGCGAACAGGAATTAATGAACAATGTACATTGTTTCAGGAAGTTCACAAAGATTAAATTTGTAATATAGTCATGGAGTCATAGAATCACACAGCACAGAAACAGACCCTTCGGTCCAACCAGTCCACGCTGACCATAATCTCTAACGAAACTAGTCCCATTTGCCTGTGTGTGGTCCATATCTCTCCAAATGTTCCGTATTTGTCTATCTATCCTAATGTCTTTTAAATGTTGTAACTGTACCTGCATCTACCACCTCCTCTAGCAATTCATTCCAAACATGAACCACACTCTGTGTAAAAAAAAATTGCTCCACAAGTCCTTTTTTGACTTTTTTTTCTCAGCTTAACAAATATGCATCCTAGTTTTGAACACCCCGACCCTAGGGAAAAGACCCTTTGCTATTTACCTTACCAATGTTCTCCATGATTTTCTAAACCTCTATAAGATCACCTCCTCAACCTCCTATGCTCCAACGAAAAAATTCCCAGCTTGCCAAGCCTCTTGCCATATCTTTGAAGAGAAAATGAGGTCTGCAGATGCTGGAGATCAGAGATGGAAATGTGTTGCTGGAGAAGCGCAGCAGGTCAGGCAGCATCTAGGGAACAGGAGAATCGACGTTTCGGGCATTAGCCCTTCTGCTAATGCCCGAAACGTCGATTCTCCTGTTCCCTAGATGCTGCCTGACCTGCTGCGCTTCTCCAGCAACACATTTCCATCTCTTGCCATATCTCCTTCATTCCCAGCAATATCCTGGTTAATCTTTTCTGAACCATCTCCAGTTTAATAATATCCTTGTTAAACAGTGTGCGTACACAAAGAGGCCTCCCCAACATCCTATACAACCTCAACGTGATGTCCTGACTCCCGTACTCAAAGATCAGAGCAATGAAGGCAAGCATACTAAATGCTGTCTTAACCACCCAGTCTACCTGTGAAGCAAACAGTTGTGTGCCTGAACCCCTAGGTCTGCATTGATTAGCTCAGATGTTTAGAGCATGGTGCTAATCAGACCAACATTGTGGGTTCAAACCCCACACTGACCAACTGTAGCATTGGCGCTTCCACTTATAGGGTCTGGGGTAGCTCAGTGGTTAGCACTACTGCCTCACAGTGCCAGGGACCCAGGTTCAATCCCTGCCTCGGCTGACTGTGTGGATTTTGCACATTCTCCCCGTGTCTGCGTGGGTTTCCTCCCAGAATCCAAAGATGTGCAGGTTAGGTGGATTGGCCATGCTAAATTGTCCACAGTGTTCAGGGATGTTTATGTTGTCAGGGGTTAAATGTAGGGGAATGGGTCTGGGTGAGTTTTTTTGGAGGGTTGGTGTGAATTTGTTGGGCTGAAGGGCCTGTTTCCACACTGAATGTACTCTATGATATTTGATCCTCTATTCCATGATTGTCTCTCTGTTTTGCAATACTACCCAGGCCCTATCACTAATTTTATAAGTCCTGCCCTTATTTGTTTTACCAAAATGCAATACCTCACATTTATCCAAATTAAACTCCATCTGCCACTCCTCCATCCATTGACCCAATTGATCAATATCTCTTTCTAATCTTAGATAACCTTCTTCATTGACCACTATAGCATAAACCTAAATATCACGCATCACCAGGATATAGTTCACCAGGTTTATTTGGAAGCACTAGCTTTCGGAGCGCAGCTCCTTCATCAGGTAGTTGTGGAGTATAAGATCGTAAGACACAGAATTTATAGCAAACGTTTACAGTGTGATGTAACTGAAATTATATATTGGAAAAGACCAATCCAGGACTATAACCTGGTGTTGTGTGATTTTTAACTTTGTCCATTCCAGTCCAACTCTGGCCCCACCACATCATGAATACCCTGCACCACCACTCTGTCTTCTACCATCAAGCCAATTTGGTATCCGATTGGCAAGGTCAACCTGAATCCCATGTGATTTAACATTAATAATTAGTCTACCAGGTGGAACCTTGTCAAAGGCTTCACTAAAGTCCATATAAACATTTTTTACTTCTCTGCTCTTATCAATCTTACTTCCTCCAAAAACTCAATCAAGCTTGTGAGACACGATTTCCTTTGCACAAAACCCTACTGACTATCCTTAATCAGTCCCTGCCTCTCCAAATGCATGTCAATCATATCTTTCAGATTCACCTCCAATAATGTACCTAACACCAATGTCAGTCTCACAGGTCAACAATTCCCAGGCTTCTCCTTACAGCCTTTCTTCAGTTAAGAGTTATCATTAGCCACTCCCCATCCTCCGGCACTTCACCTGCGTTTATAGATTATACAAATATTTCTGGTATGGGGTCTGCCATTTCTTCCCTAATACCCACAACAACCTGGGATACACTTGATCAGGTCCCAGAGATTTATCTACCTTTATGTTTTCTAAGACCTCCAGCACTTCCTCTACTGTTGACTGAACATTTCTCAAAATATCAATAATTATTTCCCAGCGTTCTCCAGTCTCTATTTCTTTCTTGGCAGTAAAAACTGACGTTTTCAAACAATGTTACAAATGCACAATATACCCAACTTCATTAATAATGACACGCTGACTTTTGAAATAACGTGTGAAGAAATCTACATAACACACAGAAACAAACTTTGAAAATTAATCTTCCTCATAAGAATTCAGATGAGGTTTTAGGTTACTTAATTTCACACAGCTAGGCAGAATTATTAATTGCAGACTGAAAAGACATGAATTCATTTGTAGGTTAAAACCTTGTCATGTCTTTACATTCGTAATTTATAAGGTGATATTGCAGGAAACCAACAAAATGGATTAAATTTAACTCTTTTCCGGCTCTACCTCACAAACTACGCAGACATCGGAACTAAACACTTGATGTATCCTGTCACATCAGGATGGCAGGGCTGACGCGGGAGTGGGGTGGAGAGGGGGTGGCGGTGGTGGTGGTGGGGTTGGGTGCTGCCACTGGTGTGTTGGTCGCAGCAATCAGCCCGAGAATTCAATTTAGCAAACTCATTAATTTGACTTGTCATTTTGAAATTACAGTCAGAAAGATAATGCAATTAAATGAGTTTAAACAAGACCATCTGTGCGAGTGTGCGCGTTTGGAAGGGTGGGAGAGCTAGGTAGTGGTAGCAGCTAAAAGGTTTTTAATTAACTGGAGGTCCTTTATGAATGTCACTTCAAGAATAACTGATAGGGTACTTCATACCAGCTCTCACAATGAATTTGACCTTTAAAGAGTGCACTGATGACTGCATTGTTCCACAAGCAATAAGACAAGGATGATGGAGACAATGGAATCCTTCTCAGCTTGAAATTAATGAGTTGAAATTTCTACAGCAAGCCAATTCCAAACCAGCAGGTCCCTACCACTGATGTGAGGCTTGAAATTTAGCCCTAGTATTCCGAACTCCCTGTGGACCAAACAGAGATGTGGAGCTATTTTCTAATCGATCTTTCAGAGATGTTATAACACACCTCTGGTACAGGCTTCCTAGCTAATTTAAAACAGAGAACTGGGATGCTGGAAATCAAAAACAAACAAAAAACAGAATTTGTTGGAGAAACTCAGCAGTTCTGGCAGAATCTGTGTGTTGAGAGAAACAGAGTCAATAGAACTGAAGCAGGGCCACTCGAAACATTAAATCTGTTTTTCTCTCCACAGACACGCTGAGTTTCTCCAACTCTTTCTGTTTATGTTTGTTTCTCCCAAGCTGCGTGTTTTTCAAATTTTAGTGAGTGTGCGCAAGAAAGTGTACATGTGTGTACATGTTTGTGAATATGCATGGGAAAGAATGTATACAGATGAGTGAGTATGTGAGGGTGAGTGTGTGAGTGTGAGTGAGAAAGAGTGAATATATGTGTATGAGCGAGTAAATGGGTAACGATATGTGTCATTGTACGTGTGTGTGTGTGTCATTGTGTGTGGATGAGGGGGTGTGTGTGTCATTCTGTGGGTGAGTGTGTGTATAAGTGAGTGTGTGTGAGAGTGAGTGTGTGAGAGAGAGTGAATATGTGTGTTATTGTGTGTATGAGTGAGTTTGTGTGCGTGCGCATGTGCATTTGTACATGTGTGTATGGGTGAGTGAGTG
>NC_057723.1:3413977-3416408 GCF_004010195.1 Chiloscyllium plagiosum
TGTGTGTGAGTATGTGTGTGTGTGGTTGTGTGTGGTTGAGTGTGTGTTTGTGTGAGTGTGTATGGGTGAGTGTGTGGGTGAGTGTGTGATTGGGTGTAGGTGGGTGTGTGCACGTATCAGTGTGACCATGAGAGAAACAGAGCCAATCCCCAGGTCACTGGTTTATCTCTTGGTCTGTGCTGACTGATTTCCACCGTAGGATTTAGGGCATTGGCAACAGAAGATGCAACAATTTGTACAACTTCCTTTATTTGAAGGTTCAGAAGTGATTCCGGTTTCTCATTATTACTCAATGATTAAATTCCTGTGTGAATGCGTGAGGTTTGTGAGCCTATGGCTGGTTGAACAGGCTCCAAGCTAACCTCAATGACTTGTTGTTGTATTTCATCTTATCACAGAACTGCATGGAAGGAGCCCATGCAGCCCATTGTGACTGCACTGGCTCACCACAAGATCAGTTCACCTTATCATTTTCCCAGTAACCCTGCAGGATGCCCCTGTTATGTTGTGAAGTATGAGGACTTTTCTCATTCCTGAAGAAGGGCTTATGCCCGAAACATCGATTCTCCTGTTCCTTGGATGCTGCCTGACCTGCTGCGCTTTTCCAGCAACACATTTTCAGCTCTGACCTCCAGCATCTGCAGCCCTCACTTTCTCCTCGAAGTATTCTCGACAATAAGGCATAGTAATTGCTGCCTTTTGGATGAATATAATGGATCAGAAGCTGTGGTGCTCTGCACCAATAAGTCAGCAACAGCGGCTCAGAGATGATGAAAATGAGAAGATCTGTGACAAAATGCTTATTAAAATATTATTGCAAAGAGCATAACCTTTCGACACGTTCTGCAGTGTTGGCACGTTTAGGGATGATTTCATTTAAGAGAATTGTGCTCTTAATGACACTAAATGACATAATTTCATACATCTTTTGTAAAATGATTAAACTGAATGGTGCAAAAAAAAAGACCTTTTAACCCAATTGAAAGTGAAATTTATTGTATGTAAGTCCTAAACATTTAGTTCACACATCCTGAACCAAATCTTTATGGTCACCACCGGGTTTGAAGGTTTTTGCTTTACCCAGGCAGCAGTTCAGTGATTGCACTGAAGTCGAAAACACAAACTCTCAACAAGATCTCAGGTGAAAGACAACGATAGGGTTTGGAGTGGACGAGGGCGAGTGAGTGAAAATGAGAGTGACATGAGCCTTGGTGGGAGGTGGGTACAGTAGCAGAGATAGAGTGAGTGTGAGATTGAATTGCATTGAACTGAATTGAATTTATTGTCACCTGTACTGAGACACAGTGAAAAGCTTTGCTTTGCGAGCAGTACAGGCAGATCACAGAGTTAAGTAGCATAGATAGTAAATAATAGGTAAACAGCAGCAAAACCAAAAACACAAGTACAGGCGAAGTCCATTCAGTACTGTAACAACGGTAGGGTAGAAACTGTTGCAAAACCGGCTGGTGCATGTGTTTAGGCTTCTGTACCTTCTCCCTGATGGTAGAGGTTGTAGAAAAACATTGCCAGCATGGGATGGATCTTTGAGAATGCTGGCAGCTTTTCCTTGACAGCGGAGCCTGGTAGATGGATTCTATAGATGGGAGGTTGGCCTTTGTGATTGTCCGGGCCGAGTTCACCACTCTCTGTAACTGTCTTGAATGGTACAGTTGCCATGCCAGGTAGTGATATAAAGATATCAAAGAGAAGATGGTGGCTCTTACCCTGGGAGCGTGGAGATGGTGATTGACCTTCTTCCTACAGCGCTGGATATTCCTCCAGATGCTGAGACTGCACTGACCCATGGGGTTAATACGTGGGACCAGGCTGGTCATGGTCTGCAGCTTAGCCCCCACAGCAGGTACTGACAGAAGGGGAAGTCCTACTTCAGCCCCACCCCACCCCATCCAGGAGGCTGCCTTGCCAGCACAGTGCCAATTTCCCCCTGACTATTATGTCTGGGACATATGTTATGAACCTTGCAGGGCATCTCCGACTGACTATGTTTGCCTGGGTGCACAATAGGCTTCTGAGTGAATGATGCAGGCACAGGGAGTGCTTTTGAATTCAACATAGAATGGCCAAAGTAAGGTGGGTTTGGAATCGGTGTGGTTTAATTAATGAGGCAGATTTGATAAGATACAAGAAGAAAATTCACTTGGTCTGATGACGAAAATCCCTAAAAAGAATCAGACATAACACAGGCCATTGAGTCAATGAAGCATTCAGAGAGAACACACTGGTAACCCAGTCTGTGGGTGGGAAGTACCTGGGGTTTGCATGAAGAGATTGTTAGAGAGAAACTGCCACTGAGCCAAACAGCAGCACTCCCCCCCACTCCCCGCAACACCCCCGCCCCCACCTCGTCACCCACACATTCCCTCCCCCACCTCCTCCCCCACAAATCACTTCACCCACCTCCTCACCCACA
>NC_057723.1:3416801-3454051 GCF_004010195.1 Chiloscyllium plagiosum
TCACCCACACACTCCCTCCCCCACCTCCTCACCCACACCCCCTCCCCTACCTCCTCACCCACACACCCCCACCCAATTCTTTGGAACTTTCTAAAAGTCTTTGTCTTCAAAAAAACACCAGAAGACATCAATTGTACAAACTGAGATTTTTTTAAACAGGCGAATCAACTCCTCCCTCATCAGGAGAGTAGAGGAATGAACCAAATCCGGACAATTCAGTAACCCTCAGCTCCAGCCAATCTGACAACAATTTTCCCAGGTATTAAATGTCACTCACCAGATTTTAAAATCCAACATGGCGCATGAGTTCTATCATTGTTTTATTTTCATAAATGGAAGGATTGTTGGGAGCTTCTTTTTGCAAAAGTACACAGTCGGATCGAGTTGTAAATTCTTTATGTTAATTATTTGAGTACTTTTACTCAAGGAAGTTGTGAAAATAAAACTGTATTTATTAACTTTCAGAACTTGGATGGCTTATTCCTTACACGAAATTAGACATAGTGAAGTATTAATTTGGCAAATTAGCAAATATGACCTCTCTTTTCAAATTTAAGCTCTGTTGTCATCAGCTCTGAATTTAAAGGTCTTTATCTCTAATTCTAACTTGCTAAGGGCAGTAAAGTGTTATACATAGGTGAAAGTGAGGACTGCAGATGCTGGAGATTAGAGTCAAGAATGTGGTGCTGGAAAAGCACAGCATGTCGGGCAGCATCCAAGGAGCAGGAAAAGGACCTTTCAGGCAAGAGCCCTTCATCAGGAAGCCTCCAGGGTAGAGAGATAAATGGGAAGGGGGTGTGGGGCTGGGGGGGAGGTAGTTGAGAGTGCAATAGGTGGATGGAGGTGGGGGTAAAGGTGATAAGTCGGAGGGGAGGATGGTGCAGATAGGCGGAAAGGAAGATGGACAGATTGTCAGACAGCATCCAAGGAGCAGGCAAATCAATGTTTCGGGCAAAAGCCCCTCATCAGGAATCATTCCTGATGAAGAGCTCTTGCCCAAAATGTCGATTTTCCTGCTCCTCAGATGATGCCTGACCTGCTGTGCTTTTCCAGCACTATTCTAATCTTGACTCGAATCTCCAGCATCTGTAGTACTCACCTCTGCCGAGAGAGACAGATGGAACAGGTCATGAGGACAGTGCTGAGCTGGAAGGTTGGAAGTGGGGTAAGGTGTGGAGGGGAAATGAGGAAATTGGTGACATCCACATTGATGCCCTGGGGTTGGAGGGTCCCGAGGCAGAAGATGAAAAAGTGGCAATGGAGGAGGCATCCTATCTCCCCAATGTAGAGGAGACAAATGTAGCGGTCTCCTCTATATTGAGGAGACAGGACGCCTACTTGCAGACCACTTCAGAAAACATCTCCGGGACACCTGCACCAACCAACCCAACTGCCCCATGACCAAACATTTCAACTCCCTCTCCCACTCTGCCGAGGACTTGCAGGTCCTGGGCTGCGTCCATCACCACTCCCTTACCACCCGACACTGGAGGAAGAACGCCTCATCTTCCAGTTCAGGACCTCCAACCCCATTGCACCAATGTGAATTTCAAGTGTTATACATACCTGACTCTTCAGTACAGCTATGAATGTTGCCCTCTCGAACACTTACGCATACAACTGGTTTCCTGGCTAATTACTTTCAAGCTCTTTACATAGAATGGTGGCCATTCTCAAACTGATGTTTGGAGAATTTGTTGTGTGTGCATTGGCTGTCAAATGTCCCACATTGCACCAGTGACTGTGCTCCATCAGTACTTCATTGATCATAAAATGCTTTTCAACATCCTGGAGTTCTGCAAGGTGATATACAACTGTTCACGGGACTATTTTTCTTTGAATGAAGAACTGGATCAAACCAATTTCGATCAAAGACCTTAGACCTGAAACATTGACTTTGTTTCTCTCCATGTGGGATTGGAATGATCTGCTAAATGTTTCCGGCATTTTGTGTTTCTCACGCTCACCTCAGAACTGATCTGGAATGTCACCCCAGATTGTGTACTTCTGGTGTTGGAGAGGAACTTGGAGGTGACAGGCTTCTACTTGAGAGGCAAGGAAATATAACTCCTTAGCTCTCTGTAATTTTTTGACAACTATCTTAGCAACTACGTTATTATACCTTGATCCAACTTGACTGGTTCGGAGAAAGAGCATTCTCCTACTCTTTATCTGACAGTGCAGTGCCCTGGGATATCACTATGCTGAAGGGTTTGTATAAATGCCAAACACTCTCCTGTTCTGCTGTCTGCAACATTGCCTTCAAAGGGTAAAAATCATTTTACTTAAGCTCTTCAGCCTGGCTTACATAGGTTGAACTTGCTCGCATTCCAAGTTATTAAAGAAACAAGCCTGCGGTGTGTAAAAACTATGATTGGTTTTGACTGCAATTTGAGAAGGAAAAAAAATCTGGCATGTCCATCTCACAGTATGAATAATTCAGTTTTAATTTTGTTCCTTGATATTTAGCTAAATCATTGTGACTGGCCCATATCTTTTCAAATCCAGTGTACTAGTAATATCCACTTCACTTACATTGGTAATGATTATTTTGTATGAAAACCATTTATTCTCTTAGTGTGTGAAGGAATGAATTATTGAGCCGAGGATTATTTTATTGTCTATTCTGACTTCATTGCTTCATTTGGCTGCAGGTGATGTAATCAGGGCTGCATGAATGTGTTGTAGTTACAGCAGAGAGGTGTCTGGATTTGCAGTGACACCAGTGAGGAAGATTGAAGGAAAGAAAAAGCTGAATGGTCTGCATTTGTGTAGTACCGCAGGGCATTCCTGAGTGCCTTCGAACTAATGTGGTATTAAACCTGAAATCACTTTGATGATTATTTCAGAAAAAAAATGTAACCCATTTTCTTTAAAATGTCAAAACCTTCACTAAAATCAAAATGGGGAGAATTTCAGTCAAAATCACTAAAGTTGCACCCAATGGTGGAATTTCCAAATTTCCACTTGCTCCAAAGTTGGGGTTTATTAGATTTCAGATGTTTGAAACATATCTCTACAAATATGATAGAGAAATATCGTATTAATTTGCCAGACTGCAATGAAGTACATTATTTGTAGTCCGTGGTATTTAAATTTGATTAATTTTCATGATATGGGCCTGAACATCATTTATTACACATTTCTTGTTGGCCTTGAGGTGATAAACCAATATCCTGAAACAGTGTGATGAAGGTGCCCCCCGTGTCATCAAGGAGAGAGTTCCAGTGAAGATGTGACTGATGAACATACAAGTCAAAACGTGTGAGCCTTGAAGGTATTTCCTTGGACAAGAACCCTGACCTTCTGGGCATAACATCTCATGGGTTCGGAGGGTGATAGAGAACAAGCCTTGGTGAGTTACTGCACTGAATTTTGTAAATGGTAAACATACATACCATGCTGTGAGAATGGTGGAAGGTATGAATGCTGAAGGTGGCACATGAAATGCTGGACAGACAAGCTGAATTCACCTGAATGTGGTTGTGTTTCTTCAATGTTGTTGGAGTTGCTTTCCCAGGCATGTCCATCTGGTGTAGGGGAACCCACATGCTGTTGGAAAGGGAGTGCCAGACTTTTAACCTAGTGACGCTGAAGGAATGATGAGATGGTTCCAAGTCAAAGTGATGTGTGACATGAAGGGTATTGTGTTGGTGGTGTTGCTGTGCATCTGCTGCCTTTGATGTTCTAGATAGTGGAGAATATCGGTTGGAATGTGCTATTGAAAGTGACTGCAGTGAATCTTGTAGATGGTGCACACTGTGCATCAGTGGTGAAGGGAGTGAATATCAACCAATAAACATTTAACAATATTTAGCTATTCAGCCATAGGGGCCCTTCCTCCATCTTCTTTTTTTTAGATCAGTGTCAATTTGAATTCCAGATAAATCTGGATTTTGGAACTGCTCAGGTTGTTACAAACTTTAAGCCTGTTGCAATGGTTCAATCCCAACCTCAGGATTGCTTACATGGATTGGCCATGCTAAATTGCCCAAATTGTCCAGGGATGTGCAGGCAAGATGGATTAGCCATGGGAAATGCAGGGTTATAAGGATAAGGTAGGGGAGTGAGTGATGCTCTTTGGAGTGGTATGGACTCAATTGGCTACTGGTACACTGTTGGCATTTTATGATTTGATGATTCTGTCATTCGATGACAACAAGAAAGGACAATCATTGAAAAATATGGGCAATATCATTTCTTCCACTCCATTTGTGCTGATATCCAACTTTGATCAGTATTTCCTACTTCTAGAATGAGCTCTTCAAGTTTCTATCAGAACATAAAGTCGAATACAATCTATTCTAGATTGCAGATTTGATCACTACTGTTTTTCTTTGACAGGATGTGGCCAGTATTTATTGCTCAGAAGACAGCTTGGAGTCAACCATATTGCTGTGGGTCTGGAGTCACATGTAGACCAGACTTACAAATTATAATAGATCTCTTTCCTTAAAAGACATTAGTGATTGCGATTTTTGTGAAGATTTGTAGCTCAGGTTGAAGCCCAGGTTGTACACTTGCTCACTGAGCTGGTAGGTTAGTTCTCAGATGTTTCGTCACCATGCACATCAGTGAGCCTCCAGTGAAGCGCTGGTGTTCTGTCACGCTTTCTATTTGTGTGTCTTGGTCTGTCAGTGGGTGTTATCATGTCCGGTTCTTTTTCTCAGAAGTTGGTAAATGGGGTCAATGTGTTTATTGATGGAGTTCTAGTTTGAATGTCAGGCCTCTAGAATTCCTGTGCATGTCTCTGTTTAGCCTATCCTAGGATGGATGTGTTGTCCCAGTCAAAGTGGTGTCTTTCTTCATCTGTGTGTAAGGATACTAGTGATGCCTGGTTATGTCTTTTGGTGGCTAGTTGGTGCTGGTGTATCAGATGTCTGTCCGATCTAGTGTTTGTTGCAGCCCTTGCAGGGTATTTTGTAAATGACGTTCGATTTGCTGGTTGTTGGTGTGGGGTCCTTTAGGTTCTTCACAGAAACAGTGAAGCAGAGACTAGAACAAACAGCCCTCCCGACAATCCAACCCAAACTTTGGGTCAGCTATGTGGACGACACCTTTGTTATGAAACAGAGCAAATTAGAGGAAACCTCCAATATCATTAACCTACAATATCACAACCACCTGATGAAGGAGCAGCGCTCCGAAAGCTAATGTGCTTCCAACTAAACCTGTTGGACTATAACCTGGTGTTGTGTGATTTTTAACTTTGTACACCCCAGTCCAACACCGGCATCTCAGTATCATTAACAACATCCTTACTGGCATAAATTTCACCAAACAAGGAAGAGAACAACAACAGACTCCCCTTCCTAGATGTCACAGCGGAACAAACAGTCAATGGAAAACTGCAGACCAGCATCTACAGGAAAGCAACACACACAGACCAGATACTCATCTACAAGAGCAATCATACTCTAGATTAGAATGGTGCTGGAAAAGCACAGCAGCTCAGGCAGCATCCGAGAAGCAGTAAATGCCAACACCCACAAACGGAACTGCATCAGGACATTATTTAAATGGGCACAACACACTGCAGCACCCAGCAACTACAAGCAGCAGAAGAAAAATACCTATACAGCATATTCCAAAACAGTGGGTACCCAATAAACACAGTCCGCTGATTCTTAAACAACAAGCCCAAACAAGAAGACATAACATGCACAGATCTCTAGCCGCACTAACATACATCAAAGACATCTTGGAGATGACTACGAGATTATTCCGACCTCTTGGCATCATGGTAGCCCACAAACCTACCAACACACTGAAACAGCTACTAAAGAATCTAAAGGATCCCATACCAACAACCATCAAATCGAATGTCATTTACAAACTACCCTGCAAGGACTGCAACAAACACTATATCGGACAGACAGGCAGGAAACTAGCCACCAGCACCAACTGGCCACCAAAAGACATGACCAGGCATCACTAGTATCCTGATACACAGATGAGGAAGGACACCGCTTTGATTAACCACACCGAGAGTATTGTGTGCAGTTTCTGGAATCTGTATTATAGGAGGTATGTGACAGTGCTGGGGAGGGGGCACAAAGATATACCAGGATGGTGCCTAGACTGGAGAGTTTCAGGACAGATTGGATTGGCTAGCGTTGTTTTCCCTTGAGTAGAGGAGATTCAGAGGGGTTATGATTGTGGGTGTATGAAATTATGAGAGGTAAAGGTAGGGTAGACAGAAACAAACATTTCCCCTTGGTGGAGGGATTAATGACCGGGGCATGGTTTTAAGGGACAGAAGATTTAGAAGAGATGTGATAAATCTTTTTTACTCAGATGATGGTGGGAACTGGGAACTCACTGTCTCCAAGGGTGGGAGAGGCAGAAACCTTCACATTTAAGAAGTTGGTTAAGCCACACGTTGAGTATTGTGTGCAGTTTTGGTCTCCGACTCTGAGGAAGGACATTCTGCTATTGAGGGAGTACAGTGAAGGTTCACCAGACTGATTCCCGGGATGGCAGGACTGACATATGAGGAAAGATTGGATCGACTAGGCTTGTACTCACAGGAATTTCAAAGAATTAGGGGTGATCTCATGGAAACATAGAGTCCTGATAGAACAGGCCAGGCTACATGCGGGAAAAATGTTTTCGATATTGGAGAAGTCTAGACCTGGGGATCACAATTTAAGAATAAGGAATAAGACATTCAGGACTGAGATGAGGAAGAATTTCTTCACTCAGAGAGTTGTGAACCTGTGGAATTCTCTGCCACAGGAAGCTGTTGGGACCAGTTCATTAGATATATTCAAGAGGGAACTGGGTGTGGCCCTTCCAGTTTAAGGGACCACAGGGGATGGGGAGAAAGCGGGAGTGGGATCCTGAGGTTGCTTGATCAACCACGATCATTTTGAATGGTGGTGCAGGCCTTAAGGGCCAAATGGCCCACTCCTGCTCCTAATTTCTAAGTTTCTATGATCTGAGATTTGGACAGGATATGTAGAGAAAAATGTTTCTGCTGTGAGAAGGATTGAGAAAAAGGAGTCACAGATATAAGGACATTGGCGAAAAAAGCAATGGCAATGCCGGGAGAAAATGTTTCAGGCAGCAAGTAGTTACGATCTCGGATCAGGTGTTGACCAGTCTGCTGAAGGCAGGTTCTCTTGAGGTATTTCAGGGGGAGGTGGATCATAAAGTGTAAAGGGAGAATGTGCAGGGTTATGGAGAGAAAATGGGAGAACAGCACTGGGTTAGTTTACATGATCTGGAGTGAAGCATCCTGCTTGATTGATGCTATATCCACAAACATCACTCCCTCCATCATCAACACTCAGGAGCAAGAGTGTACTCTTTTTTTCCACAACCAAGGATTACCCCCACCTTGGTTGGCAGAGTCCTCATCCGTGTTTGACCTATTTGCCACACTTTTGCCCTCACCCCTTCCCCTCCCTCTCAGAACAACTATAGGGTTCCCCTCACCCTTGCTTTCCACCTCACTTTTCTCTACACCCAAAGGATCATCCTCTCCCACCTCCAGCTGGATGCTACCACTAAACACATCATCTTCTCCCCTCATTTGTCAGCATTCTCGATTGGCTGAATGGCCTCATTTCTGTTCCTATGTCTTATGGTTTTATGGTCTCCTTCAGGGATCATTCCCTCCTTGGCATTCCTCTGTCACATTTCATCCCCCTCCCCCATGGCTCCTTCTCATACAATCACAGAAATGTGACACTTGCCTTTTTATCTGTTTGATGGTCTCCTTTACATTGGCAAGATCAAATGCAGACTGTTTTGTTCTATTAGTAAGAAGGCCTTGATCTTTCAATTGCTTGCCATCCACCATCTTACTGCCATGCTAACCTTTCTATCCTGGATGACTGCAGTGTTCCAGTGAAACTTAACACAAGCTTAAAGAACAGCACCTTATTTTCTGTTTAGGCACTCCATAGCCTTCAGGACTAAACATTGAATGCAACAACTTCAGACTACGTAGACTGTCCTCCATTTTGATTATACCCCCTTCTCAATCCATCCACTCCCAGTGTCTTATTTGAATGGGCTGACTCTCATTGGACTGAGCTATATTTTATTACTCACACTTACCGTCAATATCAACTTCACATCTATATCACGCCTCTACCAGCACGAGAACTCAGCACATCTTTTGATCCAAGCAGAAGTGGTATTGCAGATGCTGGAGATTAGAGTCAAGATTAGAATGGTGCTGGAAAAGCACAGCAGGTCAGGCAGCATGCGAGGAGCAGGAAAATCAATGTTTCAGGCAAAAGCCCTTCATCAGGATATCTTTTAATCCGGGCACACTCACCTACTTTTCCACACACTTCTCTACCTGCATTGTCAACAGCATAAAACTATCATTTTCTTATCCATTTCAATTCCAAAGAAAAGTCACTCTGAACTCAAAACATTAACTCAGTTTATCTCTCCACAGATTCTGCCAGACCTGCTGAATTTCTGTTTTAATATGGATAATTAAGCAGTTTGGCCACATTATGAACACAGCTTCATTGGACATCCTGGGGTGGTACACAAAATGGAAGCTTCTAGTTTAATGACAGGGGAACCAGACCTCCCCAAATATCAGAGTGAAGAGTGTGGTGCTGGAAAGCACAGCAGGTCAGGCAGCATCCAAGGAGCAAGAGAATTGATGTTTCAGGCATAAACCCTTTGTCAGGAATGAGGTTTGTTGACCGAGGGAGCTGAGAGATAAATGGGAGTGGGTGGGGTTGGGTGGAAGATAGCTGAGAATGTGATAGGTAGATGGTGGTGGGGGAGAAGGTGATAGATCGGAGAGGAGGATGGAGCAGAAGGGTGGGAAAGGTGATGGACAGATCAAGAGGGCAGTGCCAAGTTGGAGGCTTGGCACTGGGATAAGGTGATGGATGGGAATTGAGGAAACTGGTGAAATCCACATGGATCGTGTGTGTTGCAGGGTCCCAAAGTGGAAGATGAAGCATTCTTCCTCCAGGCATCGGGTGGTAAGGGTTTGGCGATTGAGCAAGCCCAGGACCTGCATGTCCTTGATGGAGTGGGAAGAGGAGTTGAAGGGTTCAGTAATGGGGCAGTGGGGTTGGTTGGTGCGGGTGTCCCAAGTTGGCATCCTGTCTCCCCGGTGCAGAGGAGACCACACTGGGAGCAATGGATACAGTAGATGACATTGGTGGAGATACAGGTAAATTTCTTTCGGATGTGGAAGGATCCTTTGTGGCCTTGGATGGAGGTGAGGGGGGAGGTGTGTGCGCATAGGTTTTGCAATTCTGCGGTGGCAGGGGAAGGTGCTGGGAGTGGGGTGCGGGCTGATGGGAGGGGATGTGGATCTGATGAGAGAGTTGCAGAGGGAATGGTCTCTCCAGAACACAGATAGGGGTGGGGAGGGAAATATAGTGGCAGAGCATGATGCGATGTATCCAGAGGTTGGTGGGGTGGAAGGGGAGGACCAAGTGGGTTCTGTGCTTGTTGCGTTGGGAAGGGTGGAGTTCAAGGGCAGAGGTGTGGGAAGTGGAGAAGATGCACAGGAGAGGATCGTCTACCACGTAGGAGGGGAAATTGCAATCTTTGAAGAAGGAGACCATTTGGGATGTCCTAAGGTGGAACTGGTCATCTGGGGAACAATGCAGTGGAGCGGAGCAATTGGGAATCCTCCACCTCTTCCGCCATCTACAAACAGACTCCACCACCGGAGATATATTTCCCTCCCCACCCCTATCCAGAGAGACCATTCCCTCTGCAACTCCGTCATCAGATCCATGGCCCCAGCCATCCAGCACCTTCCCATGCCACCACAGGAAGAGCAAAACCTGCGCCCACACCTCCCCCCTACCCTCTATCCAAGGCCCCAAATGATCCCCTCTTTAAAAGAGTTCAATGATAGTATTTATGTGACATCATGCCATGTGATATAAAACTATCAGCTCCATCTGCAAAAGCTACTGTTACACGGTTTATAATGCATCAGGAAAGGCAGTTAGTCAACCACCTTCTGCCTAGACTATATCAAAGTCCATGATAGCACTGTACGAATTTAATTGTTGTTTTAATGCATCTTCTGGTACTTGTTCTCAGTAGGATCCCCAGTCTCAGAGTTAATGTGATAACTCTGAAGAACACATCAGCCAAGGGTTTGACTTAATGCTTCAGCAAAAGGTCAGCACTTCTGACAGTGCAGCACTCCCTCAGTATGACTCTGACAATGCAGCACTCCCTCTGCACAGCTCTGACAGTGCAGCACTCCCTCTACACACCTCTGACAATGCAGCACTCCCTCAGTACAGCTCTGACAATGCAGCACTCCCTCAGTACCACCCTGACAGTGCTGCACTCCCTCAGTATGGTTGTGACAGTGCAGCACTCCCTTGTATGATTCTGACAGTGCAGCACTCCCTCTGCACAGCTCTGACAATGCAGCAGTCCCTCTGCACAGCTCTGACAATGCAGCACTCTCTCAGTATGACTCTGACAGTGAAGTACTCTCTCAGTACAACTCTGACAGTGCAGCACTCCCTTAGTATGGCTCTAACAATGCAGCACTCCCTCAGTACAGCCCTGACAGTGCAGCACTCCCACAGTATGACTCTGACAGTGAAGTACTCTCTCAGTACAGATCTGACAGTGAAGTACTCTCTCAGTACAGCTCTGACAGTGCAGCACTCCCACAGTATGGCTCTGACAATGCAGCACTCCCTCAGTATGGCTCTGACAGAGCAGCATTCTCTCAGTACAGCTCTGACAGTGCAGCACTCCCTCAGTATGGCTCTGACAGTGCAGCACTCCCTAAATATGGCTCTGACAGTGCAGCACTCCCTCAGTACAGCTCTGAAAGTGTCAGCCTGGACCGTGGTGTTCGAGCATCTAGATTTGCAATTTGAATCCACGAGGTTCAGATTCAGAGATGAGAGAGCTGCTCACTGAGGCATATCTGAAGCTTTCAGTAATCACATTATTGTCAATAGTTTAATGCTAATGTTGTCCTTTTCGATAGAGCTACATAAATTGCCCTAAACTGTCAGTTACATTGCTCGGCATTCTCAATACAAGCATCTGCTGCCTAATTTTGTGCAATTGGATTGGTATTACACAGTGAGCTGGGCAATGAAAACCCGAATAATTGACAATAACTCTGTGCTTGGATTTAGGTTATTCATTTCAAATTGAGAACTGAGTCTCAAATCTTCAAAACCTGAGGGTCAGGAATCAAATGTATAATTTTCTATAATATCAGAGAAGCTCTCCATGAACCATTTTTAATTAAAATTTCATTGCGGCTGCTTGACTTCACAGGTTATGTGGAGAATTTATTTTGTCCAGCAGTTCAGTGTTTCTGCCTTCCTGCAAATCTATGCTGCACATATATATGTTATACCTTTACCTCATTTTAAAGTCAAACAAAAAAAGGTTGTAATGGATTTCAAGATGCCAGAGGGGTATGATGTCTTGCTGTGATGTGACCTCCCTTGTTTTTCAGAGACGTTGTTGGAAATCTGCCCCAAGATGGTAGGCACCATCAATATCGCAGGAACAGAAACAAACCATTGCAGATTCTCAGCAGGTACACCAGGGTCGGTGCTGAGAGACGGAGAGTTAATGGCTCAGGTCAGTGACCTTTGTACAGAGTTGAAATCTGGACCATTAAGTTGTTTCCCTCTCCACAGATGCTTCCAACCATTCTGAGAATTTTCAAGCTTTTATTTCTGATTTCCAACGCCAGAATATTTTGTTGTTGCATCAATAGAGCAGGGGCCTGAAGCTGCTGGGCACCTTGCTGAGCTCTATGAGGAGCTGATAGGCAATGCATGATCTTTCCTGAATACTGTTAGATCCATGGATCTGAAGCTCACAGTTCTACCAGGCATGAGAGTTCCAGTCTCCTTACATTGTTATCCAGGCTCATCCCGACTTATTACAGTCAGGTCGTCCAGAAGCAGTTCAGTCTGTTAATCAATACCTACACAGCGCAATTACCTTGTGCTTTAATTGAAATCTATATCTTCCCTATGAAAGGTTGATAATTCTCTCTGATTTAAACCGTTAATATGCAGGGTTTCTGTACACTGACGACTAGTCATTAAAACATAGGTACATTTGATGCGGTTTTTAAATCTCTTTTAAAGTGTTGAGTTCAGAATGCAAATGTATTTCTCAAGTATGTAGCACTTCACCTCAGAGAGTGAAACTTTGCACAGCTCTGCAAACTAGTCAGGATCGCACAGTCACCTTTATTAAGGTGCTCCAAATGACATATTCTGGGAAGTAACTTATTGCTACGCAGCCATTATCGGCACTTGGAAGATGTAGAAATATCACAAAATACTTGGCAGGTCATGCTGCATCTGTGGAGAGGCAGAGAGAGGAAACAGAGTTAATGTTTCAGATCAAGGACTTTTCTTCATTACTCAGTGCAAATTAAAAAGTAGGATTCCTAAGGGTAAGCATAGGGACACCTTCTCTGAATTTACACATTCTTCTGACTTGAATATTTCTTGTGTTCCTTTGTCAGTACGAGATCAAAATCAGGATTGGAGATTGTAGTGATTGGAACCAGGTGGATCTTGTGTACCACACTCCAGCTCCAGACAAAGATGAACGAAAGAGCTGGACTCAAGCAGGGGTGGGACTGACAGCCCTTGACACCATTTGGACAATTGTAGCATTAAGGAACATGAATAAAATTGACACCTACTGCCACAGCTGATGTGGCTCAGCAGTTAAAGTGTCAGGAGCACTTCAATTATATCCCTAAGCACTCGTTTCAACTTCAATGGGGCATTTAACCTTCTTCTTAGTTATAGCTCTCTCCCTTTAAGATTGTGGACTTATGTTAGCTAGAGACTTTAACATCAACTCTAGGCTTACACTCCATTGCTGACCTGAGAGAATGTGACAGTGTTGAAAGGTACAATCTTTCAGATAATACGAGCATTTGAAGCCCTTTCTGTCCTCTCTGGTAGATGTAAAAGATCTAATTGCACTATTTAAACTGAGGGACTCTTCTTGTAATTAAACCAGAAAGTGCTGGAAATACTGGTCAGGTCAAACTGCATCTGTGGAAAGAGAGGAAACAGAGTTAACATTTCAGTTCAAGATCCTTTCTTTACAACTCTTTGGATCCTAGCCAACACTGACCCGTCTACTAATATCACGAAAACAAATTATCTGCCTCATTATAATTTTTACAGTGCATAGGATCTTGCTGTACAAATTAATTTGTGTGTTTCATATCTTTTGGAATGTCTTAGCTCATTTGGCAGAGTGATGCCAGTGGTATGTGTTCAATTCCCACACTAACTGAGGTCATGACGGACTCTCCTCCTCCTCAACCCCTCCCCTCAGCTGAGGTGTGCTGATCCTCAGGTTAAACCGCCACCAGCTCTCCCTCTCTAGTGACAGAGCAGGACTGCAGCAACATCACCTTCCTAGTATAATAATGACACTTCAAAAAGTGTTTTGTTGGACAACCCAAAGCACTTTACAAGTAAATGGTGCTCTACAAATGCAGGAGTTTTTAACATGTAATATTAATTGCAGGCTGTATATTGTGCAAAGGTTGGTGATCCTGTTTCATGTAGCAGCCAAATTGCCCTTATTGGCAATGACCTCAGGTCACAGAAACACACGGTCAGGCATCTGGATTTGAAGCTCCCTTGACAATGTGTTTGAATGTGGGGGGTGGCATATTAAACTACATGAGCGGCTACCTTCCACCTCTCCATCACCCACTCCAGCTCACGAGTAGACCATTAGTGAGCAAATTGCTTCATCTCAACACTGCTGGCTTAGATCCATGCCAAACAGCCAGCTAACACACATTAGGTGTATTAACTGACCTAGAGGAATGCCATCCCGACCAGATCAAGGAAGCTCAAAACCATCCAGGTCAAGGCAGCCATCAATTGGTTCCACAACCAGCACATTGAACATTTGCCCCCCTCCATGGCTGGCACACAGTGGAAGAAGACTCACTGCAGTAAATCAGCAAAGATTCTCCGATGTCATCTTCCAAACCCACAGGTCCTTGAAGGACAAGATGCAGAGGGGCAAATGTACAGGGACACCATCATCTGTCAGTTCCTCTCCAAGATACACACCATCCTGATTTACAACTGTACCACCATTCCTTCAATGTCACTGAGTCAAGGGGAAGTCAGATGGCTCTGTAGGCTGAGAAGCTGCTTCATAATGCAGAGTGATGCCAACTATGTGGGTTAAATTCCTTGACCAGTTGAGGTCACTATGAAGGTCTTACCTTGATGACCTCACCTGAGGTGTGGTAACCCTCAGGTTAAATTCAATACTAAAATTCCGAAATGTTGATTCAGGCACATCAAGGGAAGTCAATATTAGAGAAACCGATCAGATATCCAAGACTGCAAATGCAGTCTGAGGTAACTGGGTGATAATTTTATTTGTGCTGTTGACACTGCACCATTCAGATAGTGCATAATGTTGTTGACCAGACCAAACACACTCAAACTATATTAAGAAGATAGCCTAGAACTTAACTTTCTCTTATTTTATAGCAAGTGCCAGGCATTGTATTGTGGATGCAATTTGGTCGGTCAAACTACCAGTCATGAAGCAAAACACACTTCATTCACACACTTTAGTTAAAGCACAACAAAAGAAAGAAGAAATTGGAATAACTTTATTGGAAAACTTAATAAAATAATAGATTATTTAAA
This sequence comes from Chiloscyllium plagiosum, assembly GCF_004010195.1. Lineage (NCBI taxonomy): Eukaryota > Metazoa > Chordata > Chondrichthyes > Orectolobiformes > Hemiscylliidae > Chiloscyllium > Chiloscyllium plagiosum. The sequence continues at coordinate 3,431,462 of NC_057723.1, forward strand.
CACTAAAGAGTAACTGTTCCAATATAGTAATAGCCTTGGCAAAGACTAATTCAGTAACACAGATTGTCTCACTGGCAATTCTCGAGGCCAGGAGGAAAAATATCAAACGAAATCTCTGAGAGAAAGAGAGAGAGTAGCAGAGAAAGACGTACTGCAGGTTTCAAACCCAGCTTCAAGATCCCAGCTACACTGAAACTAAAACTAAAACTCCTGGTGCTGTGGGAGCTTAACCCCACCCATTCATGTAGCTTCTATTATTCCAACTTTAAAAAAAAACCCAAGGCCTCACAAGTTGTTTATTTCATTGGATTCAAACTGACAGCTCATCACCTCTGTCTTAAAAGCTCTGCTCAACAAAAAACACAGGATATAATACACATTTTAGAGCAATATTATTGTCACAATAGTGAGTGGACGATCTTGCTTTATTTAGCACATTTTATAACTGCCAAGCATCTGAAAATGCTTTCTAGCGAAATACTTTTGACATCTCGTCGCTGTTGAAATAATGGCCATTGAGGGTACAAGAAGAGGAATCCTTAAAGGACATTGCCACAATGAGTTTTCCAAAGGGCATTCTCATGTCAGTATATTTGCAGCAAGTCCACAAACCAAGAGTGATACAGTTTAGAAGAAGATCATTTAAGACCAAATCTAAAGGGATCCATGCTTGTGTTGAGGGAAAGCCAGAACAGGTCACCTTGCTGCCTTCTCGGTGATGTAAAAGACCTTCCAGATCACTCAATGAACAGGAGAGTGGGCCTGGGCCATTGTTACCATTCCATCAACATCAGTAAAAGATATTCAGTGAGTATCCATCCCACAATAGTTTGTTGGGGCTAGCTGTGTGCAATCTATCTGCCATATATCCGTGATAAAAACAATGGTTACATGTAGATTTCCATGGCTCTTAAATACATGTCACTACTTACAATGTACTATCCAATGCCTGCTCCCTCAGGGATTACTGAAGACCTTTAATCCACTGGATTTCCACAGGAATCCTGTGATGAGTAACTCACCTCCTGACTCCCCAGAGCCTACAAGGCACAAGTCAGGACTGATTGGGAGATGCCAGTGTTGGACTGGGGTGTACAAAGTTAAAAATCACACAACACCAGGTTATAGTCCAACAGGTCTAATTGGAAGCACACTAGCTTTCGGAGCGATGCTCCTTCATCTGACTGTCACCTGATGAAGGAGCGTTGCTCCGAAAGCTAGTGCACTTCCAATTAAACCTGTTGGACTATAACCTGGTGTTGTGTGATTTTTAACCAAGTCAGGACTGTGATGGAATATTCCAAATTTGCGCAGCTCAACAACACTTAAGGAGCTCGACACCATCCAGGAGAAAGCAGCCACTTGATGCTGTGTGTATTATCTGCAAAAAGCACTACGGAAATTCACCAAAGATCCTTAGACAGAACCTTGCAAACCCACAGCCGCTTCCATCTAGAAGGACTAGGGCAGCAGACAGATAGGAACACTATCGCTTTCAATTCCGCCTCCACACCACTCACCCTGCTCACTTGAAAATATATCGCTGTGCCTTCAACATCACTGTCACTGTCAAAATCTTGGCACTCCCTCCCTAACGCTACCTCTACCAAGTTGAATGCAGTAGTTCAAAAAGGCAGCTCACCACTACCTTATCAAGGACAATTAGGGATGGGCAATAAATGCTGGGCCAGCCAGCAATGCCCACATTCCATCAGTGAACAAAAGAAAATTGTCCACTTTTAATCATCAAAAAACAGCACATAAAGGTTAAGGAGATCTGCTCCTAGTTTGCAACGAGCCGAAGTGAACTACTGTGGACCCAGGACCTGCTCTTTACCCTTTTCCTGAGGGTTCAAAGCAGTAACAAGCCACTACTGACAAGAGAGATTTTTGCTCTGTCTAATCAATAACCCCATTATCGTTGCACTATCCAACCACCAGGATCATCGATAGTGCACAGCATAATTTCTTAATCATCTTGCTATTCCTGTGTTCCTATACTAAAGCTTGCATTAAATACACACACATGCAAACTGATTCCTTTGTGCCTAATTAATTTCACAATGGTCCAATGTCTGTCAACTGTGACACACACAATGAAACTGATCAATGAAAGAGCCTTTAAAAAAGCAATTTCTTTCTTTAATGTAATTTCAAAATGTAATTCTTTTTTCCCATCTCAATCTCTGGTATAGGTACAGTGATAAAAAAGAATGAGTTCTTTGCAAAAGTTTCCCAAGAGTCCTGTTGACTGCGTAGAGAGAACCAGAAGGAACTAGCTTTATTTTTTAAGAAGGTAGTTACTCGATAAAATCAAATAAATACTCTGTTAGAACAATGTTCTGTGTTCCCAGATATGGAAGTATCAGAAAAGCATATCCCTCTGCTGAATGCCAAACAGCATGTCAATGAGTTGAGAGACTCATTTCTCTTAACATTCAAAACCCTGTTGAAAAGAAATCGTTCACATATGTTTTATCAAAATACCTTAGAGCCATTCAGGAGCGTTCGTGTGCATGTTTTTTTTCTCTGGTGTAAAATATAAGGGATGCTGTGTCAAATATTAAGTTAATTGTTTTTGAATTTAACTATTGGTTAATATCCATTTCTGCTTTTAAAATTCACACACGTTTGGTAAATTTTCATCCTGCCAGCGAGGTGTAAACTGATAATATCCTCTGATTAGCATAAACCTCACTACTGTTGTAAAGCAATGAATTATCTGACTCAACATGAACAATAAGATTGAATAGTAATGATTCATCAAATATCTGAAGTCACCAGGCAGTTTAAAATAAAGGAATAACTTTGCTTCTTAGCTACAGGACAACCCAAAGTGTGCTTTCCAGCCAATTAATTATTTATCTTTGAAGGCCAGAGTGTAATAGAGTTATAGAGTCACAGAGATGTACAGCACAGAAACTGATCTTTCGGTCCAACCTGTCCATGCCGACCAGATATCCCAACCCAATCTAGTCCCACCTGCCAGCACCCGGCCCATATCCCTCCAAACCCTTCTTATTCATGTACCCATCCAAATGCCTTTTAAATGTTGCAATTGTGCCAGCCTCCACCACTTCCTCTGGCAGCTCATTCCATACACGTACCACTCTCTACGTGAAAATGTAGAACGTGAAAGGTCTCTTTTATATTTTTTCCCTCTCACCCTAAACCTATTCCCTCTATTCTGGACTCCCCACCCCCAGGGAAAAGACTTTGTCTATTTACTCTATCCGTGCCCCTCATAATTTTGTAAATCTCTATAAAGTCACCCCTCCGCCTCTGATGCTCCAAGGAAAACAGCCCCATCCTGTTCAGCCTCTCACCATAGCTCAAATCCTCCAAACCTGGCAACATCCTTGTAAATCGTTTCTGAACCCTTTCAAGTTTCACAACATCTTTCTGATAGGAAGATGACCAGAATTGCATGCAATATTCCAATAGTGGCCTAACCAATGTCCTGTAGAGCTGCAACATGACCTCCCAACCCCTGTACTCAATACTCTGACCAATAAAGGAAAGCATACCAAACTCCTTCTTCACTATCCTATCTATCTGCGACTCCACTTTCAAGGAGCTATGAACCTGCATTCCAAGGTCTCTTTGTTCAGCAACACTCCCTAGGACCTCACCATTAAGTGTATAAATCCTGCTAAAATTTGCTTTCCCAAAATGCAGCACCTCATATTTATCAGAATTAAACTCCACAAATGAAGTTCACAGTGACCGGTCAACAGTTGCCCACATTGCCTCTGCCTCCCTTTTAAAGATTTGCCACTGCTGAATCCACAGCCAGAGAACTTGAAATGGAGATCAAAAAACTCAATCAAGTTTGTGAGACATGATTTCCCACGCACAAAGCCATGTTGACTATCCCTAATCAGTCCTTGCCCTTCCAAATACATGTGCATCCTGTCCCTCAGGATTCCCTCCAACAACTTGCCCACCACCGAGGTCAGGCTCACTGGTCTATAATTCCCTGGCTTGTCCTTACCACCTTTCTTAAACAGTGGCACCATGTTAGCCAACCTCTTATGCTCACATCCAAATAATTTATAAAACTGACAAAAAGTAGTGGACCCAGCACCGATCCTTGTGGCACTCCACTGGTCACAGGCCTCCAGTCTGAAAAACAACCCTCCACCACCACCCTCTGTCTTCTACCTTTGAGCTAGTTCTGTATCCAAATGGCTTGTTCTCCCTGTATTCCGTGAGAACTAACCTTGTTAACCAGTCTCCCATGGGGAACCTTGTCGAACGCCTTACCAAAGTCCATATAGATCCAATGCTTTGCCCTCATCAATCCTCTTTGTTAGTTCTTCAAAAAACTCAATCAAGTTTGTGAGACATGATTTCCACGCACAAAGCCATGTTGCCTATCCCTACTCAATTCTTGCCTTTCCAAATACATGTTCATCCTAAGAAATATGACAGCCAATTTGCACATAGCCAGTTCCCATAATTGAAAGGAAATAAATATTTAGCTTATTTGTTCCATGTGTTTTTGGAGGAATGCAATAGGACAGGACACTGAACAGAGCTCTAATAAAAAGCAAAATACAAAATAAAACAAGGTGCTCAAAATCTGAAATGAAAATGGAAATTTTGCAGAAATAGTCAGCAGATCAGTCAGCACTGACGGAGAGAAACAACAGTAATATTGTAAGTTGACAACTTTTCAAATGTTAACTCTATCCCATTCTCCACAGAAGCTGCCACATTTTCTGTTCTTATTTCGCTGGAGAGAACTTTCCTTTTCTTTGGATGCGTGTTCAGCAGGTAATAATGAAAGCAAATGAATGTTTAGCCTTTACTTCAAAGTGAATGGAGTATAAAAGTAGGGATGTTTTGCTAAAACCGTGCAATGTATTTGTCAGATCACATTTAGATTCTGTGGAGAGCGTTGGGCCCCTTATCTAAGGCATTGGACATAGTCCAGAGAAGATTCACGTGGTTGATCTTGGATATGGAGGGACTGTCTTATAAGGACTGGTCGAGTTGGTTGTTTCACAGTTGGTATTCCATCAGTGCTGCATAGAAATGTGAGCCTCCAATGTATGGGATGGGATGTAAGCCCACAGTCTTTCATCATTGGCAAGTCAGTGTTGTTCTGTAGAGAATACATCACAGATTTTAGCAGCACAGTCGTACAAGCAGCAAAAAGAGGAATTATATTTGATTGTGGTGCTATGAGTTGAAGGAGGAAAGTTACACCGGGAGATGTCTAGATTCCTCCTTCATGACATTTCAATCAAAGAAGAGAATGGGAAATGGTCAAGAAAGCTCATAGAAGTTCTAACTTGGAATATCTTTGGGCATCAACCTCTCCTGGGATCTGTTGCATCTCTGCTATAAAGAGGAACAGTCAGTTCTATGCATATGTATGCCTGAGGATGGAGTAGGGCTCTGAAAGCCTTCAGTTTCAAATAAACCTGTTGGACTATAATCCAGTGTCATGTGATTTTCAACTTTGTACAGCAGGAAGCGTTGCTCAGTTATCGAAAATGGAACGAGAGGCTAGTTTTCATGCTCTCTGGATTAAATACTGTCACACTGACAGTAACAAAGCCAGACAGGACATATGATCTCACATCGAACATAAAACGGTACAGCACAGTACAGGCCCTTCGGTCCTCAATGTTGTGCTGACCTTTTATCTTACTCTAAGATCAAATTAACCTACATATCCTTCAGATTACTATCATCCATGTCCCTAATGTATCTGACTCTACTCCCATTGCTTGCAGTGCATTCCACACACCCGCCACTCTCTGTATAACGAACCTACCTCTGACATCTCCCCTAAACCTTCCTCCAATCACCTTAAAATTATGATCACTCATGATAGCCATTTCCACCTTGGGAAAGGTTCTCTGGATATCCACTCTATCAATGCCACTTATCATCTTGTACACTTCCATCAAGTCACCTCTCATCCTTCTTCACTCCAGTGCGAAAAGCTCTAACTCCCTCAACCTTTCTTCATAAGGCATGCCCTCCAGTCCAGGCGTCATCCTGGTAAATCATCTCTGCACCCTCTCTAACGCATCCACATCCTTCCTGCACTGAGGCAATCAGAGCGGAACACAATATTCCAAGTGTGGTCCAACCACGGCTTTATAAGGCTGCAGCATAAACTCGCAGTTCTTAAACTCAATGTCCCTGCTAATGAAAGCCAACACACCATATGCTTTCATCATAACCCTATCAACTTGGGTGGCAATTTTGAGGGATCCATGGATGTGGACCCCAAGATCCCTCTGTTCCTCCACACTGCCAAGAATCCTGCCTTTAATCCTGTAATCCTGTAATTTGACCTTCCAAAGTGAATCACTTTACAATTTTCCAGGTTGAATTCCATCTGCCACTTCTCAGCCCGGCTCTGCATCCTGTCAATGTCCCGTTGCAACCTACGACAGCCCTCCGCACTATCCACAATTCCACTGACCTTCGTGTCATCGGCAAACTTACTAACCCACTTTCCACTTCTGCACCCAAGTCATTTTTAAAAATCACAAAGAGAAGAAGTCCCAGAGCAGATCCTTGTGGAACACCACTGGTCACCAAGCTCCAGGCTGAATGCTTTTCATCTACCACCACCCTCTGTCTTCTGTTGGCCAGCCAATTCTGTATCCAGACAGCCAGATTTCCCTGTATCCCATGCCTTCTTACTTTCTGAATGAGCCTACCATGGGGAAACTTATCAAATGCTTTGCAAAAATCTATATACACCACATCCACTGCTCTACCTTTAATAAAATGTTTTGTTACATCCTCAAAGAATTCAGTAAGGCTTGTGAGGTATGACTAGCTCCTCACAAAACCATGCTGACTATCTCTAATCAACTATGCTTTTCCAACTAATCATAAATCCTGTTTCTCAGAATTGTCTCCAATAATTTGCCCATCACTAATGCAAGACTTACTTGGTCTGTAATTCCCAACGTTAACCCTATTCCCTTTCTTGAACAAGGAAATAACATTTGCCACCCTCCAATCATCTGGACAGTGAGGACACAAAGATGTAGCAATCATTTCCCTAGCTTCCCGTAGCAACCTTGGGTATATCCCATCTGGCCCAGGGAACTTATCTATCGCTGCATTTTTCCAAATTTCCAGCACATCCTCCTTCTTAACATCAACCTGTTTGAGTATATCAGCCTGTTTCACGTTATCCTCACAAATGACAAGGTCCCTCTCAGCAGTGAATACTAAAGCAAAGTATTCGTTAAGGGCCTCTCTTACCTCCTCTGACTCCAGGCACAAGTTCCCTCCACTATCCCTGATCAGCCTTACCCTCACTCTGGCCATCCTTTTATTCCTCACATAAGTGTAGAATGCCTTGGGATTTTCCTCAATCCTACTCACCAAATATTTTTAATGCTGCCTTCTAGTTCTTCTTCCTGGCTACCTTGTAACCCTCCAGAGTCCTGTTTGATCCTTGCCTCCTCAATCTTAAGTAAGTTTCCTTCTTCCTCTTGACTAGATGTTCCACATCCCTTGTCACCCAAGGTTCCTTCACCCTACCATCCCTTCTTTGCCTCAGTGGGACAAACCAATCAAGCACTATCAGCAAGTGCTCCCTAAACAACCTCAACATTTCTGTTGTGCATTTCCCTGAGAATATCTGTTCCCAATTTATGCTTCATAGTTCCTGCCTAATAGCATTGTAATTCCCCCTCCCCCAGTGAAATACTTTCCCATACCATGTGTTTCTATCCCTCTCCATGAGGATAGTAAAGATCAGAAAGTTGTGATCATTATCACCGAAATGCTCTCCCACCAAAAGATCTGCCACCTGGCATGGTTCATTGCCAAGCACTGAAAAAGCATCGAGTGCTTTTATTCTACTTTTCCTTTGGAGACATGCTGATGTCAAAAATTGCATTCAATCAAACAGAATACAGAAAACTGCATTTGACCCATCTAGTATCTTTCAGTGTTAATGTCCCAACAATCCTCCACCCACTGTATTTAATCTAACCCCTTGGACATAACTTTTCCCATTTTATCTAACTTCCTCCTCTATGCATCTTGGATCATCGTCTCAGTTACTGAATGAGACAGTGAGCTCCACATTCTAACCACTCTCTAGGTAAAGACAGTGTTTTGAAATTCTTGATTTATTAGTGACTATTTATGACTCCTCATTTTGAACCCCCACTAATCTGGACTCATATTCTGTACATTATCTTATCAGAACCTTTAATTATTCTAAAGACTTTTCTGAAGTCGTCAGTCAAGTCTTTCAGCAGCAAGTCTACTTCCTCTCCAAATGCATTTGCTCATAACTGAACTTTAGCCTGTTTACTTCTTTGCCAATCATTATAATCTCTCAGTTCTACTATTGTTCTTCCAAATTTCTTTTAGCACCTATTCCAGCATCTGTATGTCCTTTTCACAAAATGGAGGCCAGAACTTTTCACCACCTTTTGTTTCTTGAGAAAAAAAGATATACAACCAATTTCCTCGACACTGTCTCTTCAATCAAGGAACCCATATGTTTAAGAAGCTGGCTGGCTGTCACTGACATTAACTCTAAATGGCTTCAAGATATCAGCTCATCACAGAAACAGTTCTGAAGCCTGGAAAATGAGTTGGTATTGATTACACTTTGAACAATGTTCATTACCTCTGACACTTGTCTTTGTTATTGATGTTGCACATTTAGAAATTGACTTGTTGAGTTGTTGGTTAGAAATCAGCACCACCATACATTATATTTCAGAATTATTCCAACCACATAAATTGGCCAGCGAAGATCTTGCGTCAACAGTACAAAGAGGCATCAGACACAAAGACGAAAATGATCTATTTCTGTAACTACAAATAAGGCAAGAGCCTTCAAATTATTTTGCACAATATGAGCAAGTGATCGTTGAACATGTTCGTTTCAAATTAGCTTGTCAGTTTTTCTAAGTGGATTTATTACACAACGGCACAGACAATGGATCTACATTTGAAAGTTTCACATATTCAGAAAAGTTTTTAACAAGTGCATTGAAACTTTGATTATGTGTCTTATGCTACACAGAAACTTAGAGAATTGGAGTGGGAGTAAGCCATTCGGCCCTTCCAGCCCGCTTCGTCATTCAATATGATCATGGCCGATCATCTAATCAGTCCCTTCTCTCCCACTTTCTCCACATAACTTTTGTAGGTTAGATAGGCTTCAGATTGGTTCCACAGGTCAGCACAACACTGAGAGCTGAAGAGCCTGTACTGCACTGTAATGTTCTATATTCTATATTCTATGTTCTATCCCTTAAGCTCGAAGATCTATATCTAACTTCTTCTTGAAAACTCTCAATGGTTTGGCCTCAACCATTTTCAATGGCAGAAAATTCCACAGGCTTGCAGCTCTCTGGGTGAAGAAATTTCTCCTCATCACAATCCTAAATGATTTACCCAGTATCCTTAAATTGAGGTCCCAGGTTCTGGGCTCCCTGATCATCACGAACATCCTCCCTGCATTTTCCTGTCTACTCCTGTTAGAATTTTATAGCTTTCCCTGAGATCCCCCTTCATTCTTCTAAACTCCAGTGAATAGAATCCTAACCAATGGCATTGAAAGCACAGAGTTAGAATCGTTTAGTGCTGTGTGCATTAAGTGTGGGGAAGGTGAATTCAAGGACAATTAACTCCTAACATGAAAGCTCACTGAGGCAAGCATGAATTAGTCAATTAAATGGTGTCTATTGAGCTTCCCGTCCATTCATGGCCATCACCACTGATGTACAGCTAGCCTATGCCTTCTTCCCAGTCAGAGGAAGGGTCTCTCAGCTGTTGGAGGCCCCAACTATGCAGCCATAAAGGGCTATAATGGCAAGCTGGGAAGTACAGAGAGAGGGGGTCTGGGACAATTGAAGACTGGTCAACAAGCCAGTGGTGAATCAAAATCCATACGTTTCTGTTCATTGACCGAATTAAGGGCTTTAATTAGTGGCAGGTCAAGATGGTCACCTAGAAACTCATTGCTAAGGTGGTGAGAAAAGGACTACCATCTCTCTGAGGGAAGCACACTCAATTGTCTGCCTGCCTGCATGCCTGTCACCTTCTTTACCATCAACAGGAAAGGAATAATTTTGCCTACAGATGTTCCTGGATTTTTGATTCCTTGAATCACAGAGCAGTTATGGTGCAGAATGAGGCCTTTCAACCCATTGTGCCTGCGCTAACTCACTAAAGGGCATCATTACCTGGTGCCAATCACTGGCTTTTTTTCCCATAGGAGAAATTGAGGACTGCAGATGCTGGAGATCAGAGTCGAAAAGTGTGGTGCTGGAAAAGCACAGCAGGTCAGGCAGCATCTGAGGAGCAGGAGAGGCAGCATTTCAAGTATAAGCTCTTTATCAGGAATGGGAGCTTCTGCTTGAAATGTCAATTCTCCTGCTCCTCGGATGCTGTTTGACTAGCTGTGCTTTTCCAGCACCACACTTTTTGACTCTGCTTTTTCCCATTCCCTTGCACGTTACTTCTGTTCAAATAACCATTCCGTGCCCTCTTGAATAGCTCAATTAAATATGCCCCCATCACATCTCAAGGCAGTGTATTCCAGCACCTAACTACTCACTGGAACAGTTTCTCCTCACTTCACGCTTGCTCCTTTTGCACTTTAAATTTGGCCCTCTCATTCTCATTCCTTTTACAAGCAGGAACAGTTTCTCCTTAACTGCTCCACCCAGCCCGCTCATGATTTTGAAAACCTGTATCAAATCTTCTTTCCAAGGAGAACAGTCCCAGCATCTTCAATCTATCCTCAGAAATGAAGTTTCTCGTTCCTGGGACCTCTGCCGTGGATCAATTTTGCACTCACATCTTTCCTACAATGTGCGGTCCACAACAGTACTCAATGCTCAAGCTGAGGTCTAGCAGGTATCTTTGATGCATAACAACAGCATTGAAATGAATTTTCCCATTCCTTTTGGTAAAGTATTTTTTGAGTTGATAATCCCCAGGACATGATCAGCTGTACCCTCGAACTCTGTGGGAAGCTTGGGAAGTGATTGGGAAGAGGTTGGCTAACGTGGTGCCACTATTTAAGAAAGGTTGTAAGGAAAAGCCAGGGAATTATAGACCAGTGAGCCTGACATCAGTGGTGGCTAAGTTGTTGAAGGGAATCCTGAGGGACAGGATTGACAAGTATTTGGAAAGGCAAGGACTGATTAGGGATAGTTAACATGGTTTTGTGTATGGGAAATTGTGTCTCACAAACTTGATTGAGTTTTTTGAAGAAGTAACAAAGTGGATTGATGAGGCCAGAACAGTGAACGAATCTATATGGACTTCAGTAAGGTGTTTGACAAGGGTCCTCATGGTAGATTGGTTAGCAAGGTTCGATCACGCACAATAGAGGGAGAACTAGCTATGTGAATACAGAACTGGCTCAAAGACAGAAGGCAGAGAGTGGTGGTAGAGGGTTGCTTTTCAAACTGGAGGCCTGTGACCAGTGGTGTATCACAAGGATCGGTACTGGGTCACAACTTTTCATCATTTATATAAATGATTTGGATATGAACATAGGAGGTATGGTTGGTAAGTTTGCAGATGACAACAAAATTGGAGGTGTAGTGGACAGCAAAGAGGATTACCTCAGATTACAATGGGACCCTGATCAGATGGGCCCAAGGGCCGAGGAGTGGCAGATGGAGTTTAATTTAAATAAATATGAGGTGCTGCATTTTGGAAAGACAAATCAGGGCAGGACTTATGCACTTAATGGGAAGATCCTGGGTAGTGTTGCTGAACAAAGAGACCTTGGAGTGCAGGTTCATAACTCCTTGAAAGTTGAGTTACAGGTAGATAGGATAGTGAAGAAGGAGTTGGTATGCTTTCCTTTATTGGTCAGAGTATTGAATATAGGAGTTGGGAGGTGATGTTACAGCTGTACAGGACATTGGTTAGGACTTTTGGAATATTGTGTGCAATTCTGGTCTCCCTGCTATTGGAAGGATGTTGTAAAACTTGAAAGGGTTCAGAAAACTTTTACAAGGATGTTGCCAGTGTTGGGGGGGTTTGAGCTATAGGGAGTGGCTGAATAGGCTGGGGCTATTTTCCCTGGAGCGTCGGAGGCTGAGGGGTGACCTTGTAGAGGTTTATAAAATAATGAGGGGCATGGATAGGCTAAATAGACAAGGTCTTTTCCCTGGGGTGGGGGAGTCCAGAACTAGAAGGCAAAGATTTGAAAGGGACAAAGAAGGCAACTTTTTCACACAGAAGTTGGTGCATGTATGGAATGAGCTGCCAGAGGAAGTGGTGGAATCTGGTACAATTATAACATTTAAAAGGCTTCTGGATGGGTATATGAATAGGAAGGGTTTAAAGGGATATGGACCAAGTGGTGACAAATGTGACTAGATTTATTTCAGATATCTAGTCAGTATGAACAAGTTGGACCAAAGGGTCTGTTTCCATGCTGTATATATCTATGACTCTGACTCTATAAGTGAGATTCATGGGACCCCATCCACCATAGCCCATGTGGATTTTTTTTGCATAATCTTTTCTGTTCAGCTCATTAACTTTTCATCAGACAGCACATTCCAAACCCATGGCAATTTTCATCTGGAAGGACAAGAGCAGCAGATGCACAATCACCTGCAAGATCCCCTCCAAGCCATTCACCATTCCTTCACTGTCGCTGGGTCAAAATCCTGGAAATCCCTCCCTACTAACATTGTGGTTGGACCTACAGCACATGGGCTGCAGCTGCTCAAGATGGCAGCTCACCCCCACCTTCTCTAGGGCAACTAGGGCCAGGCAATAAATGCTGACCCAGCCAGTGACACCCACATCCTACAAATATATAATTAAAAGTTCTCCCAGTGCCACTTGGGCAATTAAAGCTGATGACTCTATGGCTGGAGAGCTGGTGCCCATGAGACGGCTTTAGATTCCTGAGTATCGGGTTGTCGCTGGGGAAGCAAGAATACATCACATCTCATCGCTGCTGAGACTCATACCCAAGGAGAAAGGGTCACTAATGCGGGCGGACAGGTTTTTAACAGGTTCATCAGGGAAATAGGGACCTGAGGGTGAATTCACATGGGACAAAACCAGAAATAGAAACGGAAAGTAGGAAATTAGTGAATGAGTCGGGGGTAGAGGAAACAAAGATTAAAAAATAAAAGAAAATGATTTTGGCAGTGCTTAGGGGATAAATAAAGCTGATGAGCTGGGGGCACAGACAGAAACTTGCCAGTGTGATATCATAGTTTTACAGAATCATGGCTTAAAAAGGGAGAGAAAGAGCATCAGTAAACAGTTGGTGTGCACTATAGACCCCAAAACAGGCAAACAGAGATACGAGAGTTAATCTGCTAAATTTCTGGGAAGTGGTGAAACAACAAGACCATAATAGGAGGGACTATCAGTGACCCCATTGTAAACAGAGGTAAGTGTAATGTGAAGGGTACAGAGGGGGCAGTGTTCAGAAGAACTTTCTTGGCCTGACAGGTAACTGTTCTGGCTTTAATTTCAGAAAAGGAAGCTTAATTGTGGGCGGCACGGTGGCACAGTGGTTAGCACTGCTGCCTCACAGCGTCAGAGACCCGGATTCAATTCCCGCCTCAGGTGACTGACTGTGTGGAGTTTGCACGTTTCCCCGCGTCTGCGTGGGTTTCCTCCGGGTGCTCCGGTTTCCTCCCACAGTCCAAAGATGTGCAGGTCAGGTGAATTGGCCATACTAAATTGCCCATAGTGTTAGGTAAGGGGCAAATGTAGGGGTATGGGTGGGTTGCGTTTTGGCGAGTCGGTGTGGACTTGTTGGGCCGAAGGGCCTGTTTCCACACTGTAATCTAATCTTAATTGGGTCAATAAAGACACCTCCAATTTCAACGATAGAACATTGGCTCAAAACTGGAAATTGCTGGAGAAACTCAACAGGTCTGGTTGCATCTGTGGAGAGATAATGTCTCAGGTCCAGTGAACCTTCACTGGAAGAGCCTCTCCATGGATGCTCCCAGACCTGTTGAGTTTCTCCCTCATGTCCTGGATTTGTTTCAGACCTTCAGCATCCACAGTCCTTTGCTTTATTGCCGAACATTGGTTTGTGTAATCTTTTACTGTAATTTGGAGTCCAGGTGACCAAGACAGAAAAGGTAGAGAAATGGAGAGGATTTAGCAGAGATTAGGACTCGTCTGGATAGCTAAAAGCTCAGAAATCAAGGTAAAAATTGAAGATACGCAAGTGACTAGAGTGGGAGGAGTAATCTCAGAATGTTGTGAGGCTAGAGGTTATCGAGAACAGTCAGCGTTTAAACAAAGGAAAGAAGGTTTTTTTTATTGTCAAACAGCAGATATGAGTCATGCACATATCCTCAGGCATGGAGCTGCAAACACTGATGGTATGTGTCAGGCCGACTGGGATCTGATGTGATGGCTGATATCTCACCACAGCAGGCAAGCACCCTCTGGTAAAGTTACCAGCTATTAAAGTTTCAACAGGATCCTGTCAAAAGCAACAACAAAAAAGCCTCTGACAAAAGGAGCATATTTGCAAGATAATTACATCGTGCAGCCTCTCCCGGCTAAACTTTGATGAAATGTGTCTTTTCAAAGAATGAATGTCTTGTGGCTAACTTCATAATGATTTTCAATTGCAGGCGTTGCTACATTGAAGATTAATTCAGGCCCCAAAAATTATTACCTTGCCTAATACTGTGCCTTTGTGTCCCAGAGAAATACCTGCACAGAATTAAAATACACCCTACAGAAGGAACAGGAAATTTTTTAGGTTTTAAAGGATTTAGCAGCTCAGGGTTGGAAATAAAATGTGACAGCATTTGTTCAGTATCATTGAGGTTACTGTTACTCTGTTTACATGACCCACCTCATCATGGACTCATGATGAAGGGCTCTGGTCCGAAATGTCGATTTTCCTGCTCCTTGGATGCTGCCTGACCTGCTGTGCTTTTCCAGCACCACACTCTCAACCCACCTCATCATGGGGCTAAATAAAAACCCCATGAGAACTGCAGATGCTGGAAATCAGAAACAAAAACAGAAATTGCTGGAAAAGCTCAGCAAATCTGAGGAGGGGTCACTTGACCCGAAACATTAACTCTCCACAGATGCTGCAAGGCCTAATGAGCTTTTCTGTTTTTGTTCCATCATGAGGCTATCATTTGCCCTTATTCCTTTTCCACAGCCCTGAACTTTTGTAAGTCACCTAAGTGATTAAATCTCATACATGCACCTTGTCCATGATTCTCACTGGGCTATGGAGGGATAATGACTGGGGGCCTGGATTTAAAGTAAGGGCCAGGAGGTTTAGATTTATTTTTTTTATAGATTATAGATTACTTTACAGTGTGGAAACAGGCCCTTCGGCCCAACAAGTCCACACCGACCCGCCAAAGCGCAACCCACCCATACCCCTACACATCTACCCCTTACCTACCACTACGGGCAATTTAGCATGGCCAATTCACCTGACCTGCACATCTTTGGACTGTGGGAGGAAACCGGAGCACCCGGAGGAAACCCACGCAGACACGGGGAGAATGTGCAAACTCCACACAGCCAGTCGCCTGAGGCGGGAATTGAACCCGGGTCTCTGGCGCTGCGAGGCAGCAGTGCTAACCACTGTGCCACCATGCCGCCCACGAATTCCCGTTTCAAGGGAATGTGATGAAAAACCTTTTCACTCAGAGGGTGGTTGGAATCTGGAACTCACTGCCTGTGAGGTGGGAGAAGCAGAAACATCTCAGAATGTTGACGGAGTATTTAGATGTACACTTGCAATGTCAAGACATACAAGGCTATGGGCCAACTGCTGGAAACTGTGATTGGAATAGTTACACAGTTGTGTTCACCCAGCATGGGCACAATGGGCCAAAGGGCCTTTCTTTGTGTTGTCGTGGGTTATCACAATTCACATCAATCATACCTTCACTGAAGGATCAGACCTTAGGTGTAGTAAGGTTAATCCTCTTTGTCCTTGAGATGAGTTGTGACTCAGCAGGTGACACTCAGTGCTGAATCAAAAAGGTTGTACATTCACGTTCTGTTACAGAGATCGGGGACAAGAATGAAGCCTGGCACTAGCAGTGCTCTGCAGTCTTTCAGATTCACCGCTCAATGGAAGCCCTTTCCACCCTCTTGGAGAATGTGAAAGATTATAACTGAAAGGGAGGCCCTGGTATCATCTCCCGCCTCCTCCCGCAACGCCACCTCAAACAAGAAAAATGGGCTGAAATTTGGTTTGTGTTACCATTGGCTTGTGGCACATGGGGTGTATACTAAAGCCTGGCATGAATGTTCCTTATCTTAGAATGTCCACTGTCTGAATCTAGTAGGCTTCTGCAAAACTCTTTTAATTACACTACCATACCTAATCCTGTTCTGTGTCTTTTAATCTCTCACCAGCAGAAACTATTTCATTTTTTCCCTCTTGCAGATGACTGCTGATATCACTGTCCATATACTATCTTCTCTTCGTCACATCCCTTGCTATTGTAGTTACAACATGGAGACATTCAGCAAAACAATCAGCCTCCCTATCCCTGCATTCACAACACAGGAAAAGTAAAGTACTCAATGGCATTCAAAATTGCCTCAGTGGTTCTTTTTTAAATAAATACCAGAAATCAAGTTTATAGCCCCAATAAACGAATTAATAACTTATTAATAATGCAATAGTGTTACAGAATAAAGTTAAGCAACAAGGAAATGTAATTAATGTCTGTTTTAAACTCAACTGTCCTTGATTCTAGCCCTCCATTGCACAAAGACATACAGTTAAAGAGACACAGTTAGGGGATAAATCAATAGAAAAGTGAGGGAGATGCAATGGGTCAGGTCATTTAAAGATATTCCTCAATCCATTATATCACAGACACACAGGATTGTCTCTTGCATAATTTCTAAAGATACAGGTCAATGGAAATAGTTTTCAGTAGGCTCTGAGAAGCTTCATTTTGTAGTGATACCACATAGAATCTGAGTTCCCTGATTGGGGCTGTTAACCTTGTCCAATCAGGGAGCTCTAGCTGACAGATATAAGCAGAGGTTCTGTTCACTCTGAGAGCTGGCTCTGAGGAAGCCAGACCAGCATCAAGGTGTCTCCATCTGTAAATAAAGGGTGACTTGGTGACAGGATACCGGCCTCTGTGGAGTTATTTCAGTGGCAACGAGAGTAAAGCACACTCCTGAAGAAATTAACTTGCATCAGTCACCTTTGAGTAAAGAGAAGCATTTCTGGCATCATGTTGTTATTTGGGAAGTTTGACACATTCATTTCTGCTGTTGAAAACTGGACCCAGAATGTGGAAAAACTGTGTTATTTTTTCAGGGCAAATGACATTGGAGCAGATGAAAAGCACCAGGAATTCTCCTAACACGTTGTGGACCCATAGTGTTTTTCAGTTACTAGAAACCTGACTTTCCCTGAGGCACCAGAAACTAAAACCTTTCAAGAGTTGATGGATTTAGTTAAGGAATATTATGACTACAAGTCTCCTTAATTCTGAGATGATATTGATTTTCCTCAGCAATTTGAAAACCAGGGAAACCTGTATCGGTATTTTTGACGTGGTTAAGATGACTGGCAGAGGCATGTAGCTTTGGTTGAACCCTGAATGAGATATTGAGAGACCGTTTGGTATGTGGGGTTAATGATGTAACCATGCAAAAGTGCCCAACTGAACTTCAAACAGGCACGACAACTGGCTTTATCATTGGAAAATGCACCAAGTGGGGCATGTTAGTTACATGGTATTCCAGTAAGAGTAGACACCCTTGCCAGTCCAACTGAGCTTGGAGGATACCACTTGATGGAAGGCATTTGTACAGCCTCACACAGGACATTTCCTGAACAGAAGGACTCTAAGTCCACCCACATTAAAACCCCAAAATAAAGCCAAGCCTTAGCCAAATGGTTAATATTTTCTTCGGGATCTGGACTGGCAATCCATTGTGGCTGCTGCCAGTATGCAGACTTGAGACAGCAAAAGAGTCCTACTATATGTAAATGGAGTAAGACAACTCATAGGCTGATATCCAGGAGGCCAAACTCCCTACATCTGGTTTGTAACAGTTACATTGCTTAGCAACATCGAATTCAAACCAATCAAAATAAATGTCTGGTTAAACAGTCATCTGGTTCTAATGGAGGACAATACCAGCACAGCTGTTTCAGTGATTGCAGGACTAGTCATTAATAAAATTCACTTTGTAAATTTGTGCAAGGCCTAGCTGGATTGAGAATCTACACTGGGGAACCTTTACAGATTAATAATACAACTCTCGTTCTAGTCTCTTATGAGAAGCAGCTGGTTCAGTTCCCATTGACTATAGTAAAAGACTCGGGCCAAAGCCTGTTGAGGTGAAATTAGTTGACGAAATTTCAGCCAGATTTGCTCAACATTTTTCAATGAGAAAATATCTGCCTGAGTGACGCCTTAATTAATATCTGGAAGCTTTTCTGGATGGTCAAGGAGCCAAGGCCACCTTGCATGTTGACCTGGAAGCAATTCCATGATTCTGCAAAGGCCATGCAGTGCCATTTTTTTTTACAGGCAAAAGTAGAGCCAGAAATCCAAAGGCTGGGAAGTGAAGGAATCTCAAACTAGTCCACTCTGTGGAATAAGCAGCACTGATCCTACCAATTGCGAAGCCTGCACCTGGTTAACCCTGACCTTCCCAGAGCTGGTGGGCAGAAGGAAACAACATTAGGAACGCCAATGCCAGGCACAAGATTCTGCCTAGTGAGATCCACAATTTACTTCAGCGGATGATGTTTAGTGTCAGAACCACGGGAATGGTCCTGCACGGGTAAGAGACGTGGGGTTGACACGAGACTAAGTCCAGGGATGTATAAAGTTCAGGGAGGTGCGATGGTTCTAAACAAGCACGTGGACCATATGAAAGCTGCAAACTCACAAACGGTGCAGGACCAAAATCTGCCCAGTTCCACAATTGTCTTTCTGACTGTTCCAGAACCCACTGGTTCTCCCTCTTCATCAAGTATCGAAGATACCTCAGAATCCGAGATTGACACCTCAATACCTTTGCTGCCTGAAGAGGAGAATGAATTTCTTCTGACACGCT
This sequence comes from Chiloscyllium plagiosum, assembly GCF_004010195.1. NCBI lineage: Eukaryota > Metazoa > Chordata > Chondrichthyes > Orectolobiformes > Hemiscylliidae > Chiloscyllium > Chiloscyllium plagiosum. Next base: position 3,450,512 of record NC_057723.1, read on the forward strand.
CCAGGCACAAGTGATGAGCTGCTACATATTACACACCGACAGTGACCAAGGCAGAGGAATGTGAGATGATGCTAAAATGTCCCAGGAGGAGCTCAAAAAGACTCAGAGGGTGCGGGGATGTCGTGATTGTGATGAGGTCAGTCATAGAGCACGAGTTCCCTGATTGGAGCTGTTAATCTGGTTCACTCAGGGAGCCCTGGCTGACAGATAAGAATCTGGATTAGTGGTGCTGGAAGAGCACAGCAGTTCAGGCAGCATCCAAGGAGCAGCGAAATCGACATTTCGGGTAAAAGCCCTTCATCAGGAACAGATAAGAACAAGAGTGTCAGAGGTTCTGCTCACTCTGAGAGCTGGCTCTGAGGGAGCTGGATCAGGGTAGAGGACTTTCCCTGTGTAAATAAAGAGGGACTTGGTGACAGGATATTGACTTCTGTGGAGTTAGTTCACACTTGATACTTATAACTGAGATTCTATTCTATAAATTACCAATAAGTAGACAATGGGAAGATAACCAGGGAGCAATTAAACTTTCACACTGCAGCTGCCACAATCCCTCTGATAAAAATACACAGTTCAAAACCAGATCAAACACTGCATTCTCTTTCTGTTTTTTGTTCTACATACACTTGGCACCAATGTCCCTGTGAGGTCCCTGTTAACATTAAAAATATCTGCTACCTATTTCATTGTTATGCTTCTCTGGAGTCGAAACACTCTGGAGCTGAGTATTTTGAACAACAATCAACTTGCAATTACTGTCCAGGGCTGGCCCCATAAACAGGTATCAGTTTGTTGTTTCTCCTCTTCTTTTAAAACAACAGTAGCTGCTGCTCACATCTCTAGTGTACCTTTAAGTCGCAGCTTACAGTTCACAGCTCCAAATATTAAAAACAGTAAGGGTTCTAACAGTACTACAATGCCACATTACAGTTTGTGGGAGCTTGCTGTGCACATTTCAACAGTGACTACACTTCAACATTATCTCATCAGAATGCAAGTCTTTCACTTCCTTTTTCGGTTATCTTTAACTGGAGTCAGAGTCTATCGCTGTATACATTTGATCATTCCGGCATCCATTAAGCAGACTGATTATTAACATCAGTAGGCAGCCTCGCTGGTACTGAAGAGTAATACTGAGATTATGGGCTCTTGTGACAGGAGTAAGCTCTGTAATAACATGTGGAGATAAATATCAATTGGTGTCTGCTGTGAGCATGCTGGGAAATTAGAGGAGATAAATTGAAAGCTTTTGGTAACATTCAGCTTCCCGCAAATGTTCTGCCCAATTCTCTGAAGCAGTTTGCTACAATAATTGTCGAGGCTGCTTGCCCAGAATAATACTGCACCAACAGGTGAGTCTCCCCAGCAGGGTCTTTCACAACAAAACAGAGTGAAGGAGCACATCTTATTCCTTCGCAGGATGTCATAACATTTTGTTCTTTCAAATCTGGACTCGTCTGTAATTGTTTCTTTATCATTTCTCCATCAGCCAGGCCTGATCTTCCAGCCTCCAGGTAATCAGAGACTGAGGTACAACCCTGAGGAAGTTCTGAATGCTGAGGTCCATGGGAATTTCCCATGAAGTCTGTGATCACCTCCTCCGCAGGACCACTCTGCAAAAATTCCAAACTCTGTATCTGTGGACAAACTTAAAAATCACACAACACCAGGTTTAATCCAACAGGTTTATGATCCTGCCTCACTAGTTACCAGCTGAAGGAGCAGTGCTCCAAAAGCTTGTGTTTCCAAATAAACCTGTTGGATTAAACCTGGTATTGTGTGATTTTTAAGTTTGTCCACCCCAGTCCAACACCGGCACCTCCACATTTAATCTGTCTAAGATTTCCTGGGACACTATTCAGGTAAGTACTGTCTGAATACCCCAACTGTGATACAGAGTTTGGAATTTTTGCAGAGTGGTCCTGCGGAGGAGGCGATCACAGACTTCATGGGAAATTCCCATGGACCTCAGCATTCAGAACCTCCTCAGGGGGAAACACAAGCTTTTGGAGCACTGCTCCTCCAGCTGGTAACTAGTGAGGCAGGATCATAAGACACAGAACTTGTAGAAAAAGACCACAGTGTCACACAATATAGCCACATCAGGAGAGGAAGAGTAATCAATATGGGACTGTTCTGCTCTGGATGTGGGAGGTCAGGACTGTCCACGAGGTAGTGCGGTCCAGCGGGGAGGTGGGGTGGTTGTCGATGAGATGGTTGAGGGAATTAAACAAATTAAAAGCTCATTGGCCCCTGGTTAACAACAGGACTGACACTTCAGCACCTCACACTGACTGTCCCCAATACCCCTTGACATACCAACAAGCCCCAGACTCTTTATGTCCTTCCCTCAAAAATCTCATCAACACTCTGCCTCACTTCCCCTCTGGACAACAATACCTCCTGAACAGCCCTGAACTCCCACAGCCAGAGCAGAACAGCCCCATGTTGATTACTCCTCCCATCCCAATGTGACAACATCTCCCCCTCATCTCACCTGCACACCTCATCCATGTACCGTCCTATCCAGCAATCCACTTACCCCCTTAATCCACTCAGCTGTTCATCCTCTCCCGACTTCCCAACAGTACCATTCCACCAACACTCTCATTCGTTTGGCTGAACTGGTCTTCACCCTTAACAATTTCTCCTTCGAATCTTCCTACTTCCTCCAGACCAAAGGGGTATCCATGGGCACCCGTATGGGCCCCAGCTATGCCTGTCTCCTGAACTGGTCTTCACCCTTAACAATTTCTCCTTCGAATCCTCCTACTTCCTCCAGACCAAAGAGGTAGCCATGGGCACCCGTATAGGCCCCAGTTATGCCTGTCTCTTTGTCGGCTACGTAGAACAGTCCATCTTCCATAGTTACACCGGCACAACTCCCCACCTCTTCCTCTGCTACATTGATGACTACATCGGCGCCACCTCGTGATCCCACGAGGAGATTGAGCAGCTCATCAACTTCACCAACACATTCCACCCTGACCTTAAGTTCACCTGGACCATCTCTGACACCTTCCTCCACTTCCTAGATCTCTCCATCTCCATTAATGACGACCGACTTGACACTGATATTTTTTACAAACCCACCGACTCCCACAGCTACCTGGATTTCACCTCTTCCTACCCTACCTCCTGCAAAAATGCTATCCCGTATTCCCAAATCCTCCGCCTCCACCGTATCTGCTCCCAGGAGGACCAGTTCCACTGCAGAACACACCAGATGGCCTCCTTCTTTAAATTTCCCCTCTGACATGGTTGAAGATGCCCTCCAACACATCTCACCCACATCCTGCACCTCTGCCGTCAAACCACAGCCCTCCAACCGCAACAAGGACAGAACCCCCCTGGTCCTCACCTTCCACCCCACCAACCTTCGCATAAACTGCATAATTTGTCGACATTTCCACCACCTACAAACGGACCCCACCACCAGAGATATATTTCCCTCCCCACCCCTATCCACTTTATGCAAAGACTGTTCCCTCTGTGACTACCTGGTAAGGTCCACGCCCTCAAACAACCCACCCTTCTTTC
>NC_057723.1:3454228-3464178 GCF_004010195.1 Chiloscyllium plagiosum
CCGCCTCAGAACACTTCAACCCCATGGCATCAATGTGGACTTCACCAGTTTCCTCATTTCCCCTCCCCCCACCTTACCCCAGTTCCAACCTTCCAGTTCAGCACCACCCTCATGACCTGTCCTACCTGCCTATCTTCCTTTCCACCTATCCACTCCACCCTCCTCTCTGACCTATCACCTTCATCCCCACCTCCATTCGCCTATTATACTCTTTGCTACCTTCTCCCCAGCCCCAAAGATATACTGCTTCAAAGATATACTGCTGAAACTGAGGCTGCTGTCCTCAGAGAAGGCTGGAAGTCGCTCTAATAGTGATGCCAAAGTCACAAGGAGTCTGCATAGAGTAGACAGGTAGAAACGGTTCCCTCTGTGGGCAGGATGAAAACTCCGAGGACATCCATTGATAATGATTAACCAAAGAAGCAAAATTGACATGACGAGAAGCCTTTGTCACGTTGTGAGTCATCAGGGCCTGGAATGAGAGTGTGGCGGAAGCAGATTTAATTGTGGCTTTCAAAAGGTAATTGGATCGTTGTCTGAAGAGAAAATCCCAGGGTGAGTTGAAGAAGTGGCACTTGGTGAATTGCTCCTGGAGAGGGCTGACACAGAGATGAGGGGCTAAATGGTCTCTTTTGGCATTTTCAGATTCGGTGATTCGATTACTTTGTATTACATGGTTATTTGGTTAAATAACTGTATCTATGCAGATTATTTGATCAAGAATTATTTGATCTCATCCTCACTCCAATGGTCTTTCCCTGTAGCTATAACCAATTTTACCCAATTACACAAATTGCCACCATTCTGACTTCAAACTATCGAGTTTGCTGACAAACTGTCCAGTCAGTTCAATTGGAGTCACATTTGCTACGCTTCTGTAGAGTTCAGTATTCCTGGGCTCAGAATCAGAACAATCAACCAGCAATATCATTGTGGCTTATGTTTGAATATTGGGTGAGGACTGTGATGCATTGAACTGGTAAGCCATACAGCACAGGGGTTTGGTACCTTGACTCACTCATTGAATGAATTAGCCAATTAAAGCCATTACTCTGCCCTTTCTTCATAGCCCTCCATTATTTTCTTATTTTTAAATTAGAAATTAATTTGCCCTCTAAAGGTTGCTATTAAATCTCCGTGCACCAATGATTTCAAACAATGCATTCCAATGATATTTTTCATCAGTCTCCATGTTGGGTTGGTGACACGAAATATCACTTTATTAAAGACATTTAAGAGGTTGTAGGAATGCAGAGAAACAGAACAAACAAGCAGGAAACTTGCCACCAGGATACACAAACACCAACTAGCCACCAAAAGACATAACCCACTATCACTAGTTTCTCTACATACAACAAAGAAGGACACCACTTTGACTGGGACAACACACCATCCTAGGACAGGCGAAACAAAGACATGCACGAGAATTCTTAGATGCATGGCATTCTAACCAGAACTCCATCAATAAGCACATCGATTTAGGTCCTATCTACATTCCCTTGAAAAGAAGAACCGGAAATGACATCACCCATCTTAAGAAACCAAGACTATAAATCGAGAGGCGGGACATATCACCAGCGCTTCACTGAAGACTCTCACTGATGATGTTACCGAGTCATTGTGACAAAACACCTCAAAAACAAACCTTCCAGCTCAGCGAGGTAACTTACATACTTATCATCCACCTGAGCTAAAAATCTTCTCAAAAATCGCTAACAGAACTATGTGCATATAAATCATTGAAACTGCAGGGCAGCATGGGAAAGTGGTTAAGTCGAGATTTGTAAATAGAGTCATTTTTATAAAACAATACAAGTTAGTTTACAGACAAACATTTGAATTAAGGTCAGAAGTCAATCCCTCGATCCTGATCTGTCATCCAAAAAGATCATTGCTTATATGTTTGTGTTGCGATTTCCACATTCCCATCTCCCGCCAATAACCCATTGTTCTTCTGACTAACTAGAATTTATCCATCGCTTAAACATGCCCAAAGATACTGTCTCCACTCCCTTCTGGGGTAGAGTTCCAGAGTCATACAACATGCTGAGAGAAAAGTAAACATTTTCCTCATCTTTGTCACAACAGTGCAATCACTGATTTTTAAAAATGCCCCCAAGTTCCAGAAGAATTCCGGAGCAGAAACATCCTTTCTACCTGGTCAAGGCTGGTCAGAATCTTTGAGGAGAAAGTGAGGACTGCAGATGCTGGAGATCAGAGCTGAAGATGTGTTGCTGGGAAAGCGCAGCAGGTCAGGCAGCATCCAAGGAGCAGGAGAATCGACGTTTCGGGCATGAGCCCTTCTTATGAGCCCGAAACGTCGATTCTCCTCCTCCTTGGATGCTGCCTGACCTGCTGCGCTTTTCCAGCAACACATTTTCAGCTCTGATCAGAATCTTTCCAACTTCAGTCACTTCACTCCTCATTCTTCTAAGTTCCATTGGAAACAAGCCCAACCAGTTCACCTTTCCTCATAAAATAACCCGCTCATTCCAGGTGCCAATGTGGCAGACTTCCTCTGAAGCACCTCCAATGCACAGGCAACCTTCCTTCAGGAGTCCAAAACTGCACGCAATATTCCACACGTGGCCTTGCAAATGCCTTGGATAGCTGAAGCACAATACCTTTACTTTCATGTTCAACTCCGCCCCTGACAGAGCATCCTATTAAGGTTCTTAATTATTTTCTGTACCTGCATATTAACACTTCTGGGTTCATCCACTCAAATACCTAGAACCTTCTGCAGTTGTTCTTCATTGCAGAGGTTACATTGCTTTTTCATTGTTCCAGTCAAAGTGAACAGCTTCACATTGTCCCACATGATATTCTATCTGCCAGATTTTGCTCAGACACTGATCTTCCTATCTACATTGGTCTGTTCCTCTTCACAAGAGTAAAGTTCTGGGTATTGGCCTCTCTTGAAACATTGCATCCAATTCTGGGCACCACATGAAAGGGTGTGAAGACTTTAGGGAATGTGCAGGAAAGATTAATGAGAATGGTTCCAGGGATTAAGGACTTCAGTTGTCTGGAGAAGTCAAGGACACTGAGTCAGGTCTCTGTGGAGAAGAGGAGATTTGATAGGAATGTTGAAAATCATGAGGGGCCTGGCCAGAGCGATTCAGGAGAAACTGTTTCCATTGGTAGAGATGGATTGCAGAAGAAGAAAAGGCAAAGAAGGAAAGTTTTTTTATTCAGTCAGTGAAATGGGAATGCACTGCCTGAGAGAGTTAGAGACTGATTCAATCATGGTCTTCCAAAGGGAATTGGATAAGTACCTGAAGGGTAATTTACTCAGGAGCACAGAGAGAGAGTAGAGGCAGTGGAACGGATTCAGACTGCTGTTGCAGAGAACTGGCACAGTATTGATGGGATAAATCTCCTCCTTCTGTTCCATAACAATTCTATGGATACTCGGTGACTTGAAATGTGGGAAAATTCAGCAGATTTGTTCAGTTTATCACCAGCAACAATGGACAGACCAATTTAAGAATTTAATCTGACAGAATATATTCCTCAGCGTTTTTATCAACCATACAGATACAGGGAGATTTGTCCTATTTTTTCAAAATTAATCTGCTTTTCAGATTTTACCCCACAGGGAAAACGATGGTTTTTAATGAATGGAGAATCACAAATGGCTAAGAGCAACCACACTCTTAAAACAGGCCTTCAAATAACTTTGCAACTATATTTTAAAAACTAGTTGTTTAAATGATAATTAAGTATTTCTACCAATTACTTTCACATTTGCTGTTCTGCTGTCAACCTGCCTAATTTGAAAAGTCTGAATGGTTCAAAGGAAATTCAGTTCTCAAAGGGTTAATTGTCTGTATCTAAGGATTTTATTGATTAAGTTAATTGAGTGTAATGTGTTCATTTAGATTGTTCTTGTTTCTCTCTGACTGAGGATCTTGTTCACATCCAGAAGCCTAATTACTTCTCTTCTATCTGACTTGCATCAATAAATTTCTCCTCACAAATCAAAGTCACACAAGGGATGCTGCTATTTTGATTTTTTTCAAAGGAATTAAATACAAGCTTTCCTTTTAACCTTTCTCATTGCCACTCTCTGAGAGAACCAAAACTCATTGCACAAGGTTGAAAATGATGCCACGAGACAAGTTAATATATCACATAACAGTGGGTGATATTTTTAACAATCTCTAAACTGAATAAGACAGTGAGACTGGGATTAAATTGGATATTCCCCTTTCAAAAAGCTAGCACAGATTTTATGCGCGCTATGGATTCCTTCTGTGCTAAAAGCTGCTGTTTCATATGATAATGCATTCTTCTGGTTTCAAGAACATCCACCTGAGCTTGTTGAGACAAATGTTGAACATTGTGTTTGCCTCCATTTTTCTTTATCCATTTTCAGGATGCGGTCCCACCGGCTCAGCCCAGCATTCATTGTCCATCCCTAGTTGTCCAGAGGGTAGTCAGGAGTCAATCACATTGCTGTGGGTCATGAGTCGCATGTAGGGATATAAAATAAAGATATCAGATTTCCTTCCCTGATATGAGTGAACCAGATGGACATTTCACCGTTATCATTAGACTCTTCATTCCAAATTCTTGTTGAATTATAATTCCACCATCTGCCCTGGTGGGACTCAAACCCAGGTCCCCAGAATATTACCTTAGTCTCTGGGTTAATAAATCAAGTGATAATCCCATTAGGCCATCATTTCGCCCAAGGCAACTTGGCAAGAAGAGATTGGAGGAGTGCAAAAATAAAGTTCCCAGCAAAATCCCAGATCACATAAACACTAAACTGACTGGAACTTACTTATCTGGAAGAGATAGCTGATGGATCACTTGAACTCAAAAACTATGCAGCAGAATTGAATCCGAGCAGTAAGAGTCTTATCCTCATCTGGAGAGTAGCAGTGATCAACTCCTTCAGGAACTTCAGTACGTGGTAACCTCAGCCTATAGAGGAATTGAATCCCCTCATATTAGAGTCATAGAGTCATAGAGATGTACAGCATGGCCAACCCATCCATGTCAACCAGATATCCCAACCCAATCTAGTCCCAGCACCCGGCCCATATCCCTCCAAACCCTTCTTATTCGTATACCCATCCAAATGCCTCTTAAATGTTGTGATTGTACCAGCCTCCACCACTTCCTCTGGCAGCTCATTCGTACACGAAACACCTTCTGTGTGAAAAAGTTACCCCTGAGGTCTCTTTTATATCTCCAACCCCAGGGTAAAGACTTTGCCTATTTACACTATCCATAATTTTGTCAATCTATAAGGTCATCCCTCAGCCTCTGATGCTCCAGGGAAAACAGCCCCAACCTGTTCAGCCTCTCCCTAAAGCTCAAATCCTCCAACCCTGGAAACATCCTTGTAAATCTTTTCTGAATGCATTCAAGTTTCACAACATCTTTCCGATAGGAAGGAGACTAGAATTGCACGCAATATTCCAACAGTGGCCTAACCAATAAGCCAGATATCCATCCAACTTAGCTAACAAACCCCACCTCTTTCAGGGAACATCTGGAGGTAGCACAATTGTTAGCACTGCTGCCTCATAGTGCCAGGGACCTGGGTTCAATTCCCACCTTGGCTACTCTCTGTGTGGAGTCTGCACACTCTTTCTGTATCTGAGTGGGTTTCCTCCCATGGTCCAATGCTGTGCAGGTTAGGCATCTTGACCATGGGAAATGCAGGGGTGTGTCCGGATGGAATACCCTTCAGAGGGTTCATGTGGACTTGATGGGTCAAATGGCCTCTTGCACACAGCAGTGTCATGTACTAATCAGGTACTTAGATTAGATTAGATTACATACAGTGTGGAAACAGGCCCTTCGGCCCAACAAGTCCACACCGACCCGCCGAAGCGTGAGCCATTCCCTTACATTTACCCCTTCACCTAACACTGCGGGCAATTTAGCATGACCAATTCACCTGACCTGCACATTTCCCGGAGGAAACCCACGCAGACACGGGGAGAATGTGCAAACTCCACACAGACGGTCGCCTGAGGCGGGAATTGAACCCGGGTCTCTGGCGCTGTGAGGCAGCAGTGCTAACCACTGTACCACTGTGCCGCCCTTAAGGAGCCCTTCCACAAAATTAATGCCAATCAGAAACTGGTTGATCTATTTTGCAGCATAGTGATTGTCAGAAGTCCATTATCTCAATCTCAGGATGTCATTATAGGAATGACTCAGAGGGGGCTCAGATGATGCTATGGTAGTGCCACTACATCTGGATCAAGAGTCTTAAATTGAAATCAACACCTGCTCAAGAGATAACATCTCTAGAAGCTCCACAGGGGTAGTGTCCCTACTTTGATTTTTCTGAGGGATGGTGATCTTAGGTTATCTTCACCAAGACACGAACAGCAATGTAAGGATCTTATATACTTCTTTCTTTCAACATGGTGTATGGAGTGAGGAGCTGATTGCGTTTCCTGGCGAAGGTTGCTTCATCCCCACAGAGATTCCCTGAGCCAGTCTCTTTCATTGTGAGTGGCTGCAAGATGTTTTCGAGTGCTTAAGGAAAGAGCCAAAAGTGAGTTATTTTGTTTAACTCAACATAAAGTAGAGTGGCAACTGTGAAAATCAGATACCACACTTCAGATTATAGACAACAAGAGCTGTAATCAGATGCAATAATCTGAGTTCACCTTGTTTACTTTGAGATCTCAATTATATAGAAGTTCTAGAAAATAAGTAGGAGGTATGACTCAACTAGTGTTTATGCTCTGCATGGGTCTCCTTCCAGCTGCTAACCTCTCATACTTTCTATTCATTTTTCCTTCATGATTATTTAACCTCTCTTTCAAAGTGTCAGTGCTATTCACTTCAATTACATTATATAGTAACGAGTTTGAACTATTTTCTGGGTGAAGAGGTTTCTCCTGAATTCCTGATTCTAAACATCATAATGAATGCTTTCCCCTGAAGTGAACAGACTCAAACTGAGATCAAACTGAAATAACTTTACAGCCCCAATGTTAATAATGCCAGCTTTGATTTTTGAGCAGCTAACCCAGGAGTTTAAAACATCCGCATAAAGGAGATAATCCCCATTGGATTTGGAGATTAGATTTCTGTGAGGTAACCTAAACACCAATTAACACTCAGTGAATATCACTAGATTATTCATCTCGAGACTGGGCTAATGTTCTGGGATCTTGGCTTTGAATCCCACCATGACTGATGACAGATACAAATCTAGAATTAAGGGTCTCATTACAGCCAAGAAACCATTGCTGGAGAAACTCAGCCAGTTCAGTAATGTCCCTCAGGAGAGGAAACTGCCATCCTTACCTGGTCTGGCCTACATGTGACTCCAGACTCACAGTAATTTATCTGACTCATAACTGCCCTCTGGGCAATTAGGGATGGACAGTAAATGCTGGCCCAGCTAGCGACACCCACACCCCATGAATGGATTGCCATTTTATGTTGGAACCAGTCTAGTAACAATGACCCAGTATACTTAACAAGAGCAGGCTCAAACAAATTTTGACCCTGACCAATATGTTGGCCCTGGGTTGTTCAATAAAATAGCATTTCAGGAACACTTTACGGGGAAGTAAAGATGTTTAGGGAGCGACTTTCAGAGCTTACAGTGCAAGACACAGCCTGCAATTGCAAAACAATGAAATTCAGAGATGGACATGGGGCCAGAAGTAAAGTTACACAAAGGTTGGATAAGATCAACTTCATATCTCAATTTGATCTCATTCTAAAGAAGAGTCATACCAGATTCAAAACATTAACTCTGTTTCTCTCTTCACAGATGCTGCCAGACCTGCTGAGTTTCTCCGCAATTTCTGGTTTTGTTTGTTTCCGAGGAAAAAACAATGTTTCTGATCCTCAGCATCCTTTGTTTTATTGATATTCTCCTGGCTTTGTATTTGCTTCAACTCTATTCATTTCTCATGTCTTCCTGCCCTGATTGCAAGGTCATTGACTTGAGAAGTTAACTTTGGTTTCTCCCTCCACGGATGCTGCTTGTCTTTTCTAAAATATTTATTTAAAACAAAAACAGAAATTGCTGGAGAAATTCAGCAGGTCTGGTAGCATTTGTGGAGAGAAAGCAGAATTAACATTTTCAATCCAGTGATCTTTCTTCAGAATGGTTTTATAAAGGACAGTAAGCATCATAGAACATAGAACATAGAAGAATACAGCGCAGTACAGGCCCTTTGGCCCTCGATGTTGCGCCGATCCAAGCCCACCTAATCTATACTAACCCACTTTCCTCCATATACCTATCCAATGCCCGCTTAAATGCCCATAAAGAGGGAGAGTCCACCACTGCTACTGGCAGGGCATTCCATGAACTGACGACTCGCTGAGTGAAGAACCTACCCCAACTTCAGTCCTATATCTACCCCCCCCACCTTAATTTATAGCTATGCCCTCTTGTAATACCCGACTCCATACGCGGGAAAAGGTTCACACTGTCAACCCTATCTAACCCCCTAATCATCTTGTACACCTCAATCAAGTCACCCCTAAACCTTCTTTTCTCTAATGAAAACAGCCCCAAGTGTCTCAATCTTTCCTCATACGATCTTCCTACCATACCAGGCAACATCCTGGTAAACCTCCTCTGCACCCGTTCCAGTGCCTCCACATCCTTCCGATAGTATGGCGACCAAAACTGCACACAATATTCCAGATGCGGCCGCACCAGAGTCTTATACAACTGCATCATGACCTCAGGACTCCGGAACTCAATTCCTCTACCAATAAAAGCCAGTACGCCATATGCCTTCCTCACCGCACTATTTACCTGGGTGGCAACTTTCAGAGATCTGTGTACATGGACACCAAGATCCCTCTGCTCATCCACACTACCAAGTATCCGACCATTAGCCCAGTACCCCATCTAAAGGCATCGAGAGCATTGATACATACCACATGCTCCTTCTCCAAGGACACCCTGCTTTATCCTCAATCATAGAATAGCCTTTATCCTCAATCATAGAATAGAATCCCAACAGTGTGGCATGAGAGAATTGACCCATCAAACCCCACCAACCATCCAAAGAGCATCCCACCTGGAGCACTCCATCCTTGTACCACTGCATTTCCCATGGCTGATCCACCTATTCTGCACAATCCTGGACACTGTGGACAATTTCGCACAAATGACCCACCTAACCCACAAATATTTGAACTGTGCAAGGAAACCAGAGCACCTGGAGGGGGCCCACACAATCATAGGGGAATGTGCAAACTCCACACTGGCTGTTGACCAAGGCTGGACTCCAATTTAAATCAAAACAGATGATCCCTGTGCATTGTCACATTGCTGTTTATTGGAGACATATTGCCCAGAGAGACATCTTGAGATTCAGAAAGAGACAATATAAATTCAGTCAACTCCTGCCGAGTTAATGTGATTAACAACAACATCAGTACTCCAACAGTGTCATCAGACCTCGTACCTACTCTATCATTTACGATTTTGAAACCATGGGAAGTTTGTTACCAGCTTCGATGACAGCCATAATGCTCTGACCACTTTGAGCCACTGCAAGTCAGTTCTAATAGATATCAATAGATTGAATCTAAACAGGATGCCCCACAACAGGAAGTGCTCTGACACTCAATGCCCGTAAGTCAAGGTCATTTTCCTAAAACCACTCACGTCTGGCAATAACATTGAAGATATTTTATACAGTAACCTTTCAGTCTCAATTGTCAGTTCCAGTCCACGAAGCAGCCAGTAACATGCACCAGTGAATTGAATACTAACAGCAGCATTGCCCTGGCAGGAGAGATTGAGGAGCTTGAAGCTGTCTTCTCTGGAGTATCTAAACATGAAACACTTCAAATGAACAAAAATCTTCAAGAGCTCGAGAGGATAGATACAGGAAGGATGTGCTCCTAGGCTGGTGTGCCTGGAATAAAATAAGCACTAACTACGGTATCTTTAACCAACATTCCCTTTAGCTGCATAAATGTTTAAG
>NC_057723.1:3466828-3471362 GCF_004010195.1 Chiloscyllium plagiosum
CATAAAATCTACATTTACAGAAGGATGCTCTCATACACACACAAACACATTCACACAAAAATACACAGAAAAAAAACTCGCACTTACACATTCACACTCTCTCACACACACACAGACATATACACCCGCTCACACTCATTATCTTCTCTCACTTACATTCACATGTACCTACCAACAGTCTCTCACACACACACATACACACACGATCACGACCAACAGTCTCTCACACACACACATACACACACGATCACGATTTGGAGATGCCGGTGTTAGACTGTGGTGTACAAAGTTAAAAATCACACAACACCAGGTTATAGTCCAACAGGTTTAATTGGAAGCACACTAGCTTTCGGAGGGACGCTCCTTCATCAGGTGATAGTGGAGGGCTCGATCGTAACACAGAATTTATAGCAAAAATTTGCAGTGTGATGTAACTGAAATTATACATTGAAAAATTGATTGTCTGTTAAGTTTTTCATCTGTTAGAATACAGTAATAGTTTCACTTCTTTCACATAGCTATCACCATTGTTAACAGCTAACCTGAGAATGCAACTTTAAAAAAAAGGTTTTGTGATTTATACATGAAAGAAGTGAAACTATCACTGTACTCTAACAGATGAAAGGCTTAACAGACAATCAATTTTTCAATGTATAATTTCAGTTACATCACGCTGCAAATTTTTGCTATAAATTCTGTGTTACAATCAAGCCCTCCACAATCACCTGATGAAGGAGCGTCGCTCCGAAAGCTAGTGTGCTTCCAATTAAACCTGTTGGACTATAACCTGGTGTTGTGTGATTTTTAACTTTACACACGATCACGGTTGCTAAGACACACACACACACTGACACTTATTACATGCACAGCTTTGATTATGTAAATCAGGAGTGTTTTTCCTGGAAAAGGTCAGGGGGTTACTTAGTAGTTGTTTTTAGGATTTTAAAAGGAATGTTAGCTCATTTCATCAGTGGAATCTTGGCTGTGTTACTGAACCAGTAATCCAGAGATGTGGGTGAAAGTTCTGAAGACCTGGGATCAAATCCCTGCATGGCAGCTGGTGGAATTTAAACACAAATAAGACGCAAATTTAAAAGAAAATCTCAGTAGTGGTAATCATGAAGATTCCATTGATTGTCTGAAAAGGAAAGTGGATCCCTAATGACCTTGAGAGAAGGACGTCTGTCATCCTTACCTGGCCTGGTGTATATATGACTCCAGACTCTCTGCAATGTTGTTGATTTATAACTTCCCTCTGAAACTAGGGATTTAGCAAAAAATGCTGACCCATCCAATGATGCCACCCCCTTTAAAAGCAAGGGAAACAATCTCCTGGAACAGGACCCTGTCATCAGGATGAGAAGGGAAAGAATTGAGATGGAGTAGCTATGGCGGGCCAGTTAGTGCATGAAGAAAACACAACTATTATTTTTCATAATTATGACCCAACATATTGGTCTTTTTACTTGTCAAAGTAAAAGAAGTCAACACTGAATAATGTTCTATTTTTTTCAACAAGGATCAGCAGCAACCATTGTCAAGGCAGCTTTGACACAAGATCAGATTGTCTTAAAGTTCCAAAATCACCAAAACACATTTACCTTGTTCTGGACTGAAGAAGCGAAATTTTAGAGTCTTAGAGTCATACAGCTTTGAAACAGACCCTTCGGCCCGTCATGTCTATGACACCCAACAAACACCAAACAACACTAATCCCAGTTCACTGCATTTGGTCCATAGTCTACAATGCCCCAGTGATTTATTTGCTCATCCAGACATTTCTTAAGTGTTGCAAGACTACCTGTCTCCATCCCCCCCTCAGGCATCACTTTCCATATATCAGAAAACTAAAGAACTGCAGATGCTGGAAATCAGAAACAAAATCAGAAATCACTGGAAAAACTCAGAAAGTCTGGCAGCATCTGGGGAGAGAGAAAACAGAGTTAATGTTTGGGTCTCGTGACCCTTCTTTAGAACAGCTTTGAAGCAGGGCCACTGGATCTGAAACCGTCCACCCTCTGAGTAAGAAACAGTTTCCTCAGATCTCTTCTAATCCATTTGCTCCTCATCTAAAACTTACACCCTCTGGTCTTCGGCACGTCTGCAATGGGGAAGTGATTGTCATGATCTATGTCATGGTCTATTCTGTCCATGCCTCCCATAATGTTGTATACCTCAATCAGATCCCCCTCAGCCTCCTCTGATCCAAGGTAAACAAACCCAGCCTATCCAGTCTCTCCTCATGACTGAGCCTTTTCGTCCCAGGAAACATTCTGGTGAAGCTTCTCTGCAACCTCTCCTGTGCAATCACATCCTACGGATCATGTGGTAACTAGAACTGCACACAGTATTCCAAATGGGGCTTAACTAATGGTTTATAAAGTTGTAACAAGACTTCCCTCCTTCTGTATTCTATGTCCCAGCTAATGAAAGCAAGCATCCTAGATGCCTTCTTCCCCATTCTGTCTATCTGTATGTGTCAGGGATCTATGGGCTTGTACTGTAAGGTCCCTTTGTTTCTCAGTGCTCCCTAGGGACCTGCCATTCATTGTGTATATCCTTCTTTTACCAGACCTGCCAAAATGCATCACCTCACACTTATCAGGATTAAATTCCATTTGTCATTGCTCTGCCCAATTTACCAGCTGATCAATGTCAGACTGGAGTGTGAGATTATCCTCCTCACTATCACCAACATGACCAATTTTCTGTATCATCTAAAAATTGTACCTTTGATATTCACATGCAAGTCCTTAATATAGATAACAAGCAGCACTGGTTCCAGCCCAATCCCTGTGTCACATCACTGGTCACAGGCTCCCAATCACAAAAACAATCCTCTACACTTTGCTTCTGATTTGTAAGCCAATTTCGGACCCAGTTTGCCAACTCATCTTGGGTCCCAAGGGCTCTTACCTTTTGGACCAGCCTTCCATGTAAGACCTTGCCTAATACTTTATTGAAGTCCATGTAAACCACATCAGTTGCAGTTCCCTCATCAATTTATTTAGTCATCTTTTCAAAAAAGTCGACGAGTGTGGTGTTGGAAAAGCAGCGATCAGGCTGCACCCAAGCAGCAGGAGAGTTGACGTTTTGAGCATAAGCTTTTCAACAGGAATGTTCCTGATGAAGGGCTTATACTTTCATCAGTCAGGCACCTTGGATGCTGCCTGACTGGCTGTGCTTTTCCAGCACACTCTCTTCGACTCTGATCTCCAGCCATCTGCAGTCCTCACTCTCTCCTACCTTTTCAAAAAACTCAATTAAATTAGTCAGAAAGCATATCCCATGCTGATTATTCCTGATCAATTCCTGCATTTCCAAGTTTTGATTAATTCTGTCCTTCATAATTTTTTCCAATAATTTTCCTAACACTGACATCAGGCTTCATAGGCTGGTGTCCAACTCCTTAGGATGCTTCATGAAGGATTCTGCCTCATGCATCCTTCCCCAAACACCCCTTCAACAATCTCTGATTTCCTCAGCAAACCATGGAATGAGACATCAACTGCACATCGCCTCGCACAGCGTTCGACGGTACCCCATACAGTTTCCTGTCCGCCTTAAGCGGGGGCCATTCACTTACCACTCAATTTCTCATTGTCAGGAGTAATGCCTTTCTTAGTAACAAAGTACCCAAGGTACTGTTTGTCTGGAAAAGTTGAGATGTCTCTGGTTTGACTTTCTCGTTAAATTACAATAAGCATGCTAACAAGATGTCTGGTCTTGTAAGGGCCCACTTGAACATTGAGCCAAAGATGAGGTACACAAGGAGGGACTAGAAATGACGGTCACTAAAAGCTTCATCTGTCACATGTATGGATGTGGCAGGAGTATCACAGAGCCCAACTGGTATTCTTGTATATTCGTAAAATTCCGTAGTGCCTGTTCAGGATGCCATCATTGCCCTGTCTTGTAAACAATGGGTACCTGGTTATAACTGCAAGCCAACTTGAGACTGCAAAAATACTTGGGACCTTTGAGAACTTCCTCCTTAATCCTAGATAGAGGGAAAGCGACTTCATGAGTGTTTGTATTGAGTAGGAGACAGTGAGGACAGCAGATGCTGGGGATCAGAGTTGAGAGTGTGTTGCTGGAAAAGCACAGCAGGTCAGGCAGCATCTGAGGAGTAGGAGAGTCAATGTTTCGGACCGGAGCCCTTCATCCTGTACATGCACACACATATAAGTTTATGGGGTGTATTTGTATTTGCAGAATCATATTTACAGATACATTTCTATTTTGTTCAAAAAATGCAGAAATGGTAGGCAGTCAATCCATGTAATATAGAACATAGAACATAGAACATAGAACAGTACAGCACAGAATAGGCCCTTCAGCCCACGATGTTGTGCCGACCATTGATCCTCATGGTTGCACCCTCAAATTTCTGTGACCATATGCGTGTCCAGCAGTCTCTTAAATGTCCCCAATGACCTTGCTTCCACAACTGCTGCTGGCAACGCATTCCATGCTCTCACAACTCTCTGTGTAAAGAACCCGCCTCTGATATCCCCTCTATACTTTCCTCCAA
>NC_057723.1:3472800-3476176 GCF_004010195.1 Chiloscyllium plagiosum
GGGAGGGGATAGGTGGAAAAGAAGATAGGCAGGTGGGACAAGTCATGGGGACAGTGCTGAGCTGCAAGTTTGGAACTAGGGTGACGTGGGGGAAGGGGAAATGAAGAAACTGTTGAAGTCCACATTGATGCCCTGGGGTTGAAGTGTTCCGAGGCGGAAGATTGGGGAGACTGGACGCCTCATAGCAGAGCGCTTTAGGGAACATCTCCGGGACACCCGCACCAATCAACCACACCGCCCTGTGGACCAACATTTCAACTCTCCCTCCCACTCTGCCGAGGACATGGAGGTCCTAGCCCTCCTTCACTGCCGCTCCCTCACCACCAGACGCCTGGAGGAAGAACGCCTCATCTTCCGCCTCGGAACGCTTCAACCCCAGAGCATCAATGTGGACTTCAACAGTTTCCTCATTTCCCCTTCCCCCACCTCACCGCAGTTCCAAACTTCCAACTCAGCACTGTCCCCATGACTTGTCCTACCTGCCTATCTTCTTTTCCACCTATCCACTCCACCCCCTCTCCTCTTGACCTATCACCTTCATCCCCTCCCCCACTCATCTATTGTACTCTATGCTACTTTCTCCCCACCCCAACCCTCCTCTCACTTATCTCTCCACGCTTCAGGCTCTCTGCCTTTATTCCTGATGAAGGGCTTTTGCCCGAAACGTTGATTTTACTGCTCCTCGGATGCTGCCTGAACTGCTGTGCTCTTCCAGCACCACTAATCCTGCCCCTCACAAAGCCGTGTTGACTGCATTTAATCAAGCCATGCTCTTCCAGATGGTCATAAATCCTATCCCTCAGAATCCTTTCTAACACCTTGCAGACGACAGCCGTGAGACTGACTGGTCTGTAATTGCCGAGGATTTACCTATTTCCTTTCCTGAAGAGAGGAATTACATTTGCCTCTCTCCAGTCCTCAGGTACGACTCCAGTGGAGAGCGAGGATGCAAAGATCTTCGCAAGTGGCGAAGCAATTGCATTTCTTGTTTCCCAAAGTAGCCGAGGACAAATCTGGTCTGGGCCTGGCGACTTGTCGATCTTAATGTTTGTCAACATTTTCAGCACATCAGCTTCCTCTATCTCTATCCATTCCAGCATGCACACCTGCTCTTCAAAGTTACATTCACTACAAAGTTCATTTCTTTCATAAAGACAGAAGCAAAAAACACATTTAGGGCTTCCCCTACCTCCTCAGACTCCACACACAAGTTCCCTATGCTATCCCTGATCGGCCTTACTCTTTCTTTGACCATTCTCTTATTCCTCACATAAGTATAAAATGCCTTTGTGTTCTCCATAATCCATTCTGCCAAGCCTTTTTCATGCCCCCTCCTGGCTCTCCTCAGACCATTTTTGAGCTCCTCCCTCGCCTGCCTGTAATCCTCTAGAGCTGAGCTTGACCCTAGCTTCCTCCACCTTATGTAAGCTACCTTCTTCCTTTTGACGAGAAGCTCCACCGCTCTCGACATCCAAGGTTCCTTTATCTTACCCCTTCTTGCCTGTCTCAGAGGGACATATTTATTCATCACTCGCAACAACAATATTTTGTAAATTCCACTTTGAAATAGAACCAGTCTGACTCAGAATTGGGATACAGACAGACTCTAACCTCACACCTTTAAGGCATTGTCTGAGGTGAGATGTCATCCTTTTGGTATAAAACCTTGTTATCTTGAGAATGTAACTTAAGAGAAATTCTGAGATTTACATATTAATGAACCAAAACCAGCAAACCCATTCTAAAAGATGAAAGACTTAACAATCCATTAGGTTTGTTCAATATATCATTTCAGCTACATGAAACTATAATCTTTTGCGATAAGTTCTGTGTCTTATGATCCTGCTACAGAACCACCTGATGAAGAAGTAGCACTTCAAAAGCTAGTGTTTCCAAATAAACCTGTTGGACTATAACCTGGTGTTGTGTGATTTTGAACTTTGTCCACCCCAGTCCAACACCAGCTCTGCCAAATTCTCAGATGGCACCTCTCTCCAAAGACTTTAGCATGTAGTCTCAGACTCCTCCCAGTGACTGGCTGGGATCCAGTGGGGAAAGAATCTTTTCTGGAGAACCAGGTTTAGTCACATTCTTGTGGTTTACCAGGTGACAATTCCTGGTAGCATCATCATTTGTAATGAAAGTTGTCCAGTATTGAGTGAGAGTAGAAACAAGCTTTTTCCTTTGGATCCCGTCCAATTCACTATTGTTCATCTTTGAATTGGCTTTAGCAATAACTCTCCCAATCAGGAAAGTGTTCATGACAGGCACTTGTTTAAGGACACATACGGGCACTCTGATTGGAGTAAGTGTCTTTGTCATTGAAATTGACAACCTGTATTGACAATCCTGAGCAGTCTGCAGCAGCAGCTGGGATCAGAGTCCAATCACCACACACAGGACTCCAACTTTGGGCCATAAACCCACACCTCATCTCCCAAAACAGGCACAAATAAACACAGTCCCCGCTTGGGGGAATAATCTGATCTTCATGATTTGCAGTTTTTGCTCGAATCAGCTGCAAAGTATTTGATATGAGTTTTATCAAGTCAAAAACAAAGAGCAAGAGCATTTATCATTGGAAAATTTTGGTTTAGTCAACAACACAACTAAAGACAATTTAAACAAAATACTTGAAGCGAATAATAAGTGCTGACATGGACAACTCTCGCCACAGAGTAGGATGTGAGAACGAGCTGATGTGTTCCCTCTACAGATTCCTAATTACCAGTGGCCTCATTCAACCTCTGTACAATGCAACGGCAATACAATCTGTTGGGACAGAGTGAAGATTAACTGAACAGAGTAAATGAAAACAAAGAACAATCAAGAATGTATAAAAACAACAAATCATTTCACTAGCTGTATACACAAATGCTCAATGGGAGAAGGAAACTAAATTCAATTACGCTGATTTTTTTAACTGTCCAATTTATCTTAGAAACAGTTCTGCAGAATTTACAGATCCAAGTTTGTGATTCTGTTTCATACAAGCCTTGTTTTACTTCTCCTCATCTCACTGTATCTCCATAAACTCCTATTCCTTTAGCCCGAATTTCTTAATAGCGTAAAAAGAGGCCTTTTGACCAAACCGGTCCATTGTACAGTGGCACATCCCTTTGTTCCTTTCTCTCCCCACATAGATTTATATAGCCTCCCTTTAAACGGATTCCAGATGATAATAAATAGAGACAGGTGGATTCTGGATTAGTGGAAGAGCACAGCAGTTCAGGCAGCATCCGACGAGCAGTAAAATCGACGTTTCGGGCAAAAGCCCTTCATCAGGAATAAAGGTAGAGAGCCTGAAGCATGGAGAGATAAGCTAGGGGAGGGTGGGGAGAAAGTAGCATAGAGTACAATAGGTGAGTGGGGGAGG
>NC_057723.1:3476674-3505675 GCF_004010195.1 Chiloscyllium plagiosum
GTGGAAGGTGAGCACCAGGGGCGTTCTGTCCTTGTTACGGTTGGAGGGGTGAGGTCTGAGGGCGGAGGTGCGGGATGTAGACGAGATGTGTTGAAGGGCATCTTTAACCACGTGGGAAGGGAAATTGCAGTCTCTAAAGAAGGAGGCCATCTGGTGTGGTCTGTGGTGGAACTGGTCCTCCTGGGAGCAGATACAGCAGAGGCGGAGGAATTGGGAATACGGGTTGGCATTTTTGCAAGAGGTAGGGTGGGAAGAGGTGTGAGACAGGTGGAGGCCAGTCAGGCCTCAATCTTTCTATATAGTGGCAAGATTCATTGAGAGATTTGCATTTGTATAGTGCTCTTTCACAATCACTAAAGTGAGAACACCGTTACCTGAAAATTCCTTTCCAAGCCTCACAACATCCTGACTTGGAGCCAAATTGTCGATTCTTCACTGTTGTCGAGTCAATGTCCTGAAACTCACTTTCCAACAGTACTGTGGATATCCGTGCACCAAGGATAGCTTTGTCCACCAAAGCCTGTCCAACAGATATGCCAAGAAGACACCTTACCTACCAACACACTGGCCACCTTACCCTACATGAAGAACATATCAGAATTAACTACCAGGCTGTTATGACCACTCGGTATTATGGAAGCACATCAAGCAACAGCCACGCTATGCCAGTTACTTATCAGGATGAAGGACCCCATACCCACAGCATGCAGGACCAACATAGTATACAAACCCCCCTGCAACAACCACAACAAGCACTACATTGGACAAACAGGTAGAAAACTAGCCATGTGACTTCACTATCAGCAACTGGCAACTAAACGACATGATCCGCTCTCTCTCACCTCTGTACACACAGTCCAAGAGGGCTATCAATTCGACTATGACAAAATTACTATCCTAGGACAGGCCAACCAGAGACACACAAGAGAGTTCTTGGAAGCCTGGTTTTCAACCAAAAAGGCCATCAACAAACTCAGAGAGATCAACCCCATGTACAAACTGCTGCAGACAAGACCCGCAAGACACTCACCCCAACAGACCGGGCCCACATAAAAACCAAGTGGGACAGAACAACAATGCTTCACAGAAGTTGCCCTGATGATGTTCCCCAAAATGGTAACAAAATGTCTGCACGATAACCCAGCAGCTCGGCCAGCTAGCCAACTACCTCATCCACAATCTGAGCGACAGATCTTCATGAAAAATTAAAGTCCCTTTTAAATCTTTTCCCTCTCACCTTAAAGCTATGCCCTCTAGTTTTGGACTCCCCTCCCTTGGAGTAAAGACCTTGGCTATTCACCCTATCCATGTCCCTCATGATCTTATAAACTGGATAACCTTCCAATCAGCATGGCTGTCTCAGATCATTCTTGCAGCAGTCTGAAAGCTGTTCTTCCTCAGGCCATTATTGCAACGATGAGCTCATTCAACTTCCAAATGACTTAAAATTAAACTGATGTATGGAACTTAGAGACAGAGAAAGAACATGAGGCCAATGCCAGTAATATGAATTTAAAACAGAAATTTCTCAAGAAACTCATCAGGTCTGGCAGCATCTATGGAGGGGTTAACTTCTCAAATCACAACCTTTTTGTCAGAACTAGCAAGCATGAGAAACGCGGATGTTGGAATGAGGGGAAAGACCTTTCATAGGTTTGAGGGCCATACAGATGAAATGAAAAAATGTTTTGTGGCATATGGCCAAGGAGCTTGGGAAAGAAAGGATGTCTAGAAAAGATGTGAATGGCAGAATGATGGGCAGCTCATATCAGAAATCAAAAGCAGGAGAGAAGCATTTTGGATGTAGGTTTGCTCACTGAGCTGGAAGGTTCATTTCCAGATGTTTCGTTACCCTACTAGGTAACATCTTCAGTGGGCCTCAGGTGAAGCAATGCTGAAAATTCCTGCTTTCTATTTATATGTTTGGGTTTCTGCAGCACTGAGGAACTATGCAGAGCAGAGGAAAATCACCTACACCTGAGTATTCAAAAAGAATGGATACCCAATGAACACAGTCCACCGATTTCTCAGCATAAAACCCAAACAAGCAGACAAAACACATCCAGAAACCCTCGCCATTCTGCCCTACATCAAAGACATCTCAGAAATGACTGCCAGACTACTCAGATCCCTTGGCATCATGGTAGCCCACAGACCCACCAACACAATAAAACAGCAGCTAATGAACTTAAAAGACCCTCTGCAGACAACGAGCAAAACTGATGTCATTTACAAAATACCGTGCAAGGACTGTAACAAACACTAGATTGGACAATCAGGCAGAAAACTAGCCACCAGGATACATGAACGCCAACTAGCCACAAAAAGAAATGACCTTCTCTCATTAGTATCCTTACATACGGATAAGGAAGGACACCACTTCGGCTGGAACAACACATCCATCCTAGGACAAGCCAAACAAAGACATGCACGAGAATTCCTAGAAGTATGGCATTCCAACCAGAACACTATCAACAAACATATCGAGTTAGACTCCATCTACCACCACCTGAGAAAAGGAACAGGAAGTGACTTCACCACAGGAAATAACATCACCACAGGAAATGGCATCACCAACCCAAGAAACCCAAACATATAAACAGAAAACAAGAATTTTCAGTATTGCTTCACCTGAGGCCCACTGAAGATGTTACCTCGTAGGGTAACGAAACGTCAGGAAATGAACCTTGCAGCTCAGTGAGCAAACCTACATCCAAAACCCCAACCTGAGCTACGAATCTCTCAAAACTCGCGAGGAGAGAAGCATGATTAAGACTGAAAGCTGAAAAGAAAATGAAATACAATATAGGTAACAACTATTAACTGAATTTGTTGAAATCAATGTTCAGACTAAAATGATGTGAAGAGCATAATCAAATCATGAGGATCTTCAACCTTATAGTGAGTTTGACTGGAGCACTGGAAACAGAAGGCCAAGGACAGAGAGTTCAGACTAAGAGTAAGGCGGAAGATTAACGTAACTTCAGAAATTCAGGGTCACTTTTGAAGACTGAATCAAGGTGTTCTAAAAAGCCATGGCCTAATTTGTAGAGAATTAGATTTATTAATTTCATATCTACACACATACTCCTTCCCCTTCGACAAATGTGGTGGGCAAATGTTGAAAGTCTTAAGATGCTGATTATCAACTTGTTAACATCACATACATTCTTTCCAAATGACCAGACAAGCTACTTGAGGACAAGCTACTTGCCAAAGTGTTTACTGAGTGAGTTTTTACAGCCCAGAAAAAAGAGCTGACAGAGGCGACAGGACAGAAGTAGGTATAATTCAGGAGAAAAGAGAATGACAGTAGATCATTCTCTACTTACAATTACCTTAATAAGCAAGGTAATTGTAAGAAACCCTCAGTATTTCTCTAAGCATGCAATGAGAGAAATCAGTGATAGCCTTTGTCTATGTTCATCAGGGTGCCTTTGGGGCATGTGGGGTGGGAGGAAGACGGCAAGAATCAGATCTGATAAATGCATAAAAATTCACAACTTGTAATCTCTTGTGTAAAACATTTTAAAGAGAGTGTATATAAAGGTTATTGCTCAGAAAACCAGTTGAATCATTTTGCTGTTCATGATAAGATCTCTCCAAATTTATTCATATGGCATTAATTCATTTTATTTTGTTTAATACATTGGCAGCCTCTTGCGAGAATGTTCCGTGAATAACAGCCACAATAATCTAATTGCAAAAATTAAGCTTACAGTCTATCAAGTTGAGTTTTATTCTGGAATCTGAATTATCCAGTTGGGATCACAAAAGTTCAAATAGATGGAAGGTTGGAGGTTAGATGAACGAATTCTGTCGGGCTTTAATTGCTGATATTTGGAGCTCTAAGTATATTCGGTCAGTTAATCTCAATAAACGTAATTAATAAAAAGCACAAGTTGTCAATCTGAACCTCAATGTTCTGTTTTTACCCTTAAACCTCAGCCATTTAGAACTGTTGGATTGATTGCAGCATCAATACCTTTTGTTGTTTTTATTAACAATCCCAAAACCATGATCATTTCTGATGATTTAGTTATTCAGCTGCAGGGCTAGTATCCAGGATGTGCTCCTACAACATTTATAAATCACCAAAAGAACGCAAGGAAATAAAAATTAAGTTTACTTTTATAGTTTATTTCTGCAATAAAACCTTAAATAAAGGTTGAATTAACTGTTCGCTGTGAACAGCAATTGCTTCTTCAAATGGTTGGTATTTACTGGACTTCCTTTTGAGATAACGTAGATATTCTTGAATCATTCTTTTTCTCTAATGTGTATAAGCAGTGCCAACGTTGCGAATGGGTTTTGGTCCAAAGTCTGTTTGGAAGTCGCTTTGTACACAAGTTGGAACAGAATGCAGGATAATGTAAATCAGCTGCTCAGGAAATGTTTATATATTGGGTCTTTAAAAGTACACCCCTGTATGAGATCGTTTGTAATTATGAGCGTTGGTAAGTCAGATATTCACAAATCAGGGATCCCTTGTATTTTATGGACCTGCCTGTGGGTATAACTTGAAGATTTTAAGATGATACTGGGATTTCTAGTAAGCAGTGATGACAATTCTAATTGGGGACAGTAGTGGATTAGCAACATAGACAAGCACAGTCAGAGTAAGGGAGATTGCATGAGAGTGAGTCTGAGACAGTGAGAGGGAATTTCATTCAAAGTAGATATTTGGGGGAGGGGGGAAAGAAGTGCGTTAATTAAGATCTACTCCAGAGCAGGATGGGAGAGGGAGAGAAAAGGAAGCAGAGACTGAGAGGCCAAACTTTAGTAAGGTCTATAGCAATGTGACATCATGTGTTTTAGCAAAGCAGCTGATTGGTGAGGAGGATTGGTCAGCCCGTCCAACTTTTAAAGTGAAAGTTGGGTGTTTAGTTTGTTTGTTAGTCTCTTGACTTTCCTCTTTCTTTTCCTGAGAAATAGCTGGTTAAATTTTCTTAGCGACGCATATTTGAAAGGTAACAAACAGATTTTTTAGGTGCAGGATGGCAGGTCAGGAGGACCAGGTGGAGTGTACATCCTGCAGTACGTGTGAAATCATGACATACCATGTGTCCCAGACAAACACATTTGCAGGAAGTGTCACCAGGCACACAACTATGTGCTCCGGATTCTGGGATGTGAACAGGTGCTGGAGTCACTGTTGTGTATCCCAGAGGCAGAGGATATATGGATAGCATTCATAGGATGGTGGTCACACCATAGATTGGAAATATACTGGCAGACAGAGAATGGAAGTCGATCAGGCAGTCTAAGGAAACCAGGCTGAGAGTGTATCGGTCCATTGAGTCTTTCATGGTTCTAGGGATGAAGTGGAGGAAAGGCCTTAAAGTGTGCAATCAACCATGATCCTATTGAATGGTAAGTCAGGCTCAATGATCTATTATGTTCCAATTCCATATCCTACTGGCTCTGCCTCAAAATAAATTTCAACTGTTGGCTTTAGTTTGTTTGTTCATCGCCTTAAATTGAAGCCCTCTGATTCTTGATCCATCTGGCAATTTCTCAATATCTATTTTGTGAGGTTCCTGGTTTTGAATACTTTGACCAAGTCTCCTCGCAGCCTTGTGTTCTTGAAACAGAATGGCTTCAGCTTCTCCAATCTACCGATGTAACTGAGGCTCCTCATCTCTGGACCTATTCCTGTAAATCTTTTCTGCCTCCCCTCAAAAGTCTGTCCATCCTTTCTGAGGTGTAGTGACCAGAACAGGACTCCAGTTGAGACCAAGCCAGTGTTTCTCTCAGAGTTATTGCAGCGTTCTTAATTTTGATCCCCATGCCTCTATTTATAAAGATCAGAAACACAATTGCCTTATTAGCTGTTTTTTCAGTCTGGGAGAAAGTGAGGACTGCAGATGCTGGAGATCAGAGCTGAAAAATGTGTTGCTGGAAAAGCGCAGCAGGTCAGGCAGCATCTAAGGAGCAGGAGAAGGGCTTATGCCCTCCCCATGTCTCTGTTCCTGCGCTTTCTGAGTTAAGGTCAGTTTCAGGGAGAGAGTCAGGTGAGATCAGAGAGTCGGCAGTTGCTTGGTGTCAGCCCCTTGCAAATTCACCCAAAGAAGTTCACCAATGTTAGTTCAAACCCATTTCCTCATTACAGTGTCATTTTTAATTAGTTTAATTTTTTTTAAAAATCTTAGCAAGACTCTCCAAACCAAGTTGAAATCTGCTGTAGGTTTACCCTGAGCCTGGCGACCATTGTTATTTTGGATTTATTTTCCCCACCTCACTCAACTCACAATTGAAAATTCTTTCATTTGGGGTCAAAAAGCCCCCACAACGATGGACGACTCCTGCTGCTACAAGTTCTATTTGGAGTATTTGGACTAAACTTTGTGAATGTAGTCCTGATTTGGAGATGCCGGTATTAGACTGGAGCGTACGAAGTTAAAAATTACACAACACCAGGTTATAGTCCAACAGGTTTATTTGGAAGCACTAGCTTTCGGAGCACTGCTCCTTCACCATAGCCACCTCCAAATAAACCTGTTGGACTATGACCCAGTGTTGTGTGACTTTTAACTTCATGAATGTAGGTGACTTTGTAACTATCCCTTCCATTGGTTAGTGAAGGGTCATATTGGATACAGACAAAGCACACATTGGATATTGAAGTGATTGGGGTGGATAATGACAGAAAATTAATCTGCTCTATCCTAAGAAAGTATGCAGAATTGTATTGAAAATGTCATCTCTATTTTGAGTGCAGTGATTAAAATTGCTAATTAAACTCTTGGTAAACCTAGGCTTTTAACTTTAGCATCATGATTTTTAAAATGTGTTAAAATTCAAGTAATGCTGCTTTTAAAAGAATTATCTAATTTGTTTTATTTACTTGTTCATTGTCACATGTATCTTGTTACAAAATACAGTGAAAGTGTCGTCACTCGTCAGCACCATCTTAAAACACGGAAAAATAAAACAAAAAAGAAAATGTAAATGAAGAAATAAAGAGAGAACAGTTCATCTTTACAGACCTTCCTGTGAAGTGCCCCACCAAGGGCCGTGAGCATGGTGGTCAGGGATAAGTCCCCTTCACCACTGCCACTGGAACACAAGGTATTTCTCTTCAACGCCACCTTGCCCCCACCGACACCTTCTCCACTATGAGTCCTCACTGGATTTCACCAATGCAAATGCCACTGATGCCACCGGGTACCAGACTGGCCTAAACTGGCCTAAACTGGTCTGACTCCACCACCAACAGGAGTCCGCTGCAGCCTCGCCTCTGTCAAAGATTTCTTGCCTGGTTCATGAATTTTAAGTTACATCTGGTCTCTCATCCTCACACAAGAAGCCGTTTAATGGTGCAAACATATTCTTCCCAATGAGGCAATCCCTGGGTTACATGTGCCTTCCAGTCTTGAGTCCATTTGCAAGTCAATGTGTACTCAAGTCAAAACATAGCACAGGAGAATATAAAACAGCTGTTTGTTAAGTACAGGAAACATTTGTATGTCAGATCTTTAAAATTACACCCCTGTATGAGATCGTGTTCATAAATACAACTATTCATAAGTCAGACATTTGTAATTTGGGGACTCCCTGTAAAGTGACTTCACTGCAGACAGTGTTCCAATCATTTAATGTTTAAATGCTGTCGCTTTGATCATTTTTAATAAAACCTATATCAAGCATTTGTTACCATACAGCCTGTTTCGTCAGTCAGGTCCTCATCAATTCAATCACTTGTGTCCAACAGGTCAAGTTTTAGATGTCTGTATCTATTACTATGTATTTTAATTTTTAAGACGTGCTTTTAAAATACTCATTAATTTGGAGCTCTGATTATCACACATTCATTGGGAGTACCCTTCTTATATAATACACATAACAAATCAAAGCTTTTTAATTCAGTCCTATTATTGTACATTTAAGGTTCTGAAAGCCATTTTTTCAATTTATTTCAACACTGAATTCATTACTAAAATGTTATCTATGCTCATAATCTCATTTTGCTCTTTCAGTTAATCTAATTTCATTAGCTATGCATGTTTCTGTGCTGACAAACAACAGACAGCTAGTCAACCAAACAGAAAGAGGGATGGATCTACAGAGATGCAGCGAACATCATTAAAAATTAAAGACAAGCTTTCTGACTGAGTATACCAGGGGTTTGCAATGCTGTAATCATCAACCTCAACATTCCATTGATTCAGCAAAGACAGTTCTTTATTCAACCCTTTGCTTTATTGATTGTTTTCTGGAGATGATGAACATTTGAGCAGGACTGGAGTTCATGCAATAGACACATTTGGGATCCACGACATCCACTTGTGGAGTAAGGGTTGTGCTCCTCTCGTGAAAACACTCCTGCTAATAGATATGCTGAGAGGCCCTTTACTTTAGCAAGTGGACTGGGATATTGATTATTCTGTAAGTGAGTCCAACATTCTGGAAACTTCGAAATATCAGTTGAGAAAGAAAAACTAACTAGAAAAGAGGAACTTGATTTTTCTCTACCTGTTTTCTTTAATAATTGTGCATCAGACTTAGGCATCACCGGTGATGCTAATATTTTCCATCTGTTGTTCAGTGCACAGACAGCAGTTAAGAGCCAGCCATATTTCTTTCAGTCTGGAATCACATATGAGCTAGACCAGGTAAGGGTGGCAGATTTCCATCTATGGAGGGTTTTAGTGAACCAGATGAGTTTTTAACAGTGAAACAAAGAATTGTGGATGCTGAAAATCTGAAACAATATCAGAAATTGCAGGAGAAACTCAGCAGGTCAGGCAGTACCTATGGAGACAGCGAATCAGGTCTGACGAAGGGTCACTGGAATTGAAATGTTAACTGTTTCTCTCCCCATGGATGCTGTCAGACTTTCTGAGTAGCTCTGGCAAAATCTGTTTCACTTTCCAAACAACATTTGGCAACAGTTACTGGTTGCCATTCATCTGACATTTTAATTCCAGCTTTTTATTAAATTCAATTTTCACCATTGCCTATGAACTTTTGGGGTTACTGGATTACTAATCACCTTCCCATAACACCATCACCTTCCCCAAAACCTTCTCCTGATTCCCTCATTCTCTCACTCACAATTGTTCATTTTATGGACTTTGGGCTCCAAGACAAATGAGACAGTCATAATCTCTCCTGGGGGTGGTGTTGCATCTTAACAAAATAGGTGACTTCCCCAAGTACACTGAGGTACTTTTCATATCACTGGCTCTTGCAAGTACATTCAACGCTGGGACTTCCTAAAGTGCTTTTCAATGAATGGGGTGCTTTTGAAGCATGGTCACTGTTGTAATGTTCGAAATGGGACACGCCATTTGTGCACAGCAAGCTCCCACAAACAGCAGCAGTTGGAGTAAATGCTGGTTGAAAAGGAAAGGCTGACTATGACACCAACATGTTTTTGTTTAGAATTGTGCCAAGGGATCTTTCAAGCCAAACAGAAGGATGATTGGGATTTAATTGATGGATTTCATTGTAAAGACAGCAACTCTGACAGCTTCGCAAAATGCTGCATTGAGATAGATTAATTTGTTGGTTTTATAAATTTATGAAAATGAAAAACACACATTACTCTGACACTTTACATGAACACTGAGCATTCCAAAGCATGTTACAACACACAAAGTCATTTCTTGAAGTATAGTCATTGTCATGATGCAGGAAACATGGCAGCAATGTATGTACAGCAAGCTCCCACAAACAGTGACGTGATCATGGCCAGATTGCTTTTCTTTTATTGATAACAATTGAGAGATAAATATTGACCAGATATGAGGAATACATTCCCTGCTCTTCTTTAAAATAGTGTCCTGCAATCAGAGTCAGAGAGATGTACAGCACGGAAATAGACCCTTTGGTCCAACTCGTCCAGATATTCAAACTAATCTAGTCCCATTTGTCAACCTTTGGCCCATATTCCTCTCAACCCTTTTTATTCATATACTCATCCAGATGCTTTTTAAATGCTGTAATTGTACTAGCCTCCACCACTTCCTTTGGCAGCTCATTCCATACACACACCACCCTCTTTCCCCTTATATCTTTATATCTTTCCCCTCTCATTCTAAACCTATGCCTTCTAATTCTGGAGTTCCCCATCTTAGGGAAGAGGCCTTGTCTATTTATCCTATCCATGCCCCTCAAGATTTTATAAACCTCTATAAGGTTACCCCTCGGTCTCCAATGCTCCAGAGAAAACAGCCCCAGCCTGTTCAGCCTCTCCCTGTAGCTCAAATCCTCCCACCCTGGCAACATCCTTGTCAATCCTTCCAAGTTGTTTACATCCATCCAAAAAGTCAGGTGTGGCCTCAGGTTAAGAAGGAAAATACAACACCTCTGACATTGTTATTCAATTTCATGTCAGTTGGGAATGCTAGCCTTTAATTTATGCTCAAGCACAGGAGTGAGGCTTAAATCCCGAAGCTCATGAGCAAGAGTGTTACTAACTAAGCAGGAGTAAATTACTGCAGATGCTGGAATCTGCACTGAAAGCTACAATTGCTGGAGATGACAGTGGGTCAGGCAGCATCTATGAAGAAAAGAAGCTACTGTTTCGGCTCTAGATAACTCTTCATCAGACCACCTGAACCATGACCAACTTACGATACAGTTTTTACAAGTTATACGTCTACACTGAATTAAAGCATTCATATTGGGTACTGCAAACTATTGACCAATCCACATGAGATACAATGAGATTACCATTGTTGGACAACCCCATCAATCCTGCAATCATTTTTGTTCTGGAGATCTTTGCGTCATGTTTCAAGGTTAGCTGATGGTAATGTCACATGACAAGAACAGTTCCTGATTGATTGTTGTAAGTCTGAAATTCCTAAATCCAGGTCTATATGCTCAGGGACTATCTAGCATTGGAGACAGTTAGAGGGGATTCACTAAGCTGATACCAGGGATGGAGAATGGTCTTATGAGGAGCAGTTGAGTAGATTTTTTTTTATACTCACTCATGGGATGTGGGACTCTCTAGATTAGAGTGGTGCTGGAAAAGCGCAGCAGTTCAGGCAGCATCCGCTCAATGGGACAAGACACAGTCTAGGGCCCTCCTGCCATTGTTCCCCAAGAAACCCCTCACACTGTATGTATCTAAGAATGTTTAGCATGAAGATTAAAAGTACATTGTCACTGTCTCTTGTCGTGGTGAGTAAGGTGGGATAGCTCATGGAGTAGAGTGAAAAAAATTAAACTGTGCTAACAGCTGAAGTACCTTCCAAGAGGTTGGTGATGCCTTGTCAAGCAGTGAAAGCACTCACTGAGGGAAACAGGCTTTGAACAGCAATCACTCAATGTCCATGCCTGAAGCTCTTCAATGTAACTGATCAAAACCTTCCCTGTTTGTCTATTTCACTGCTTCAATGATCATGTTGAGTTGTTGACAGAACGTGGAATAGTTGCACTGTTGGGAAAGAAGGAACCAAAGATTAAAAAGCTCTTAATTGCCCTTTGAGTGATATCTCCTCCAGACCTCAAAGGAGCTTACTGCTGAACTCTGACCCACATCAGAAATGCTGTCGGAACCTTATCAATGCTATTTTCATGCAGTCTCCATATCCAGTAATTTCATTCATCTCCAGAAACCCAACAATTTCTGAATTGAAACTATTATTTATTTTAAGTGGATTAATTAAAACTTACTGCCCTCTTTTCTTGACATCATTGGTACTCCCATCTCAGAATCTGACGTTATGGAGAAAACTAAAAAAAAATCAACTATCTTTCTACTGATGGTTTATGCGAATGGCCCTTCATGGAAATTTCCAGCTGATTGTGGTGGTTCATAGGTCAGTATGAGCTTATTATTCCAGCAATGAATACACATTGCACAGGAATACAGTAGCTCACTCAGCAGCAAGATCTCTCCCTATCATACATCCAGCCCTTTCAATGAGAATAAAATAAAAAGCTATGGGTGCTGGATATCTGAAACAAGCCCAGAAATGGTTGGAGAAACTCAGCAGGTCTGGCAGCATCTGTTGAAGGAAAAGCAGGGTTAAAGTTTCAAGTCCAGTGCACCTTCATCAGAACAATCGAGAGTGTGCACAGAGCAGTACATGACCCTGAGGGTGGATCTCAGCATGCAGCGAGGACAATGGCCCAAGGAGCATGGTACCTCAGGGAGGCAACTGTGATCCTGGGTAGATTCAAAACAAGGTGGTGTTCTGACAAAGGATCACTGGACCTGCCTGCCTTTTGCTTCACAGATGCAAGCAGACTTTCTAAGTCTCTCCAGCAATTTGTATTTTGTTCCTCAAACAAGAATTGCTGCTATAAAGAATATGCAGCTTCTCATCACAGAAGGAGAGGTTCATGGCAAGGTCACTGTTATCAAACAGTCTGTACTGTGATATATCAGCCTGTCTGCAGTTATATTCTACCATGTGGCCATGTGATAAAGCTCAGTGACATCACTGATCTAATCCTGCATTCACACTGAAGAAGCTGCAAATGTTACAAATGACACCAGCAATAACATTAGTACAATTGTCATTGCATATATTTAATGGGAAAGTCTTGTATAGATCCCATTGCATTCTTCATAACTACCTGAAGACTATTAGCTTCAGCCTGGCACCTGTACTAATGGATGAGTTCACTCATTCACACAGTCACAGTACGTATGACACTGTCAGTAGTGGTTTATTAAAGTCCACTGCACTATAGGTCCCAATTCTATAGAGATAGTATTTATTTTTCCCTAAAATGTTGCCTTAAAGTTCAGTAGATAGTAGTCATTTATCAGACTCAAACTTCAGAGTTTGAAATTAAAAACTACACAACACCAGATTATAGTCCAACAGGTTTATTTGGAAACACTAGCTTTCAGAGCACTGCTCCTTCCTCTGACCGCACTAGGCATTCCTCTACACTGCTGACAAGAGCCTGCTGACCCGAACCAGGTTGGCGTGTTGTTTTTATTCTCTTGTACAATTTAGGCGTCGCTGGCTGGGCCATCAGATGCAGCATTCCGAAAGCTAGTGCTTCCAAATAAGCCTGTTGGACTATAACCTGGTATTGTGTGATTTTTAACTTTGTACACCTCAGTCCAACACCAGCACCTCCAATTCAGAGTTTGAGTCCATTTCCAGAAATCTGGGAGCACTGTTCAGTTGACACTGACTGTGCAACTTCTCTTCTGAAGGAGATATCAAGCTGTTTCTTCAAGGTCCCAGCAATTCTACTCTTCAAACAAAAAATAGCATCTCCCTTTGTATTTAGAATTCTAGGGATGATTCTTATTACTTTTTGACTAACTAGGAGTCGCATTGACATTTTGGAGGGTTTCACCACATGGCCCACCACAATTATTTGCTGTAACTTAAACTCAACTCATTAACCATCTACTCCAACCATCTGGAATTCCTCACATCCAGTTCTATCCCCAACTTCTCAACTCCCATTCCAGAACACATCGCGACCCACCGGATATCCATCAAAACACCAGATGGATATCCAGTTGCACCAGTTTTAAAGGGACTACTGGGCACCTGGTCAAGAACAATCAGTCCAGAGCTGCCCTCCATGCTTCCCGACAACTGCCCCAGACATGGCAGACAGGAGAAAGCGCTGCCCTACAGTGTGGGCAGGACCCTGGACCACCCACTGAATTGGGTGGTGCCAATGTGAGATTCTCTCAGGGTGAGGAGTGGAAGCCTTGACATCAGAACATTTGTGCCACACAAGTGCCAGGCAATGACCATCTCCAATCATTGAATCACCCCACCAGCAATATCCTGGGGGTTGACATTGACCAGAAATGTAACTGGACTCACAACATAAACACAGTGGCTACAAGAGCAGGTCAGAGGCTAGGAATACTGTGATGAATAACTCATCTCCTAACTCACCAAAGTCAAGCATGTGATGGAATACTCTGCACTGGCAGAGTGCCTCTCCAACAACACTCAAGAACCTTGATGCCATCCAAGATAAAGCAACTCACTGGCTTGGCACTACATCTATAAGCATCCATTCCCTCTACCGTCAATGCTCAATAACAGCATTCTGTATCGTCTACAAGATGCACTGCAGAGATCCATCAAATATCATTAGACAGCACCTTCCAAATCCATGACCACTTCCATCTCAAAGGACAAGGACAGCAGATACATTGGAACACCATCATCTTCAAGTTCCCTTCCAAGCCATTCACTATCCTGACTTAGAAATATATCACCACTCTTTCAGAGTTACTGGGTCAAAAGCCTGGAATTCCCTCCCTAATGGTGTTGTGGATCTACCTATAGCACATGGACTGCAGCAGTTCCTGAAGACAGCTCACCACTATCTTCTCAAGGGGCAACTAAGGACTGGAAAAAACGTTGGGCCCAGCAAACGACGCCTAAATTCCACAAGAGAATAATAACCACATGCCAACCTAGTTCGGGTCAGCACACTCTGATCAGCAGTGTAGAGGAATGCCTAGTGCGGTCGGAGGAAGGTCAATGTCCTTCTCCATCCTCCCTGCGCAAATGCCACCACCTTCTCTCCTGATACCTAAACTCTCTATCCCTGCCACTATATCCACCTTCCACCAAGGCTCATGCTCTATCACTCCACACTATTGCCTACAATATCTTCCCCACTTGCCCTCACCCACCCCAAACTCCAACATCACTAACTTTGTATGCTGTCTGTTCTGCCCACTTCTTCACTTGGGACTCCAGGCCCAACAATGCACCAACCAAATTGGTTGTGCCACCCACTTCATCTGTCTGACTCTATAATTCCAAGTAGAAATCAGCCTCAATAGAGCAGATAGAGTCAAATAGAGAGATGTCTGATATTCAATTCCTCACCCCATTAAATGAAAGCATCCTGACTCTGACCATTCTAAGTGGTTGACTGACTACATCCAAGCTTCTGGACTGGCATTGGAAATTGCCCCTGACTTCTTAAAGTCCACTTACAGATGGTTTGGAACAGTTAAATTACTTAGCAACATCCTAATCAATGATGGTGGAACCAGATTTTTCTGTAGTTCGCTCTGGACACCAATTCTTAAGTTTGTGTAAGACCTTGGCCAGGCTGAGAAACTCTACTGGGAATCCCTACAGATTATGGGGACATGAAAAGCAGCTGATTCAGTTCCCACTGATTGTAGTAAATGGCCCAGGCCCAAGCTTGATGAGGCGAAATTCATTGAGAAAGATTCAACTTGATTGGCTCAATATTTTTCAATGAGAAAATGGCTGCCTGAGTGAAGTCTTAAACTAAATACCTGGACATTTTTTCAGAAAGGTTGAGGAACTATCAAAGGGGCTGAGGACACCTTACACATCGGCCAGGCAGCAGGTCCAGGATCCTGCAAGGCCCACCCACTGCCATTTGCCTGATGGGGAAAAATAGAGGCAGAAATCAGGAGGTTGGAAAGTGAAGGTATCATTGAACCAATGATGAATGCCTTTTTGCAGCTGGATAAATACCCAATCCCTTACATAGAGGACTTATATGGAAAATTATCATGAAGTTAGCCATGAGCTATGATAACTGCAATTGCGGTTAGATGAGGATTCCCAGAAGTACACTACAATTAATACCCATAAGTTTTTGTATCAATTTGTGAGACTTACTTTTGGGGTATCATCAGCCTGTGCCATTTTCCAGTGGGTGATCGAGAACATTTTACAAGATCTATCCCAGGTCACCATTTACCTGGACAATGTGTTCATAACAGGGGAGACCAATAAAGAGCATGTAGAAAACTTGGACTTAGGGCTTAAACATTTCTCCAAAGCAGGGGTATACCTTAGGAGGGAAAAGTGTGTGTTCCAGACACCCCAACTGACCTACTGTGGCTACAGAGCCAACAAGACTGGCTTACACCCATTGGAAGACAGTGACCAATGGTGCCCAGGCTCCCATATCTGTACCAGAACTTAGATCTTTCTTTGTGCTGCTGAGTTATTATGGAAAATTCATCCGTAACCTGGCCTCCATCCTGGCACCCTTACACCTGCTATTGAAACAGGGGCAGCCTTGGAAATAGTCTTGTAGCCAAGGTGTAGCCTTTATGGAAGTGAAGAAGCAGCTATTGCTGTGTAAGGTGTTGGCCCACTACGATCCCAAGCGAGATGTGGTGCTGACATGCAATGCCTCCCCACAGGGTTTTGGGATAGTTTTGGCTCACTGACGGCCCAGTGGAGAGTAACGCCCGATGGCGTATGCTTCCCAGACTTTGGCTGATGCCGAAGGAAAATATACCTAGACAGAGAAGAAAAATTTGTCAGTCATCTAATGTGTGAGAAAGATCCCCCAAGAGATTTACAAATGTAAATTTGTAACAGTAATGGACCACAAACCCTTGGTACATCTACTTAGAGAGGATAGGGTCATGCACATAAGACCATAAGACATAAGAGCAGAAATAAGGCCATTCAGCCCATCAGGTCTGCTCCACCATTCAATCATGGCTGATAAGTTTCTCAACCCCATTCTTCTGCTTTCTCCCTGTAACCCTTGATCCCCTTAACAATCAAGAACCTATCTATCTCCATCTTAAATACACTCAAAGACCTGGCCTCCACAGCCTTCTGTGCCAATGATTTCCATAGATTCACCACTCTCTGGCTGAAGATGTTTCTCCTTATCTCTGTTCTAAAAGGTCTTTCATTTACTTTACACATAGCGAGTTTTGAGAAGATCACTAGTATCCTTAATACAGATGAGGAAGGACACCACTTCTACTGGGACAGCACATCCATCCTAGGACAAGCCAAACAGAGACACGCACGAGAATTCCTAGGATGGTAGCAATCCAACCGGAACTCTATCAACAAACACATTGACTTGGATCCCATTTACCACCCGCTGAGAAAAAGAACAGAAATTGACATCACTACAGGAAATTACATCACCACAGGAAATGACATCACCAACCCAAGGAAACCTAAACACATAAATAAAAAGTGGGCCATACCACCAGTGCTTTACCAGAGGCTCACTGATAATGTTACCTAGTATGGTGATGAAACATCTGAAAACAAACCTTCCAGCTCAACGAGCAAACTTACATCCACATCCATCCACACCCTTTACCCATAGATTAGATTCTCTGCAGTGTGGAAACAAGCCCTTCAGCCCAACAAGTCCACAACGCCCTTCCGAAAAGAAACCCACCCAAATCTATATTTACCCCTGACTAATGCACCTAACACTGTGGGCAATTTAGAATGGCCAATTCACCTGACCTCCACATCTTTCGATTGTGGGAGGAAACCGGAGATCCCAGAGGAAACCCTCACAGACGCGGGGAGAATGTGCAAACTCCATACAGATAGACGGGAATCGAACCCAGGACCCTGGTGCTGTGAGGCAGCAGTGCTAACCACTGAGCCATGAGCAGCTTCAGGTCAAATTCAGTTGTGAGCCCTTATTCTCACTGCGTACAATGACAATGTTGGAACACCATCTGGGAGGTCAAGTGACTTGAGCTAGCTCCCGCTGGCATGATACTCCATTGGAGGTGCCACCATTAGAAATGTCTGTTCTGCTTTTAAGCTTTCTGGACACTGTTCCAGTCACCATTGACAATATCAGACTGTGTACACAAAAGATCCTGGCCAAGGGAAATGGAAATAGCTGGCGGTGATGGAGGAAACAAAAGGGCCATCAGAACCAGAAGTGAAATCTTTCTGAACCTGGAGCGACTCGATCACGTTAGAGTTTGGCATTTTATTATGGGGAGTAAGAGTGATTGTCCTGAGTAAAGGTCACTGCCAGATACTGACTGAACTCCATTGGGGTCATCCAGGGGTTTCCAAAACGAAGATGTTGGTGAGTGGTTATGTGTGGTGGCCAGGATTAGATATTTACATAGCTGCATTGGTGTGGCCATGCCCAGAGTGCCAACATGGACAGAAATTCCCATCAGCAGCTCCCCAACTTTCATGGGAATGTCCAGGTAAACCGTGGACTTGGTTACGTGTTGACGATGCAGCTCTTATCATGAGCTCAATGTTCTTCATCATTGTGCACGCCCACTCCAAGTGGTTGCAAGACTCTTTTGAAATACGCGGACTTACAGAGGTGTTGGTCACAGACAATGGACCATCACTTACCAGCAGGAAATTCGAGTATGTCCTAAAGTCACATGGCATTTGGCATGTAAGGGCAGTTCCCCACCATTGTCCAATAGTCTGGCAGAAAGAGCAGTTCGAACTTTGAAGGCAAGCTTAAAGAAACAGGCTACAGCTTCACTAGATACCAAACTGTCCCGGTTCCTGTTTGATTAGAGGATCAGTCCTCGTGAAAATACAGGGATAGCTCTAGCAGCGTTGCTGATTGGGAGAAGACTCTGCACCAGGCTAATCCTCATCTTCCAACACCGCGGTGGGGGGAGGGGGGCAGGGGGTACACCAATTCCAGACACAAAACTCCTCTAAACAAGAGAAGCAGTTTACCCCAGGGGACAAAGTTTAATGCTGAAACCATGGGAATAGCCCTGCATGGGGAAGAGGCATGGTCAAGGCAAGGTCAGGTCCCATGATGTACAAAGTTCAGGGTGAGAGGTGAGCCTGAACAAAGATGTTAACCACATGAAAGCTGCATCCTTGCTGTATAGGATGGGCCGAAGGGCTAATAGTTAGTAATAATATTGTACAGCTGCATGAGACAATAGATTGTCTAGGATCGGCTGAAGGGCTACAGTTGTTGATGGTTTTCAATAAGCTGCATGCCCTTGAATGAGTCCTGTGAATCCAGACTTGTTTCCTGTACTGTCTTCTCTATTTGGTTTTCCTCTGTGCTGGTTGTTTGTTGCATTGTATAAGAGAGAGATAGTTTTGTTCCAAGACTTCATCTCAGACCGGGATCATGAACGATAGCAGGAATAACCTCAGCCTCCAGACCAGCTATTAATTGAGGGATCGCTGAGGGGCAGGACAGCATGAGGCTTATTGATTTCTTTTCCTTCCTTTTCAATTTTCTGTATTACTTAATAGATGTTCATACTTCAGCTTTTTTTATCTTTCCTTCCTCTTAAATATTTTATTATTACACAATCAATGTTCATATTTACACAAATTGCTATTGTTGAGACTTCTCTTAACTATGTCTAACCGAATCTGAAAAGGATCTTTTAGAAAAACCCTGTGATGCAAAACACTGACAAACAGGGTCAAACATACCCAGCCCCTCAGAGCATCTGCAAGACTGTCAGAAATTGTAGGCTCACCCCCTCCTCCTTGCGTCGAAGAAACCTCCGAGGACGAGATGGGTACAGTGGATGTCACAGCCTCAATGTCATTACCACCTGAAGAAGACCTTCGACCGAGACACTCCGGGTGCAAGAGGTGGGCTATGGTGGGGTACACTCTGCCAGTATCTCAGGCAGACTCAGACAAACCAGACCTGGTGCGAACGTGCCCCAGGAGAAGCTATAGGGAAAAGGATGGGCATGTGTCCCCAGACTTAAAGGGAGAGGGATATATTGATTGTAACAATGTCAGTCAGGTGGACCTCATAGAATGTGAGTTCCCTGATTTTGGCTGTTAACCTGGTCCACTCGGGGAGCCCTGGCTGATATATATAAACAGGAGTGTCAGAGGTTCTGTTCAGTTTAGGACCCAGCTCTGACTAACCGTGTCAGTGTCATGTACGATCACATGTATGTTAAGGGTGACTTTGTAGAGTTACTTCAAAAGTATTTCCACAAAATTTGAAATAAAATATTTTTTCACAATCCTTTAAAAGTTAATTCCAATCTTTGATACAATTTTGAATAGAAAGAACTTTTCTAACATCATAACTTTGACTATTGTCAGCAGGATCAGAGAATTTCACACTCGTGACTCTGTGAAAGAAACAAATTCTCTCATCTCTGTCTTAACTGTAAACTACATCTCCCAGTTTTAATTAAAGGCAAAATACTGCAGATGCTGAAACTCTGATGTAGTAACAAAAAGTTTTGAAGAAACTCAGCAGGCCTGGCAGCATCTGTGGAAAGAGAAACAGAGTTAATGTTTGAGTCCAATAAGACTTGTTTGGAATTTATCTAAATCTCTCCTAGTTTTAATCTCTCCCATGAAAGGAAACATCCTCATGGTCTCCATACTGTCCACTCCCCTCAATATTATATGTGTTTCACTGAGAAAAATTATGGAAAGGTCTATTCCCTGTGTGTTCAGCTTTATAAAGAGCAAGAGAACAAAATATTGTTTCCACATTAGGTTGTGATTTTTAATAAGGTAAATCTCAGAGAGAATAATCATAAGAATGAGGCGGAGCTGTCAGTGGAGACCCTTGAGGAGTGGGATGAGGGAGGAAGTAGCAACAATACAGGAAATCTGGAGAAACAAACTCAAACAAGAATGCAGTTTAGCAGAGAGCAGCAAAAATAAAGATTCAGTCAAATCAGCATTTTTGTTGCAACCCAAAATCTTTAAATGTGGAACTTTTAGTTATTTGTTCACCGAAGACTTTAGCAGGAACAAAACTTCTCACTGGAAAAAAAGTTACATAAAACTGTTAAGTTTTTAAAAAGAAGCCTGAAAATATAAATGCAAATTTTGTCAAGGTTTGTTTTTGGCATATAATTGGGAACTATTACCTCCTGGGTTAATATAGCTAGGTTTGTATCTGATGAGTTCAATGCTACTTTAAGTAAAAAAAACGTATTCCTTTGAAACCTCACTGGTGTAATTCTAGTGTCTACCATTGCTTTTGATGGAAATTATTTCCATGTTTAGGATTCAGGTTTCATAGCAAAATTTTTAGCTGCTTCGTCCTTGACTCTAAGTTGACCTGGTAGTATACCCATCAGAGTTCGACAGTATAAAAGTCTCAGAGGTACAGACTATAATTAACTTATTTCAATAAATGTTGATGTATTCCTTACATTAGCTAGCAATCTTTTCCAACACTGTTCCATTCAAATCTGATATATCTTCACTTTTAGCAGATAAAGTAGCCTTAAAATAATATATTGTATTAATGAATAGTATCTGCCATGCCAAACTAAATTAATTCCATCACCTCATCCATCCCATGCGATTACTCCATGTCCCATCCCTTCCCTCCACTGCCATCTAGATTAGATTTCCTACAGTGTGGAAACAGGCCATCAGGCCCAACAAGTCCACACCGACTCTCCGAAGAGCAACCCATCCAGACCCATTCCCCTACCCACATTTACCCTGGACTAATGCACCTAACACTCTGGGCAATTTAGAATGACCAATTCACCTGACCTGCACATCTTTGGATTGTGGGAGGAAACCAGACCACCCGGAGGAAACCCACACAGACACCGGGAGATTGCACAAACTCCAAATCTATATCCCATATCATT
Source organism: Chiloscyllium plagiosum (assembly GCF_004010195.1). Taxonomy (NCBI): domain Eukaryota; kingdom Metazoa; phylum Chordata; class Chondrichthyes; order Orectolobiformes; family Hemiscylliidae; genus Chiloscyllium; species Chiloscyllium plagiosum. Next base: position 3,497,958 of record NC_057723.1, read on the forward strand.
CCATTCTTTCTATACTATCCTTCTCATGCCACCACCAATGTCCCATTCCTTCAATCCCTTCTATGGCATCCTCATCCCTGTGTTGCCATCCTTATCCCTCTCATCAATCCCAATCCCATTCCTCTCAGGTATAATCCCTCTACTCTGGGGTAATGTTGATACTTGGCTCCTCTGACCTTCCACTGGGGCTGTAGCTGCTAGCTGCTAGCTACCACCCAGGTACCTGCTCACAGCCGTGCATGCATCAAGCATGTGGTTCTTTGCAACTCCAAACATTTCCACATGCACCTGATACTGCCCATTAAATAAACCCACTGCTTAAACTGACCAATCAAAACAGTTCAGAGATAAATGCCAGGCTTTGTTTTTATTAATGCATGGTAAGAAAGCTCTGCAGGGCTGCAGGGGATGATGCCAGGTGGAACTTAGTGACTATTTAATTTAAAGTGACTCAAAAAGAGCAACTTGCATTTGTTGGTAGATGATGGCTTAGTGGTAATGTTACTAGACTGGTAATTGGGAGTTCATGGTGGCACTGTGGGGGGTAGTATCTCAAACTCCCACTGTTACAGTAGGTGAAAATTAAATTCAATTAGTCAATTCATCATTACAGAGTTAGTCTCGGTGATGATGGCTGTAAAACCATTTTCAATTACTATCAAAACTCATCTGGCTCACTGTCGCCCTTGAGAGAATGAAATCTCCTGTCCTTACCTGGTCTGGCCTACATATGACTCCAGACCCAAAGCAATGAAGTTGATTCTTAATTGCTCTCTGGAATGGCCTTGAAAGCCACTTGGTTCATGTCAAGATGGGCAACAAATGCTATTCGTTCATGAGATGTAAACGAGCCCAGCAAAATATGCAGTGCTTTTTGCAACCACTAGATGTCTCAAAGCACCTTAAGGTCAATGAAGTCGTTTTAAAATGCTCCAAAGTGGCAAACATAGCAGCCAACTTGTACAATGCATGATCCGATGAACAATAACTGTGATTATCACCAATCCAGATCATAAACACTGCATAAAGAAAGTAGTCCTCGTCTCTCCTCTTCCCACTTGGGCATTAATGGGTCTTGGTGGAAACCTCTCAGACTCTTCAATGAAGATTAGACATGAAGAATAGACAAAAGAAAGATGAGGAAGTCAGAAAAAAACAGGAGAAATTTTAATAATGGCTGTGGTTTTGAATACAACTTTAATAAAAAGAATTAAACATTTTTAAAGTATTAAATGTAAGTAAAATAATTCAATCATTAAGCAGTTCATTCAAAGTTTAAAGCATCCATCTGCACTAATTGACGTCTTGTCATAATGCCCAAGTACTCATTAAGTTTGTTAGCCAGAGTTAGGAAACAGGACTGCCTTAACATTTACAGATTAGTCATGTATAGAGTTTTCCAAGCTACTGAGTCCATTAACAAAAGATGTAATGTTTCTGCTTCAGCTGCTGTTGCTGAGCTGGCGAAAGACCATTAGTGAGGCAGGAGGTTGCATCTCTCAGAGGACTGGGGCTTTTTATTTTAACACAAACTAAAGCCAACATCCCCCTCTAGTGTCAGATTTTGAAATGTTCATGGAAGAAATCTGAAGATTCTGTCATTTCTCTGCGTGAGCTACAAACAATACAGCATCAGAAAGAATCAAAATAAAAGACAGCAAGATAAATCAGGATGAATCGGGCATTGGGAAGATTCAGTAGGGAATTAGTTTCTTATAAGGGAAAATCTTACTGCAGGGCTTTAGAATGGTGTGGGAAATTGGATAACTGTTTTTAAGAGCTGGGATGAATGGCGTTTTTTAGTGGTGTAGGATTTCAGCTAAGAGATGGTTGTCAGAGGGAATGACAGCAGCAAAAAGAAAGGGTTGATAGAATAACGTAAAATTATTTAAATGCTGAAAGATAACAGTGTTGTTTTAGCCAGGGACCAAACAAGAGGGAGAGTGAGAGTCAGCTCTACAGGAAAACGTTACTATCGGTGAGTGTGCAAACCAAACTGGATTAATAAACATCGGGTACAAAGATAAGTGGAGTAATTTATAAAATAGTTAGAGTACCTACCACAGCAAACAGTACACTGCTGAAGCAGTCAGATGTACAGAGGCTTTGCCAGGCAATAAGTATTTATAACACAAGCAGATAATACTGGAGAAACTCAACAGGTCTGGCATTCTCTGTGGAGAATGTTTCGGGTCTGGCCTGACTCTTCTTGAATGCACATTTTGAGGAACAGGGTCAAGAAGGAGAGAGCCCTGATGAGCCATGATTGAATGTGGAGGTGAAAAGCCTAATTCTGCTTCTATATCTTATAGTGTTGTGGGGTAAGCACATCAATATGTCATCAGCTTTGTGAGTTAATGTTTTCGTACAGTCCAAGTAATCATTCAGAACTGGCACTTTACAAGTAGGAGTCATGGTCCAAGGTAGTTGAAGAAGTTAAGGGTAGGGCCTGAACCGTCCAAAATTTGGAGACCTCTCATTGGCATCTGAAGATTCTTTTGCCTTAACAATGGTCCACATCTGATCATCCTGGACTTCATGAAAGAAACATATTATTTCCTTGCCATTTCAGGAAATATTGCAAAGTAATTGTACAAGAACAATATTGTTAATTAAATACATGTTGTTTTAATCACTTGGACCTGAGTCACACAGAGTGATTGTCTCAGGATTAACTCCTTATTGCTGATGAAGGGCTTATGCCCAAAACATCGACTCTCTTGTTCCTTGGATGCTGCCTGACCTGCTGCGCTTTTCCAGCACCACATTTTTCGACTCTGATCTCCAGTATCTGCAGACCTCACTTTCTCCTCAGGATTAATTACCCATAGCTTTGGCCACAGCTGTGTGAAATCCACTGACAAAATTTCTGCAGTTTTAAATCTGAAGAAGGAATAAGTTACAAGAGGAGGCAGTGTAATAGCTCCTACCTTTGTAACTGAAGATTTAGACAGTAGACATGAAGGGAAATATCTTGGAAAACTCTGAGTCTGAATTTCTGTAGCAGTTGGCATGATATCCAAATGTGAGTTCATTAAGCTATTGTCTAGACTCCAGAAAAACAGTACAGGTCAGTTAGTAATTAGACATAGTTTATGAGGAACCGTCGGCAAATGTCTCTCTTCGAGTGAGATGATTAGGTATATAACTCGAGGGGCTCCATTCCACATCAAACATGGAGCAGGTGAGGAGGCAGGTCCCAAATCTACCACAGTGAGAAAGAGAAGTAAAGAATTTTCCCAGATCACCATTCCCGGTACCTAACGGGATTTGCCAACACCAGCAATATGCCTTTTTTTCATTCATGGGATGTGAGATTCACTGCCTGGACCAGCATTTATTGCCCTTGTTTAGACAGCAGTTAAGAGTCAACCACTTGCTGTGGGTTTGGAGTCACATGTAGGCCAGACCAGATAAGGATGGCAGATTTCCTTCCCTGAAGGATGTTAGTCAAGTAGATGGGTTTTTACAACAATATGATACTGAACAATGCTTATTTGAGCTAGGTTTCTGCTTCCAATTCTCCTTTGTCTTGGGTTTATGTCCTAATTAGTGATTGAGTATGCATCACTGTGGTGTATCCTCAATCTGTTCTTAGATAATAAGATGGTTTCTTACATTACAGCAGTGAGTATAACTATACTTAGTCCAACGTAATTACTAGGACATTAGGGAGCTGCTCACTCTGAAGGCTGGAGGAGAACTCCTTAACTCTATTCACATATTGTTACATCAATAGAATAAATGAAGGCAATATAATGAGAACATTAACTCCATCAGAAACATCATCCTATATCTTACAGTCTATGGTCTAAGTGGACCAAATTTGCACACCATTCACCAGGTGCAGTCAAACTTTGTTCTTAGAGAACTGAAGCAAAACTTCACTACACCTGTACTCAAATTATCTTTCAATCTAATGGATTTCCTCAGAGCTTTCTGCATTTGCATATTAGTTTTCAGTCATTTATTGACAAAGACACCCAGGTCCTGTTGTACATCGACACTTTCTAACCTCTGACTGTTTAAGAAATTCTCTAAATATCAGTTTCTCCAAACAAATTGGAAAACTTCACAATTTTTCCACATTTCTCAGGTCTCTTGGTCAAAGTTCTGTTCTTGTTGAATTTGGTTGAATCTCTTGCGCTCATTGGACACTGAATCTTCTTGGTCGTGTGAAACATGTATTTATGCCATCGCAGGTAATCTCAGCAGATCTTTCTTTCTTTCAGATTTCACTCAGGAAGCCCAAAGAAATCAGGGACTGATTGCAATTTATTCAGTTGGTCAACAACCATTCCTAGACCATGTTGCAGTTGTATAAGACTTCACGTTGCAGTTGTATAAGACTTCATGTTGCAGTTGTATAAGACTCTGGTGCGGCCGCATCTGGAGTATTGTGTGCAGTTTTGGTCGCCATACTATAGGAAGGATGTGGAGACACTGGAACGGGTGCAGAGGAGGTTTACCAGGATGTTGCCTGGTATGGTAGAAAGATCGTATGAGGAAAGGCTGAGGCACTTGGGGTTGTTTTCATTGGAGAAAAGAAGGTTTAGGGGTGACTTTATGGGCATTTAAGTGGGCATTGGATAGGCATATGGAGGATAGTGGGCTAGTGTAGGTTAGGTGGGCTTGGATTGGCGCAACATCGAGGGCCGAAGGGCCTGTACTGCGCCGTATTCTTCTATGTTCTATGTTCTATGACCAGCTGTTCTCTGGGAGGGAGTTTTGAAATCTTTCTGGTGTCCAAAGGAATTTGGAGTCATGAAAGCAGAGTTAATGTTTTGGATCCACTGACTCTTCTAAACTCTACTTACTTAGGTCAATTTCAAGTTTTCTGCTTGTGACAGATATTATGGCTATGTTAAAGTTGTTTTGAAAAAATGATTGTTATTGTTGAAAAACCCTCTCCAATCAACCAGGGCAAATAACAAGCAAAAAGATAGAAGCACAAGTTAGCCTGCAGTGTATGAGGTTCATAAACTATATTATTCCTCATTTGGTTCACCAGTTATAATTGCTTCTGCTATGACAGACAGAATACAGAGAACTTTCAATAAACGTTCGGTGTTAATGGGATATTTCATCCTCTCATGCTCAATGACGTTTTCAAACGTCTATCTCAAATCCCAGGTTAGTTCTGTTCGACATGCTTGGCAAGGTGAAGTATTTCTAAGAATAATTTTGAACACTAGCAAATCCATACCAATGAAAAAGTTGAAACAACTCCTTAATTAATTGTGTTTTTTTTTTGTTTTCATGACTTTGAATTTTAGGAAATTTCTTTTGATTTTTATTTAAATTTCTGATTTCAAATGAGCTGAGAAGTCCTTCTAATGATTACTTTTCAAACAGCAGATGCTTTTCAATCTCATTCTTGATTAAAGGAGCATCACCTGCAATTCATAGGAAAAGTCAGAAATGTAATTAATTTAAAAGTGGGGAAATGGAAGCAATGGGGAAAGAAAAACAGAAGAGATGGTTTAAAATAAGTGGAAGATGGGAGACATTAAATGACAAAAGCTTTGGTGGGGAAGAGCCAAAGGGAATGGGAAAGGGATAAGGAACAAGACAAATGATGTGCCCAGAGGAGGTGTAAATGGCAGGATGATAAATGGTTGCTATCTAGAAGCAAAAGCAAGAGGAAAACTTGTAAGGCTGAAACTTGCAAAAAAAGAGAAATGAGAATTGATAAACTTCCCACTAAGTCCTGAAAGCTGAAAAGTGCAAGAGATGAAGTTATCAAATTGAGCTTCATTGGAACAGTGATATAGGCTGAAGACAGGAAGGTTACAGTGGGAGCACGGTCGGAAATTAAAGTAAAAGGTCAGAAGAAGCTTGGAGCTATGTTTGCAGGTTGAATGGAAGGTTTTCAGCAACACTGTCACCTACTCTGCAAACTTCGCCACAATGTATTGCTGTGAGTTCAGCTTACTACATTCACTGCTCATGATCTCGTCTGCTCTACAATACAGCACTCCCCTGGTACTGCACTAAAGAACCAGCAGAGATGATCTATCTCAAGAGTGGCTGCAGGGCATTCTGAAAGGAGAAGGTAAGCAGTCAGCAGTTGTGAACATCAGCGCCAACCACATGGGTAAACAGAGAAATGGGATCGTTCAACAGGGATTTAGAGGGTTAGATAGTAGATTAAAGAGGAGGATACCAAAGTTGTAATCTCTAATTAGTGCTGAGATCCTTGCTATTTGTTTTGCACATTAACAACTTTGATGTTAATGTGGAAGATATAACTAGTAAGTTTGCAGATGACACGAAAATTGGTGGTGGTGTTGAAAGTGAGGAGGATGGTCTCAGGCTACATCTGATATTGATCAGCTGGTAAATTGGGCAGAGCAATGGCAGATGGAATTTAATCCTGATAAAGTGCATTTTAGGAGTTCTATTAAGGGAAGGATGGACACAATGAATGGCAGATCCCTAGGGAGTAAAAGGATCTTGGTGTACAAGTCTATAGATCCCTGAAGGTGTCAGCTCTGAGAGGATAGTGAAGAAGGCATTTGAGATGCTTGCCTCCATTAGCTGGGACATAGAACATAGAAGGAGGGAACTCTTCTTACAACTTTATAAACTATTAGTTAAGCTACAAGTGGAATAAAGGGTGCAGTTCTAGTTACTACACTATCGGAAGGCCATGATAGCACAGGAAAGGGTGCAAAGGAGATTCACTAGGATGTTGCCAGTGTTATAACATGGGATAAACCCCTCTGCTAATTTAAACCGGCAACACAGTAAAGATCCGCCCCGTGCTGTAATCTGTTAAAATTCAAAAGGCAAAGAACTATCCCAGAGCTAAATATTTAACGTAAAAATTTACAACTTTTTTTTAAGTCTAACAGAATAATTAACTAACAACTATTTACAACATCTTTTTCTCTAAACCTATCTTTTACCTTCCCAGCTACAATACTGGTCTGATAAAAAAAATCCTGATTCCGATTTTAAAAAAAACATAATCACGTTTCAAAAGCTGTCAGCTTTGCAGAGTGTCCTCTGTAGATTTTCCTCTGTCTTCTTTTCTTTCTCTTTGGGATTCCCAGGTCTTTGATAGATTAAGGTACCTTAAAGAGAGCAGTTCTGCAGGCAGTCTGTATTGTTTTGTTTTTGTTGGTACTCTTTGCCACCCTGGGAAACTGTTCAAACTGTCAGATATTTATACACTAAAATATTGGATCATTTCATTCGTTTTAATATTGTCAAACTACTAAATCCAAAAGTGATTGGAGTTTGGTATCTTGGGGCATAATTTAAACTGATTGGCCGAATTTGAATTTTTTTTGTATCCAGGCAACACAGCTCTTAGCTAGCTGTTTGACCAATTGTTACAATGTTACCTTGTTCAGAATACTGTGCTAGCCAGAAATTTCAGCTCCCTTAAAGGTACAGTACACCTGCAGCTTCATAACACCAATCATGAAAAGTCTCAGTTATGAGGAGAGACTGGGATAGGCTGGGTTTGTTTTCCCCAGAGCAGAGGAGGCTGAGGGGATTGTGATTGATGAACATAGAACATAAAACATAGAACAATACAGCACTGAACAGGCCCTTCGGCCCACGATGTTGTGCCGAACATTTGTCCTAGCTTAAGCACCTATCCATGTACCTATCCAATTGCCGCTTAAAGGTCACCAATGATTCTGACTCTGCCACTCCCACAGGCAGCGCATTCCATGCCCCCACCACTCTCTGGGTAAAGAACC
>NC_057723.1:3508271-3536488 GCF_004010195.1 Chiloscyllium plagiosum
GCACCTTTCCACAATCTGTTTCCCCATCTGTTTCTCCACATCTCTGCTGCTATTGGGGGGCCTATAGTAAACACCCAACAAGGTGACTGCACCTTTCCTATTTCTGACTTCAGCCCATACTACCTCCAAAGGCAGATCCCCCTCGAACTGCCTTTCTGCAGCCGTTATACCATTTCTAATTAGCAACGCCACCCCCCCTCCTTTTTTACCACCCTCCCTAATCTTATTGAAACATCAGTAACCAGGAACCTCCAACAACCATTCCTGTCCCTCTTCTATCCATGTTTCCGTGATGGCCACAACATCGTAGTCCCAATTACCGATCCACGTCTTAAGTTCACCCACCTTATTTCTGATACTCCTTGCGTTAAAGGACCCTTGAACCCATCTCTGTGTCCGCAAATATTCCCTGTCAGTGCTACCTTCTCCACAGCCTCCCTACATTCTTGGACATCCTGACAAACAGCTAACCTACTTGCTGGACTACAAGTCCGGATCCCATCCCCCTGGCAAATTAGTTTAAACCCCCCCGCAGAGTGCTAGCAAACCTACCTCCCAGAATATTGGTGCCCTTCTGGTTCAGGTGCAACCCATCCTGCTTGTACAGGTCCCACTTGCCCCAGAATGCAGTCCAATTGTCCAAATACCTGAAGCCCTCTCTCCTACACCATCCTTGCAGCCACGTGTTCAACTGCACTCTCTCCCTATTCCTTGCCTCACTGTCACGTGGCACCGGCAACAACCCAGAGATGACGGCTCTGTCCATCCTAGCTTTTAGCTTCCAGCCTAATTCCCTGAGCTCCTGAATGACATCCCCACCCCTCTTCCTACCTATGTCATTGGTGCCAACGTGCACCACGACTTCTGGCTGCACACTCTCCCCCTTAAGGATTCTGAAGACACGGTCCGAGACGCCTCGGACCCTGGGCACCCGGGAGGCAACAAACCATCCGCGAGTCTCGCCCATGTCCACAGAACTGCCTGATGGATATAACATTATGACAGGAATAAACCTCAAATCTTGTGAGAATGTCTTCCCCTTGGCAGATGTGTCTAAGACCAGAGGGTGTAAGTTTAAAGGTAAGGAATAAGTGATTTAGAGGCAATCTGAGAAAACTGTTTTTCACCCAGTTGCTGCCTGGGGGGATGGTGGAGGCAGGTACACTCATAACATTTAAGAATCATCTGGAAGAGCACTTAAAATGTCAGTGCACAGTAGGTGAAGGACTAAGAGCAGGTAAATGAGATTAGTGTAGTTTGGTGTTTGTTGGTCAGTATCGACATGATGGGCCAAAGGGATGCTGTCAATGCTGTTTCGGTGTCATTCACAAACCTGGCTGTAGTACATTTGCTTCACTCGTACAAGTCATTAATAAAGACTGTTAATAATTGGGCCCCAGCACTGATCCCTGTGATACTCCATTAGTTACAGATTGCCGTCCTGAACATGTCCCATTATCCCAATTTTCTATCGTCTATTAGCTAACCAATCCTCAGCCTATACCAATATACTGCCCACATACCATGATTATCTATCTTATTAATTAGTCTAATGTGCAGTATATTACTGAAAGCCTTTTGGAAATCCAAGTATAATCTGGTGTCAGCCGTAGGGCAGACTGTGTGAGGTTGGCAGTTTTCTCTCGCTAAAGGATATGAGTGAACCAGATGGGCTTTTACAACAATCTACAGCAGTTACATGGTTGCCATTAGCTTTTGCTATTGGCTGAACTTTTATTGCCAGATCTTATTGAATTCAAATTTCAACATCTGCCACAGTAGGGTTTGAATCCAGATCACAAGCCTGTGCTTTGGGACTGGAAGTTCAGTGACATTAGAACTACACCTCCCCACTATAATAATCTTGGTAACTCCCATTGACCAGAAACTCAACTAGACCAGCTATTTAAATACTGCGGCTACAAAAGCAGGTCACAGGATAAACATTCTGTGGCTAGTAACTCACCTCCTATCTCCTGAAAGTCTGGCCATTATCTACAAAGTCAATAGAATATTCTCCACTGGTCTGATGGGTGCAACTCATACAATTCTGAAAAAACTCAACACCATCCATCTGTTGCTGGAGATGAGGGGACCGGAGGGGTTGGGGATGAAGGAGAGGAGGAAGAGGAAGAGGAGGACGAGGAAGAGGAGAAGGAAGAAGAGGAGGAGGAGAAGACCAGGGCTGAGCAAGCAGTGTTTGTGATGTAGGTCTCCACAGTCACAGCACTTACCCCTTCCACCTTGAGCCCCTACTCTAGCATTCTCCAGTGAGACCCCCTCCCTGGAAGCAGTGCCCTCGCTGGAGGGGAGTTGTGGGGAAAAAGGCTGCTGTTGCCTGGGGGTTGGGGGGTGGGGGGGTCAGGACTTTTTTCCCTACTCATTACCTTAATACCATTGCAAGAAATTATAGCTCTCATCCAATTCCCTCACTTCTAGTAAGAAATGGGAGCTGGTGACATTTCCCTACCTATAAACATGAATTAATGTTAGATATTATTACTCACAGAGTGTTCACACCAAAATACATGCCTGTTAATGACTTCACAATTAGTTTGGACTTGAACCAACAAGGAAAGGGAACACAATGTTAAACCTATTAAAAAATAATTTGTACAAGAATTATACAGGTTCCTAATGAAAATGTTATTAACCGTGTACCACGGTATTTAAATCATTCAGCATCATTAATAGCACAAAGAGCATATCTGTGATACAAAATATTCAAGGCTTTCTTGCTTCTTGCTGCTAATGACAGGAGGTTTTGTCACTCTGTGATAAGGCACTCTGATCAGGTGGTGAATGCCACAAATGCCAATGGAGTGAGTGCCAGCAGGGGGCTGCGAGTGTGGCAGGTGCTGCAAAGAAGGCTGGTGAGCAAGATTAAAACCAGGAGGCTTCTGCGTAAAGAGAGCAATGGAGAGGGTAAGGAATCTGAAAGTGAGAGTAAGCCCCATCTGCTTTTGTCCAATTTCAGCTGACTCCTACAGACATCTCCCCACCAGTTCGCCTGTGTCCTTCCACCCTCAGCTCTGAAAGACCTGACGCATCCCATCACTGAACTGAACCATCTATTCAGTTACCTACACTGCCCCTCTAGGGTTTGTGCATTTCCTGAAACAACTGTTCTGCAGTTTCTCAAAACGTGTTTGCAAATCTCCTGCCAAAATAAATGCCAAGTGGAAGGCACTTTTGTGAGTGCCCTGGGCATTGAGTTGAAGCTGTTCAAAGGCTTCTGGCATTCTTTCACCCCCACAGACATGGGCGAATAGTTCCCCTTTGAATCATTGAAAGGTTTAGCATCAATAGGCAAACTTTTCTGTGCTGGCTGCTTGAAAGAGCTTTCTACTTAGACCCAAGGCCTGTGCTGGTTCTCCATATTGGACGATGGTTCCAGAAACACAGGTCGCATACAGTCCATACCAACAGTTAAGGATGAGGAAAACCACCAGACCTTGCTCAAGTTAGTATAACTCCAAACATTCCTGGCAATTACACTTGGAAACAAATTCCTGGCTTGTCATTGGACTGCCTTTCAAGGTGTTTCTTCCTGAGACATAAGGAAACACTGTCAGTCCCATGGACAGCCATCACAAGCCAAACTTCTAGTGAGGATGACAAAGTCTGAGGATGTCTTAAAGCTGATCTTCTTCCTCTCCTAGATGTCAGAAGGAGCTTCCTTTTATTCATCAGGACCCCCAGTAACCAACACTAGGATATAGTCTGAGTACATTCACAGAGAGATGAGAATCATTGGAAGAGAGAAAACTATACTCAGTAATCTTGTCTTAGATCATCTCTCTCTCTCTAATTTGTTGGTAACCCTGCCCAATCCCTACCCAATCTCCTTCCTGACCCTGAAGGCTAAACTAGATGATCTAAGTCCTGTCTCAGTGGTAAGTCTCAAAACCCTAACAGCTGATTAATAAACAGCCTGTTTGAGAGTATGTTCCTAGTGGCACCGAGATGATAACAGTGATTAACTTTAACAGAAACAAAGGGTTTGTTTTATGTTAATTGCAATGCGATTGCACTCAGACTATTGGCCAATCTAGCCAAGTCACATTACACAATAACCCTCGACTCCCCAGCGACTGGATCCAACAGCATACAGAACACAATTTTACCAGTGAAGAGAACCCTTCACCACCAACCTCTCCTCAAAACTCAACATTTCAAAGAATGCGCACAGCTTTCAGATACTGGAAAGGCCCACATCGTCGGTGTAGAGGTGTAAATGATAGAATATTAGAAATGCGAAACTACATCCCCGGAGAGATCTGCTTTGGAAATAATAAAGCAGAACCAATGGACTTGTATTGTACTGATACCTGACAAAAAGCATGTTGGGCAGGAGAGATTTTACATTTCCAGCTAAAATAATGGAGGAAGAGAAAGATATAACAATTCGAGCAGTTTCTCAGAATGACATAAAGCAACAAATCTGACAGGAATTATTGTGTGATTACATTTATATTGCATCTTTCATCACTTCAGGATGTGCAAATTCACTTCTCAGCGAATGAAGTACTTTTGAAGTGTACTCCCTAGTTGTAATAAAAATAGAAATTGCTGGAGAAACTCACCAGGTCTGGTGGTATCCGTGGAGAGAGAAGGCACAGTTAACATTGTAAGTCGAAGGGAGTGGTGCTGGAAAAGCACAGCCGGTCAGGCAGCATCCAAGGAGCAGGAGTTTTGAGAATAAGTGCTTCATCAGGACCCTAGTTGTAATAAAAATAGAAATTGCTGGAGAAACTCACCAGGTCTGGTGGTATCCGTGGAGAGAGAAGGCACAGTTAACATTGTGAGTCGAAGGGAGTGGTGCTGGAAAAGCATGGCCGGTCAGGCAGCATCCAAGGAGCAGGAGAGTCGGTGTTTTGAGAATAAGTGCTTCATCAGGAACATTTCAAGTCCAGTGAAATGCAATCGAGTAATTTCTGTAGTGGTTTCAGATTTCCAGCATCCATAGCTCTTTGCTTTATTTGTCATTGCGAACATGAAAGCAAACTCCCGACAAACAGCAGCTTTAGATGTTGCCCAATGAAAACTCCCTCGTCCTTCTTCAAAATAACTGTGGCTGAGAATCATTGAGATCCTCCAGAAGGTGAGATCTCTGACAATGCAGCCCTCAGTCTTTGGATTTGGGGAGGCTTCTGATAAAACAAGGGGCTGAAGTATTCTCAGGAAATGACAGGAATGTGGAACACAATCAATAAGCCAGGATTTTATTGCATGGCACAGCAGGGTCAAGGGGTCAAATGAATTGCTCCATTTTCTAATTCTCAACAACAAAAATAAAAATTGCTAGAAAAGCTCTGCAGATCTGGCAGCATCAGTGAGAGAGAAATCAAAATTAGCGTTTCAGGTTGAGTGATCCTACCTCAGAACTCGAATTCAGGTCACTTGACCTGAAACGTTAATTTAGAATTTAGAGTTAGAATCCCTACAGTGTGGAAAACAGGCCCTTCAGCCCAACAAATCCACACCAACCCTGCAAAGAGTAACCCACCCAGACCCATTCCCCTACCCTATTATCCTATATTTACCCCTGACCAATGCACCTGACCTACACATCCCTGAACACTATGGATAATTTAGCATGGCCAATTCACCCTAACCTGCACATCTTTGGATTGTGGGAGGAAACTGGAGCACCCGGAGGAAACCTACACAGACACGGGAAGAATGTGCAAATTCCACACGGACTGTCGCCCAAGTTGTAATCAAACCCAGATACCTGGCGCTGTGAGGCCTGAGCCACTGTGTTGACCGTTAACTCTGATTTCTTAACACAGAAGCTGCCAGATCTGCTGAGCTTTCTCAGCAATTTATGTTTTTGTTTCAGATTTACTGCATCCACAGCTCTTTCGGTTCTGATTCTCACCATCCTGACTTGGAACTACATCACCATTCCTTCACTGTCGCCAGGTCAAAGTCCTGGAATTCCCTCCCTAAGGGCATTGTGGGTCAACCTTCAGCACATGGACTGCAGCGGTTCAAGATGGCAGCTCACCCCCCACCTTCTCAAGGGGCAACTAGGGATGGGCAATAAATGCTGGGCCTTGCAGAGACACTAATGTCCTGTAAGTGAATAAAAAGAAACTGTACGTTTGCATATTAGCTGCCTTGGGATCACCTGAAGTTGGATGAGGTGCTACAGAAATGTAAGTCTTTCTTTGCCTGACTTAGCTGAGCTGCCTGTGTCAAGCCCTGAGGGAGGAACTGTTTAAACACATTTCAATGAATCCATTGATGAGCACTCCAGAGGAGGGGGAAAAAAACTGCATAATCAAATTGTTCAAGTCTTACGAGGGTGACAGTGACATTTATGCTGTGAAATATATGGAATGGTAATAATTCTCTACTTAGCTTCAACATTGCATTAGCCTGTGATTGATGTGCTCAGTACTGCAAAGCGATCACTCATCCCTGATGATGGATTTGCTCCGTGGAGTTTTCACATTGTATGTGTCAGAGAATCATGAGACTGCAGTAAATGCTGGAGGATTTTCCCATAATTAAAGAAGTGAAGGCCCAGGTTACATTTGGTCACTGTGTTCCTAGAAAGGATTTACCTGAATGTTGCCGGGACTGGAAGGTATGAGCGATAAGGAGAGGCTAGAAAAACTCGGTTTGTTTTCTCTGGAGTGGCGGAGGCTGAGGGGAGACTTGATAAAAGTCTATAAAATTATGAGATGCATAGATAAGGTTGACAGTCAGATTCTTTTTCCCAAGTTGAAATGTCTAAAACTAGGTCAATGCATTTAAGATGAAAGGGGGTAGGTTCAAAGGAGATGTGAGGGGCAAGTTTTTTACACAGAGAGTGGTAGGATTATGGAATGTGCTGCCTTGGGTCGTGGTGGAGGCAGACGCGATGGGGATTTTAAGGGACTTTTAGATAAGCACATGAATGGAGGGATATGGACAAAGAGCAGGCAGGAGGAATTAGTTTAATCTGACGTCATGTTCGGCACAACATGGTGGGCCAAATGGCCTGTTTCTGTGTTGTACTGGTCTATGATGGATGAGTGGAGGATTTGATTTACAAAGATACGCTGGAAAGATTGGGACTTATTTCCCTGGAGCGTAGGAGGCTGAGGGCTGACCACGTAGAGGTTTATAAAGTCATGAAGGGTATGGATAGGGTGAACAGCAAGGGCCTTTTCCATAGGGCAGGTGACTTCAAAACTAGGAGGTGTATTTTTGAGGTGAGAGGAGGAAGATTTAAAAAGGGCATGAGGGCAACTTTCCTACACAGACAGTGGTTCGTATATGAAGTGATGGATGCAGTTACAGTCACAACATGTAAAAGAAATTTGGAGAAGTTCATAAATAGGAAAACTTGGAGGGATTTGGGCCGAAAGCAGACAGTGGGACTAGTTTGGTTTGGGAAAATGGTTGGCATGGAGTGGTTGGGCTGAAGGGTCTGTTTCCATGCTGTATGACTTTATGATCTATAAGCTCAGAAAAGTGGGACAGATCAGGGTAAATAATGAGGAATATACAAGGAAAATAATCAGCAAAGAATATCCAACCAGACAATTGAAATGCATTGGAAAGGGAATTACGCATCAGTTCGGTCAAGGAAGAGGTGAAGTATTATAGCACAGCCTTGTTAGGGCAGAGTCTGGTGTCAAAATATATTGCAAAGCAATTTCAGAGCCAATGGAAGAAGCATATTTGACACACTAACTAGACTGGAATACAGCACATCGTTATACACCATTTGCAGCAGAGAACCTGATACAATAACACGTCTTTCTGGGATGGTCTGTCTCAGACTTGATGGGATGAATGGCCTCTTTCAGCACTGGAGAGGTTCTATGACTGTATGAACTGATAGGGAACTGTCTGAGGGTTACAGAGGAGGGAGAGCCATGAGACTAGCTATGTTTCCAGATTTTTTAATTGAATTCAAATGTCACCATCTGTGTGGTGGGATTCAAACCCACAGTGACCTGAGACTGGAATTCTAGCCCATTATAACTTCACCACCATATTCCTGTGTAGAAGTGTTTACCAGTTATTTTGAAAACATCCTTTGACACTAAATTATGCCTGTTACTTTGTGAAAGTTTCAAATACAGTCATGTTTAAGGAATTTCTTTGTAAATGCTTTAGCTTGAACTAGGTACAGAATCTTTAAATATTTTTATGCCAGAAGTAAATAGATTCTTGATTACCAAGGGGGTGAAAGACATTGGTAATAACATTTTTGTTAATTTATTCTCAGAATGTGGGCATCAATAGCCAGGCCAACATTTATTTCCTGTTGCTAATTGGTCAATTAAGAGTAAACCACATTATTGTGGAGCAGGAAAATCAACATTTTGGGCAAACTCCCTTCATCAGGACAGACTTTTGCCCAAAACGTCGATTTTCCTGCTCCTCGGATGTTGCCTGACCGGCTGTGCTTTTCCAGCACCACTCTAGTTTAGACTCTGATTTCCAGCATCTGCAGTCCTCACTTTTGCCACATTATTGTGGGTCTGGAGTCACATGTAGGTCAGATCAGGTAAGGACAGCAGTTTCCTTTCCTTACAGGACCAGATGGGGTTTCTCCCCCAGCAATTAGCAATGGATTTACGGTCATCAATAGACTCTTAATGACATTTTTTTTAAACTGAATTCACTTCCACCATCTGTCTTGGTTGGATTTGATCCCCGATGCCCAGAACATTATCTGGATCTCGAGAGTAACAGTCCAGCGATAATATCACTAGGCCATTACCTTCCCCATACTCGGGTAGATTTGGTCTCTTATCTGGGAATGGATGTTCTGGCTATAGAGGGAGTGCAGCAAAGGTTTACCAGACTGATTCCTGGGATGGCAGGAGTGACATATGAGAAGAGATTGAGTTGTTTAGGATTGGACTCACTGGAAGTTAGAAGAATGAGGGGAGAGCTCATAGAAACCGATGAAATTTTAACAGGATTGAACAGGGTAAACACAGGAAGGATGTTCCTGATGACCAAGGATCATAGTCCAAGGATCACATGGTTGGTCATTGAGGACTGAGATGAGGAGAAACTTTCTTCATTCAGAGAGGGGTGAGCCTGTGGAATTCTCTGTCACAGAAAGCAGTTGAGGCCAAAATATTAATTGTTTTCAAGAATAAATTGAAAATACCACTTGGAGCTAAAGGAATCAAAGGGTCTGGGAGAACAGTGGAAACTGGTCATTGAGTTGGATAATAAGCCATGATCATATTGAATGGCGGTGCAGGCTCGAAGGACCAAACAGCCTAGTTGCTATGTTTCCATTAACAGGATACGCAGGAATATTAAGGTTAAAATCAGATCGGCCACGATCAAATTGAATTGTGCAGTAGTCTTGAAGGACCAAGTAATGTTGCCTTGTTTCTCGTTCCCTATCCTCTCCCTTGCTCCTTATCCATCACCTGCTCTCTTCTTTCATCCTCTCCCTCCGTTTATCCAGCTCTCTTTCACCTCCTCTCTCCGTATGGTCCTTTCTCCTCCCCGCCTCCTCATCCACTCTTCATTTTCTCTCAAAATCCTTTTGACATTACAGAATCACTGACGTGTTCTGACACAGAAGAAGGCCACTGAGCCCATTGTGCCAGACAAGCTCTCGAAATGAGGATCATTACCTCGTGCCAATCTCTTGTCTTTTCCCATCCTTGCAAAATATTTCTATCTAAATACTCACCCAATGCCCTCCTGAATGTCTCAATTGACTTCCTAAACTACATTGTCAAGGCTGCCATTTGACTTTTTCTGTTCCTACTTTGGGACCACACACAGGTATCTCGTGATGTGAAGCTGCTGGTTTTACTTCCAAATAAACTTGTTGGACTATAATCTGGTGTTGGGTGATTTTTAATGGTATCTCACACAAAGTCACAGGCCAGACCAATGTTTATTCACCATTCCTAATTACCCAGAGGGCAGTTAAGAGTCAACCACATCATTGTGGGGCTGGAGTCACACATAGGCCAGACCGGGTAAGGATGGCAGTTTCCTTCCCTAAAGGACATTAGTGAACCAGATGGGTTTTGACAATAATCAATGATGGTCGATACAGACTTGCTTTTTAATTCCAGATTTTTAATTGGATTCAAATTTCACCATCTGCCATGATGGGGTTTAAATCCATGTTTTAAAACATTAACATGAGACTCTGGAATGCTAGCCCAGTTATATTGGAGTCATGGTGGATCAGTTAGCACTGCTGCCTCACAGCACCAGGGACACAGGTTCCATTTAACCCTCAGGTGACTGTCTGTGTGGCGTTTGCACATTCTCCCCGTGTCTGCGTGAGTTTCCTGCGGGTGCTCCAGTTTCCTCCCACAGTCCAAAGTTGTGGAGGTTAGGTGGATTAGCCAAGCAAGATGCAAGGATAGAGTAGGGGAGTGGAATATTCTTTGGAGGGTCATTGTAGTCTTTACTTTGCAGCTAATTTGGAGAAAGTGAGGATTGCAGATGCTGGAGATCAGAGTCGAGAGTGTGGTGCTGGAAAAACACAGCAGGTCAGGCAGCATCCAAGGATTAGGAGAATTGACAATAGACAATAGACAATAGGTTCAGGAGTAGGCCATTTGGCCTTTCGAGCCAGCACCACCATTCATTATGATCATGGCTGAGCATTCACAATAACACTCGATTCCACTATCTTTAAGAGCTCTATCAATCTCTTTCTTGAAAGTATCTAGAGACTTGGCCTCCACTGCCTTCTGGGGCAGAGCATTCCATATATCCATCACTCTCTGGGTGAAGACGTTTCTCCTCAACTCTGTTCTAAATGGCCTACCCCTTATTTTTAAATTGTGTCCTCTGGTTCTGGATTCAATCATTAGCGGAAACATGCTCCTGTTTCCAGACTGTCCAATCCTTTAATAATCTTATACATCTCAATCAGATCCCCCTCATCCTTCTAAACTCAAGCGTATACAAGCCCAGTCGCTCCAATCTTTCAACATATGATAGTCCCGCCATTCCGGGAATTGACCTTGTGAAGCTACGCTGCACTCCCTTAATAGCCAGAATGTCCTTCCTCAAATCTGGAGAACAAAACTGCACACAATTCCAGGTGCGGTCTCACCAGGGCCCTGTACAGCTGCAGAAGGACCTGAAGGACTTATGATGTTTCGGGCATAAACCCTTCTTCAGGAACTATTTGCAGCTAATTCTGCAACAAACCATTTAGAATCATACAGTGCAAAAGTGGCCCTTCAGCTCATCAAGTATGCATCAAGAAAAACCTACTCTAAATCCACACGAGTTCCACTCCTCTTTTTCAGACTGAGACAAGGAGGTGTCTGGAAATGTCTTCCCCAGAGAGTAGCAAACACTAAGATTAATTGAATAGAGAGTCAATGTTTATGTGGGACAGGTTTGAGCAGGTGAATGGTCTATGCCTCTTCCTAATTGTTGTGACCTTGTGTCGCAAAGCAGAGGTGATTAGGTGCAAGGTAACACAGTTTAAAAAGGTGTCTCACATATAAGGTTTAGATAAGGGTCTTACTGTCTCCTTAGGATCGGGTTATTTGCAGTGTTCGCACCCTCATTAAGCAGTGAAGATAGGGTTACCCTGGAGATGTTCAAGGCTGAGCTCAATAGATCTTTAATGGAGAAGGGGGTCAGTATTTTTGTGGAAACAAACAGACAAAGGAGAATTCAGCTACAGTCAAATTGAGACAGGAGGAAGCCATTCAGCCCTTCTATAAATGACACATAGACAGAACAGAGTCATTGAATCCTTTAGGCATATTATAGGAAGAGGCCTATGAACCCTACTAAGCTGCAAGACAGGATCAAAGGATCCCTGGTTAGCTAACAGAAAACAGGGTGCAGAGATGTCTGTTTATTTTCAGGTTGGAAAGCTGGAACTAGTGGAATGCCTCAGAGATCAATATGGGGGGGTTATTAATGATTTTATGATTTTTATTAATGGTTTGGTTGAGGAAACCAAATGGATTGAAACTTAGCTAATACACCAAGATAGTCATTCAATAGGTTGTCAACTAGAGGGATAGAGTCTACAGTGGGATATAGAGAGGTGGGATTAGTGAGCAAATAGCTTCACATGTGTTAGAGCAAGTTGTCCATTTTGCCAGGAAGTATAGAGTAACAGTAAACTATTTCAACGGAGGGAGATTGCAGAAGCTAGTGATGCAGAGATATTTGCAGGTCCTGGTACATGAATTGCGTAAAGTTAATACGCAGATGCTGCAAGTGATTAGGAAAGTAAATGGAATGATGCTGTTTCTCATAAAGAGTATTGAATAAAAATGTTTTACTGTATCTGTCCCAGGCATTTGGTGCATACACATATGTCCAACACATTGTCCATAACTACTTTATTTGGTAAAACATGTTAGTTTAATGTATTTGTCAGAAATCAGTACCTTCTGCCTGTGGCAGATCACAATACTTTATCGAGTTGAAGTGATCAGCAGCAACATTCTTCTCATTATCACTTTCTCAACCAAAACACGCTGCTCTCGGAATCGTTCTATAAAGTCTCAGCCTTGATTCAAACTCCCTGGAACCTCACTGCGACCTATAGAGGAGTTTGGGGGAATGAAGAAAACAGACAACAAGTGGCATTGAGTTTAGAATTAATGTCCCAACCATCTCCAGTTCACTTGCCTACTTCAGAATCAGAATTAACAGTAGAATTAGCTGTGCCATAATAATCAATAATCACCACCACTGTCAATAATTATGATTTTTACTGCTGCTGGCTTCCTAGCTCTTTAGACAAGTAATGTTTTATTTTCGGAGCCTGAAAGCAGATAATTACAGTTTTACGCATTGTAAACACCAGTCTTTAATCTGTCTGGGAATAATGGCAGAAGCATTGCAGGTCTTTAGGATGGATGACAGTGATTTGCAGCACTTCTCCACTCAATGTTTATGAATATTAGGCTCAGTACCTCCCCAGAGATGCCAAGTGAAGACTTGTTTGTTCAGCTATTATTGGATTAGTCAGCAGCTGCCTATCAGGCGAGATGCAGAGTCTGCATGTGTTGCTCAAGTCAGAAAATGAATCTAAAAGAGTAGGGTGATATCACCATCTTGTGGCAATATGCAGCATTACAGCTTACTGAAAAAGTCAAGACAACATCTGAGCTGCTGCCATCATCACTTACACCAGCACATAACAAAAGCAAAATACAGCGGATGTGGAGGTCTGAAAAAAAAACTACAGCTGGAGAAATTTAACAGCTCTTTCAGTACCTGTCAAGATAGAAACAGAGTCAATTCTTACAAATCCAATGTGACCCATCTTTGGAACTCTTTGGAACTGTTGTGCGTTAGTTGGTGGTTTACACTGACTTCAAAGTCAATTAAGTCACGCGTGGTGTTGCAGGTGGCAATGGTCTTGGGTTCTCAATTCAATGTTCCTGATCAGAACATGTGTTCTGGTTTTCATCTCCATTGGCCTGGCTTGGTAATTGGAGGATCAACACAGACAACAAAGAGAAAGACAAAGGCAAAACATTGGAGCTGCTGGAGATCTGAAACAAATACTGAGAAAGCTGGAGGAACTCTGCATCTTTAGGAAGAGAAGCAGAGTTAACATTCCAAGCCTGGTATGATGTCTTCAGAACTGAAGATAGGATTTGCAAGAGTCATACCAGACTCAAAATGCTAAACTCTATTTTTCTTTCCACAGATTCTGCCAGACCTGCTGAGTTTCTCCAGCATTCTCTGAATTTGTCACGGAGAAGGACAAGCTGCTCGAAGAGCAAGGAAGAGAGGCGAAGAAGTGTCTATCTTACACATATAGGGTCTTCAAGGAAAAACTCTCCAAACTCACCCTGAGCAAGAAGCTCTGTTTGCACTGTCCTGAGAAGATGCAGATTGAAACCTGTTGTAGGCATAGCCACAGCCTCAGAGCAGGTGAAGATGGCAAGGTCAGTGGCTGTGACTGCGACCAATGTCAATAATTTCATCAGCGTCTAGATTAGAGTGGTGCTGGAAAATCATAGCAGGTCAGGCAGCATCCGAGGAGCAGGAAAAATCAATGTTTCAGGCAAAAGCCCTTCATCAGGAATGAAGGCAGGGAGCCTCTCCTCGGGTGCTGCCTGACCTGCTGTGCTTTTCCAGCACCACTCTAATCTAGACTCTGCTTTCCAGCATCTGCTGTCCTCACTTTTGCCAATCATTTCTTCACACAAGCTGAAGCAGGAACAGTTTTTTTTTAATATTATTCATTTATGGGACGTGGGGCATTGCTGAACTGGGCCAGCATTTGTTATTCACCAGTGACTTCCTTGGACAATGTGTGATGTAGGTAGACCCACAATCGTCAGTGTCCCCCAGTAACACTGAAGGAATGACGATGTATAGTTCTACGTCAGGATACCTGATGATGTGGAGTAAGTTTGCAGATGACAGTGTTCCTATAACTCTGTGTTGTCCTTCTTGGCAGTACAGGTCATTTCCTGCATTGCACCTTGTAAATGGTACACACAGCTGATACTATGTTGCAGTGGTGCAGGGAGTGAGTGTTCAAGACAGTGGATAGTAACTGGGCTGTTTTGTCCTGGATGGTGTTAAGCATCTTGAATGTTGTTGGAGCTGCACTCATCCAGGCAAGTGGGGAGTATTCCATCACACTCCTGATTTATACATTTTTGATGGTGGTCAGGCTTTGGGGAGTCAGGAGGTGAGCTGACCATTGCAGGTTTCTTCACCCTCTGACCTGCTCTTGTAGGCACTGTACATTTATAGCTGGTTGAGTTTAGGTACTGGTCAACAGTAGACACCAAGTTGTTGATAGTGGCAGATTCAGCAATGCTAACCCCATTGAATGTCAAAGGGAAGTGGTTGCATTTTCTCTTATTGAAAATAGTCATTGTCTGGCATTTAGGTGATATAAATGTTACTCGTCACTTGTCAGCCCAAGCCTGGATGTTAACAGTGCTTGTTGCAAGTGAACTCACATTCACATACATCTCTCTCTCACCCACACATACACCCACTCACACTCCTCTCTCTCTCTCTTGCACACACTCATGCACAAACACACCTCTCACACTCCTCTTTCTCACACACACACACACGCTCACCTCATTCTTACACACATACTACTCACCTCTCTTACAGACACTCTCCTTGTTTGTCATATACACACTCACCTCCCTCATACGCACTCACATGCATGTTTCTCACACACACTCCTCTCTCGCACACACAGATATGACAATCCAAAAAACACAGCAGAGAATCAGTGAGGACAAATTGTGTTTGGTAACACCCAGGAACTTTCACATTAGCAGCAAAATTGCAGAGATAAACTGAAATAAAGAATGACTAAAACCTAACAGACTCTTAAAAATTAAACAAAGCTGAATGATAGAAGAAAAAAACCTGTTAAACGAACTAAATACGTTATATTTAGAAACTAGATCTATCTTGCATATATGTGATATATTTGAAAAAGAAATCAGAGGAGAGAGTGTGTCATTGGCATTAATCACTGGGTAGTTGGTGTCCACAGATACTCTGGTGAGGAAACCGCACTCCTTCCTTTAGCTGGAAGTGCTGGGTTCTGTCGTGTCGATAGTCAATACCCTGCATGACCAATATTGTGGCAATGTCAGTGTGTGAGGTACATGCGGCAGGGAAGTGGCAGGTGGCTGGGGAGGGTAGGTGGTTAGGTTTAAAGTGCTGAGGGGTAAGGGTGCCTAGTGGGTAAGGAGTTAGAGTGCCTATTGGGTGAGGCATTAGGGTGCTCAGTGGGTGAGGGGTTAGGGTGCACAGTGGGTTAAGTGTTTAGGGTGCCTATTGGGGATGTCACCTAGACAGGGGATGAAACGTCTGCAACACAAATTCCCAGCTCGGCGAACAGAACCACAACAAGGGGTTATGGTGCACAGTAGGTGAGGGGTTAGGGTGCACAGTGGGTGAGGGCTTAGGGTGCATGGGGGTGAGGGGTTAGGGTGCACATTGGGTGAGGGGTTAGGGTGCGCAATGTGTGGGGGGGAGGGTGACTGGTTGGCTGGAGGTCCAAGTGCCTGGTGAGTGGTTAGGCAGAGTGAAAAGATTGGTTTGTTGGAGGTGGGAGAAGTCATGTCCATCAGGTTCAAGACAAAACGTTGGTAGCAGGTTGGGGGTTGATGAGTGGAGATGGTATCAGATTGAGGTGAGTGTCAAGCTGGGCTATTGGGTCAGGGAAGCTGGCATCAGGTAAAGCGGGGACAGGCCAGGGAAGAGTGTGTGTCCAATCAGATCAGTCAATAGTGAGTTGGGGCTTCAGTTAAGAGTTATCCGAAAGTTTTAGAAAAGAACTTTAATCCTCTAACTTTACCTGATTATCTATGAGGTTTAAGTGAGAGGGAATCCTCTGAACTCATGGACTCTGGGAAGCATTTGCAGAGGAGTCCAGATGCAGAACTTCCATTGTTTTGATCCACAATCCCAACTGGGGCGACAGAAAGGACTATTTGGCCGTTGGAATTTCAGAACCAAGGTATTTTTATGATAAGTGAATTGGTAACAATGATAAAAGGAGTTTCTGAAAATTGAAAGTAACCTTCAAGAAAATCTCTAGGTCAACCCTCAGAGAAATTGTGTGTCTGAATGGAATTATCCAGTATTCCATACTTATTACCATTCACTGGGGTAACATTTTGGAAATCAAAACCTGCTCTTTCTGGAGACATTGCAATAATTAAAGATTTCATAAAAGTAATTCTGATTCCTAATTAAGGCCTTATGGCCAAAATGTCAACTCTCCTGCTCCTAAGATGCTGCCTGACCTGCTGTGCTTTTTCAGCACCACACTTTTCAACTCTGTCTCTCCAGCATCTGCAGTCCTGACTTTCTTCTTTCATAAAAGTATGCAAAATTACTCAATTTATTTGTCCTTTTGGCCTGGGTTGACAGAAAACATGGATCAGGTTTTTGTATTTAGCAAGGATTACTGTTTATTACAATAGATAAACTGTTATGAACCATCAGGATACAATTCAACTAAATAGGTAAGACGGATGAGTTGCCAGCCTGGATTAATACATGGGACTATGATTTTTTAGTTTTTGCAGAAACTGATTTGAGAGAAGGGCAGGATTGGCCGCTCAATGTTCTAGGGTTAAGATGTTTCAGACAAGATACTGAGGGATGTAAAAGGAATGGGGAGAGTTGTGTTACTGATTAAGGACAATATCACAGCTGCAGTAAGAGAGGACATCTTGGAGGGCTCATCCAGCAAGGCATTATGGGTAGAAGTCAAGGATAAGAAAAGTGCAATCATGATGATGGTTTTTTAGTATAGACCTCTGAAT
Source organism: Chiloscyllium plagiosum (assembly GCF_004010195.1). NCBI lineage: Eukaryota > Metazoa > Chordata > Chondrichthyes > Orectolobiformes > Hemiscylliidae > Chiloscyllium > Chiloscyllium plagiosum. Next base: position 3,525,530 of record NC_057723.1, read on the forward strand.
AGCCAACAAAAATAGAGGAAGAGATGTGTCCTCAAATTATGGAAAGAGGTAAAAATAACAGGTTGTTGTGGTTAGTGATTTTAACTTACTTAATATTGACTGCGAGTCCCTTAGCGCCAGGGGTTTATTTGGGACAGAACTTGTGAGATGCATTCAGGAAACAACATATTGACAGTCCAACTTGGGAAGAGGCCATACTTTACCTTCAATCTGAGAACGAGCTTGGCCAGATGATCGAAATTTCAGAGGAGGAGCATTTTGGGAATAGTGATCATAATTCTGTAAATTTTAAGATACATATAGGCAAGGATAAGACTGGTCATTGGGTCAAAATGCTAAATTGGGGAAAAGCTAATTATAACAGAATTAGGCAGGAACCAGAGAAATTAGATTAAGGCCACTGTTTGAGGGTAAATTCACATCTGACATTTGAGAGTCTTTTGAAGGCCATTGATCAGAGTTCAGGACTAGCATGTTCCTGTGAGGATGTGAGATAAGGATGGCAAGATTTGGGAATCCTGGATGACAAGAGATATTGAAAGTTTAATCAAAAAGAAAAGGAAACATCTGTAAGGTTTAGAAATCTGAAATCAGCCAAGGCCCTTGAGGTGTGTACAGAAGCAGGAAAGAACCAAAACAATGAATTAGAAGGGCTATAAGAGAAATGTCCTTCGCAAATAGAATTAAGGTGAATTCCAAGGCATTTTTCATATAAATTAGGAGCAAGAGGGTAGCTGGGGAAAGAAAAAGTCCACTAAAGGACAAAGGAGGGAAATTATGCATGGATCAAGAGGAAACAAGTGAGGTTCTCCATGAGTCCATTGCAACAGTATTCACCAGTGGTTAAACCCCAGAAAGTGTCCCTTCTCTGTCAGACAGAGGGTTTGACTTAGCTTCAATACTCGGAATGGAAATCCTGATTGCCTCTCCCTTGAATCTTTGTAGACTTTCTCAGCTTCAAATAACCTCTTCAGGGTTTGAACAAAACAGTTGTGGTCTAGAATTTTGAAACTAAACTCCTCTTACAGAGGTAACCTATTCCTTCCTATTCCTTAATAGTTCTAAACTATCCTCCTTCTTTGGGATCAATTGGTTTACATATTGTGCTTCAGCCAAGACTTCTGAAAAACTGATAAAGTGAAATGAAAAAACTTTCCAAGCTAAGGATGTTCGCAACAAGCTAAGAAAAACCATAATTCCAGTATCTGCAAACTGAAACCTAATGCACAAGTGTTTATTTAGTCTATTCATTAAAAAAATTCCAAACGAAAATAAAAACCAAGGAAGTATCTCATTCATGCTATTTTTTAAAAGAAATCACCATAGCTACTGAAATACTTACATGTTAATCATTAAACCCCTTCATAGACACATATCAATTCCATATGCCATTAGTTCAAAATTCAAATCTTGACATAAATAATATATATTTATTATCACACTACAAGGCAGATGCTGCCCAGGCCATGGTGACAGAGAAACAAACACCATCACTGGAAGGGTTTAAAATTGATACCTAAATGAGTATTGGAGAAAATTGTGGTACCTAAATGGGCATTGGAGAAGCCAGAACAAGATGTGCTACATCCGATGATATCGAAGGATATGAAAGTAGAAATTGTAGAGGAATTGGCAATAACCTTTCAATTTTCTGTGGATTTAAGTGGTGCTGGAAGACTGCAGAATTACAAACATCATGTCCTTATTTAAAAAGGATTGCAAGTGGATTATCCACTAATTTAACTCATTGCTCACAATATGGGAATTTGCTGTGTGTGAATTCATAGCATTTTCCTATATTTTAACAGGTACTTTTCAAAATGGAGCACACACGCTCTTCAAAATCAGTAGGGGCTTGTCAATGTAAACAAGGAAAACATTGTTTCCAATAGTAGGAAAGTTGGTCACCAGAGGACCATAACCAATAAAATAGGAGTTGGGGAGGAGAAAGTTGGGGAGGTTCTGTTTAACGATTGAGTTTGTCTGATTTTAGTAGGAGCAAATTACTGCAGTTGCTGAAATCTGTACTGAAAATAACAAATGCTGGAGATCACAGGGGGTCAGGCAGCTTCCACGGAGAGAGAACAAGCTAACGTTTTGAGTCAAGATGACTCTTCATCAGAGCTCTGATGGATGCTGCCTGACCTGCTGTGATTTATAGTGAGTTTTTTTTGTTTTCAGGACATTTGGGTTGAAGTGTGTTCATACACTTATAGTGAAATGGTTAAGAAAGTAACATGCCCTTCTTAATCTTAAATACACAGATTGTGCAATAAACCACATATTTTCCATGAAATGTTCCACTTCCCTCTATCAGTTGTGGTTCTCAAGGCTATCAGCCGGATGGCTGAATGATTGCATTTTAATGTGAACAATCTTAAAGTTGGGATTTATAATCATTTTTGAAGCGTTGAATAATATTAATCTACATTCATAGGTATTATGGCTAGGAGGCTGTATGTTGAGAGTATTAATTTACACAAACATTGACAGTCTGGTATTTATGAGGCTTGACCCAAAATAAATCAAATTCTGATTCTAACATGTTGCGTGAAGTTGAGAAAAAATACTTCAGAACTGTCAGACGGTAGTCACAACTTTGAAAGAGCAGTAGGTGTCATCCTTTCTGAACTTTTCATCTCTGTAAATAGCTGGGTTTGGAGCTGGCAATTAATCAGAGTTTTTTGTTTGCAACAGTCTGACAGTCAAACCTCCTGAGGTACAGGTCCAAATTAGCAAAGATATGTAAGTAGAAAAACACTTTCAGTTGCAAAAACAAAAAAAAAGTGATTAATTTACGGTGGAGGAACCTTGGGGTTTAATCTCGTCTCTCTGGAGTCTTTTAAGTATAAGTTGATTAATCAAGTGCTAACAAACAGCAGCCACCAATGTCTTAATACAGTCACTAAATTATTTCAAATAGGTAGTACAAGGGAGAGTTTAATCTAAATGTGTTGACCAGTACATTAAAAAAGTTCCACAGAGAAAATTAAACTCATGATTGACTCACACAACATTGAAAGAGACTATTCAGCCTATCTTGCCTGTAGAGCTAGAAAATCAAATTATATGCAGAAAACCGAAAGAACTGCAGATGTTGGGAATCAGAAACAAAATCAGAAATTGCTGGAAAAGCTCAGCAGGTCTGACAGCATTGGTGGAAAGAAATCAGAGTTAACATTCAGGTCCAGTGAACCTTCCTCACAACTGATGGCAACTAGGAAAAAAAATGGTATTCATGTAGAAGATAGGGTAGGTGGTGGGGAAGTGCAGTAAAGTGTAGGTGGAGTTAGAGCACAAAGAAAGGGAAAAACAGTTGGACAGACAAAAGACTGGGTGAAGGTCAGTCAATGGAAATGAAGAGCTGCTAATGTGGTCTATCGGTAGCTGACAATGGGTTGTGCTGCTAATAGTCCATATGATGACAAGGCCTGGTGTGTGAGGGTTGGGGAAAACATGGGTGAAGGTGCTCAACTCCTAAAATTATTGAAATCTGAGTCCAGAAGGCTGCAGCGTCCCCAAGTGGAAAATGAGGTGCTGTACTTTCAGCTTGCGCTGCGCTTCACTGGAGCACTGCAGCAAGCCCGAGACAGAGATGTTGGCCAGGGAACAGGGTGGGGTGTTGACGTGGCAGGCAACTGGAAGCTGAGGGTCATTTTTGCGGACAGAACATAGGCATTTTCTGCAAGGAGTCACTTGTTTTCCTGATGTAGAGGAGACAACGGTGAATGCAATAGACTGAGTTGAATGAAATGCAGGTAAAGTGCTGCTTCACCTGGAAGGTGTGTTTGGGCTTTTGGACACTGAGGAGGGAGGAAGTAAACAGGCAAGTGTACAGCTTATGGGGTTTCAGGGGAAGGTGCTGTGGAGCTGTGGCTCCAGTGTGTCCCAGAGGGAACAGTCCTTGAGGAAGACTGACAAGGAAGGGGAGGGGAAGACAGAGTCATACAGCATGGAAACAGACATTCGATCCAACCAGACCATGCCAAACATAATCCCAAACTGAACTAGTCCCACCTGCCTATTCCTGGTCCATATCCCTCCAAACGTTTCCTATTCATGTACTTAGCCAAATGTTTTTAAACACCAATCATTTTCACATCTACCACTTCCTCTGGAAGTTCATTCCACACACGAATCACTCTTTGTGTAAAACCTTTGTCCCTCATGACTTTTTAAATCTCTCTTCACTCACCTTGAAAAATGTGCCCCCCTAGTCTTGAAATCCCCCTTTCTATAAACTTCTACAAGGTCACCTCTCAACCTCCTGTTCTTCAATCAAAAAAAATCCTAGTCTATCCAGTCTTTCTTTGTAACTAAAAACTTCCAACATCCTGCAACATCCTGGTAAATCTTTTCTGAACCCTCTAAAGCTTAATAATCTCCTTCCTGTAACAGGGTGACCAGAACTGGACACAGTTCTCCAGAAGAGGCTTCACCAATGTCCTGTACAACCTCAACATGATGTCCCTAGTCCTATATTCAAAGACTGAGGAATGAAGAAAAATGTGCTTAACATCTTCTTAATTGCTCTATCAATATGTGACACAAACTTCACAGAATTATTTATGTGAACCCCAAGTCTCTCTATAACACTACCCAAGGCCCAAATATATATCCGATGGTGGCATCCTCCGGAGGTGGCGGAAATAGTGGCTAAAGATCCTCAGATGTGGATGCTGGTGGGATTATAGGTGAGGACATGAGATTGAGGTCCCTTAATTCCTGTACATTCTTTAGATCTGTGCTATAAAGTATAACTGCCATCCCTTTTGCCCAAACACATCATCTTACTCTTTAAAAATGTGCAAAACATTTTTGACTCATTTATTACATTTCAGACCCTCTGAGAACTGTTCAGTTGTTTTCCCTGAGTTTATTTAAAGACAATCCATTCATCCCCAACCTCCATCATGAACGAGGATAACATTGGTTAGGCCACTTTTGGAATATTGCGTGCAGTTCTGGTCTCCTTCCTATCGGAAAGATATTGTGAAACTTGAAAGGGTTCAGGAAAGATTTACAAGCATGTTGCCAGGGTTGGAGGATTTGAGCTCTCGGGAGAGGCTGAATATGCTGGGGCTGTTTTCCCTGGACCGTTGGAGGCTGAGGCGTGACCTTATAGATGTTTATAAAATCATGAGGGTCATGGATAGGATAAATAGATAAAGTCTATTCCCTGAGGTAGGGGAGTCCAGAACTAGAGGACATAGATTTAGGGTGAGAGGGGAAAGATATAAAAGGGGCCTAAGGGGCAACTTTTTTACACAGAGAGTAGTGCATGTATGGAATGAGCTGCAAAAGAACATGGTAGAGACTGGTACAATTGCAACATTTAAAAGGCAAATGCATGGATTTATGAATAGAAAGGGTTTGAAGGGATGTGGGACAAGTGCTGGCAAATGGGACGAGATTAGGTTGGGATACCTGGTCGGCATAGACGAGTTGGACTGAAGTGTCCGTTTCTGTACTGTACATCGCTATGACTCAATGGCTCTAATAATCTGACCAATTTCCAATTTAGCTTCAGTTCTGTTCAATTCTCCACCAGGTGCTTGTTACATTTTAACAAGTACACAGCAGGGCTTTAAAACTGATTTTCTTTGTGTAAAGCTTGTAATCAGTGTCAAATTAACACATAAACAAAAAAAGGGGTCTAATGATTCTTAGCTGACATGTTGCAAGGGAATCCCATCATTTCCTGTGTGTAATGCTGAAACGTCTACACTTACGGAATGTGCAGAGCCCAAATATCAGCACAGCAGCTGTGCCAGCTCATAGTGAACATCTGAGACGGCAATTTAGGACACCTGAGTGCTGAAGGATAAAGAGATTATTGGTATTTCTGTGGGCTCCTTACCATTGCATCCATTCCTTATCATGCAGTTACAGCAAGCAATTAAGAACACAAATGGCATATTAGCCTTGATTGCAAGGAGGTTGTACAGAGAATTCAGGAGATCTTACTGTAATTATGACCAATTTGGTGATTAAAACCACAGGCATACTGGGTACAGTTTCAGTCTCCGTATTTAAAGCCTTAGACAAATGCAACAAAGATTCTGCGCACTTCAGGCTAATAGTTTTTCTATCCATCGCATGGACTGTACAGCATCCTTGGGTAAGACAAAGGGTGGAGGTGTTTGCATTTTAATCATTAACTTGTGGTGCATGGACAATGCAACCCTGGGTAGCTATTGCTCCCCAAACCTTGAATTCCTCACCATCAATAGCCAGAGACTTTTCGCCAGGGCAGGATTAACTGGTACAAGGAGTCATAGCTGAAAATATTAGGAGGAAGGTTTAAAGGAAACATCAAAGGTAGGTTCTTTACGCAGAGAGTTGTGAATGCATGGAATGCGTTGCCAGTTGTGGTGGTGGAAGCAGAGTCATTTGGGACATTTAAGCGGCTGCTGGACATGCACATGGATAGAAGTGAGTTGAGGGGTGCGTAGGTTGAGTTATTATATTTTACATTAGGATTAAACCTCAGCACAACATCGTTGGACAAAGGGTCTGTACTTTTCTATGTTCTATGTTCTATCAAATGCTGCCCCTTCTATTTATCACAGGAATTACCATTGCTTTTCTAACTGCTGTGTACACACTGCCACAAGCAAGGGTTAATGAAGCTCTGGATGTGCTGTACTCCACCACTAACACCATGGAGACGGAACACCGCAAGGCCCTGTTTATTATAGAACATAGAACATTACAGCGCAGTACAGGCCCTTCGGCCCTCGATGTTGCACTGCCCTGTCATACTAATCTGAAGCCCATCCCACCTACATTACTCCATGCACGTCCATATGCCTGTCCAACGACGACTTAAATGCACTTAAACTTGGCGAATCTACTACCATTGCAGGCAAAGCATTCCATATCTTTACTACTCTCTGAGTAAAGAATTATAACTGGTAACTTCAATCAAGCCAATCTAAGGAGGTTGTTGCCCAAGTGCCACCAGAACATTACCTGCCCTACCAGGGGCCCAAACATTTTAGACCACTGCTACACCACTGTGAAAGATGCCTACCACTCCATCCCACAGCCTCATTTCAAGAACTCTGACCACAATGCCGTGCTTCTTCTCCTGGCTTACAGGCAAAAGCTCAAGCAGGAGACCCCTCGTGGATACAGGCCCAGTGCTGATTGGACCATGTTCAAACAGTCAGCAGGTACCTTGGACAAGTACGCCACCACCATCACAGACTTTATCAGCAAGTGTGTGGAGGACTGCATACTGAGGAAGTCAACCCAGGTGTTCCCCAACAGGAAACCCTGGATGGGATCAGAACATACAGAACCTGCTAAAAACCAGGTGTGAGGCCTTCAGATCAGGAGACCCACTCAAATATAAGGAATGACCTTCGCAGAGCCATTAAGACAGCCAAGGAACAACATCAATCCAAACTAGAGACCCAGACAGACACCCACCGACTATGGCAAGGACTGAATAACATCACAAGATCTAAAAAGAGATAGTGCAAGGTAGCAGATGATGACACATCCCTCCCAGATCGTCTCAACGCCTTCCACGCTCGCTTTGAGCAGAATTTTGGCGGAGAGGTAACATCTATTCTGACAGGTCCTGATGAATCTATCCCAACGGTCACTGCATCAGAGGTCAGATCAGTTTTCCTTCGTGTGAATCCAAGGAAAGCAATGGGACCAGACGGAGTACCAGGCCGTGCACTCAGGGCATGCACAGATCAACTGGCAAAGGTCTTCTCGGACATCTTCAACCTCTCCCTGCAGCAGGCCACTGTCCCTGCCTGTTTCAAGAGGGCCAGCATCATCCCTGTGTCAAAGAAGACTCATGCAGCAAGTCTCAATGACTAACACCCAGTGGCCCTAACTTCGGTGGTCATGAAGTGCTTTGAAAGTTGGTCATGGCATTAATCAACTCCAGACTCCCCACTACACTTGACTCACTCCAATTTGCCTGTCGGACCAACAGATCCATGTCAGATGCCATATCACCTGCCCTTTACTCCTCCTTGGGACATCTTGACACCAAGAACAGCTACGTAAGAATCTTATTCATTGACTACAGTTCAGCCTTCAACACTATTATCCCCATAAGATTGATTACTAAACTTAGTGATCTCTGACTAAACCCCACTCTCTGCAACTGGATCCTCAGTTTCCTGACCCACAGGCTACAATCAGTGAAAACTGGGGGCAATATTTCATCCTCACTAACACTCAACACTGGAGCCCTCCAGGGGTGCGTACTCAGCCCCCTTACTGTATACTCACGACTGCATCGCCAAATAACAGACAAATGCCATTTACAAGTTCACTGATGACACCACCATAGTCGGTTGAATCTCAGATGGCGACGAGAGGTAGAAGACCTAGAAAAATGATGCACTGAGAACAACCTAGCTCACAATGCCAGCACAACCAAGGAACTCATTCGTTAACTTTCGCTGGGATGTTACTCATGCCCCCTACACATTAACAGCACAGAGGTGGAACAAATGGAGTGTGTCAAGCTCCTGGGAGTGGTCATCCACAACAAGCTCTCTTGGACTCTTCATGCGGACGCACTGTTACAAAGGCCCAACAACATCTGTTCTTCCCCAGACAGCTGAGAAAAAATTTGGCATAATGGCGAATACCCTCGCCAACTTTTATAGGTGCGCCATTGAGACCATTCTGTCTGGTATGGCAACTGTACCATTCAAGATCAGAGATATTTACAGAAAGTGGTGAACTCAGCCCGGACAATCACAAACGCCAACCTCTCATCTATAGAATCCATCTCCCAGGGCCGCTGTCAAGGAAAGGCCGCCAGCATTCTCAAAGATCCATCCCACCCAGGCAATGTTTTTCTACAACCTCTACAATCGGGGAGAAGGTACAGAAGCCTGAACACACACACACACCATCTGGTTTCAAAACTGTTTCTACCCTAATGTTGTTAGGATGTGCTCACAAACTCTCAGCATTCACTTGTACCTGTGTTTTGGTTTTTGCTGCTGTTTACCTATTATTTACTATCTATGCTACTGAACTCTGTGATCTGCCTGTATTGCTCGCAAGGCAAAGCTTTACACTGTGTCTCAGTACACGTGACAATAAATTCAATTCAAATTCAAATTCATTTCATAAGACTGATTGCTGGAATCCCTGGCCGTCGCAAAAGGAGTTTGAATAGAATGGGTCTATACTCTCTGGTGCATGAAAGAAAAGGATTTGCCATTGATACAAAAAAAGCTCTTTGAGCATTTGACAGATTTGGCACTTACCCTGGCTGCAGAGCCTTTAACTGGGGTCACAGACCCAAGTTAATGGATACACCATTTAGAACATAGAACATAGAACAATACAGCACAGAACAGGCCCTTCGGCCCACGATGTTGTGCCGAACATTTGTCCTAGCTTAAGCACCCATCCATGTACCTATCCAATTGCCGCTTAAAGATCACCAAAGATTCTGACTCTACCACTCCCACAGGTAGCGCATTCCATGCCCCCACCATTCTCTGGGTAAAGAACCCACCCCTGACATCTCCCCTATACCTTCCACCCTTCACCTTAAATTTATGTCCCCTTGTAACACTCTGTTGCACCCGGGCAAAAAGTTTCTGACTGTCTACTCTATCTATTCCTCTGATCATCTTATAAATCTCTATCAAGTCACCCCTCATCCTTCGCCGTTCCAACGAGAAAAGGCCTAACACTCTCAACCTATCCTCGTACGACCTATTCTCCATTCCAGGCAACATCCTGGTAAATCTCCTCTGCACCCTCTCCAAAACTTCCACATCTTTCCTAAAATGAGGCGACCAGAACTGCACACAGTACTCCAAATGTGGCCTAACCAAAGCCCTGTACAGCTGTAACATCACTTCACGACTCTTGAATTCAATTCCTCTGCTAATAAACGCGAATACACCATAGGCCTTCTTAGAAGCTCTATCCACCTGAGTGGCAACTTTCAAAGATCTATAAACATAGACCCCCAAGATCCCGCTGCTCCTCCACCTCACTAAGAACCCTACCGTTAACTCTGTATTCCGCATTCTTATTTGTCCTTCCAAAATGGACAACCTCACACTTGCCAGGGTTGAACTCCATCTGCCACTCCTCAGCCCAGCTCTGCATCATATCTAAGTCTCTTTGCAGCCAACAACAGCCCTCCTCACTATCCACAACTCCACCAATCTTCGTATCATCTGCAAATTTATTGACACACCCTTCGACTCCCTCATCAAAGTCATTAATAAAAATTACAAACAGCAGAGGACTCAGAACTGATCCCTGTGGAACTCCACTTGTAACTGGGCTCCAAGCTGAATATTTACCATCTACCACCACTCTCTGCCTTCGACCGGTTAGCCAGTTTTCTATCCAGTTGGCCAAATTTCCCTCTATCCCATGCCTCCTGACTTTCCGCATAAACCTACCATGGGGAACCTTATCAAATGCCTTACTAAAATCCATGTATACTACATTCACTGCTCTACCCTCATCCACATGCTTGGTCACCTCCTCAAAGAGTTCAATAAGACTTGTAAGGCAAGACCTACCTTCACAAATCCATGCTGGCTGTCCCTAATCAAGCAGTGTCTTTCCAGATACTCATAAATTCTACCCTTTCCATTACTTTGCCTACCACCGAAGTAAGACTAACTGGCCTGTAATTCCCGGGGTTATCCCTATTCCCTTTTTTGAACAGGGGCACAACATTCGCCACTCTCCAGTCCCCTGGTACCACCCCCGTTGACAGTGAAGACAAAAAGATCATTGCCAACGGTACTGCAATTTGCTCTCTTGCTTCCCACATAATCCTAGGATATATCCCATCAGGCCCGGGGGACTAGTCTATCAAGTTTTTCAAAATGCCCAACACATCTTCCTTCCTAACAAGTATCCCCTCTAGCTTACCAGTCCGTTTCACACTCTCCTCTCCAACAATACGGTCCCTCTCGTTCATAAATACTGAAG